>NC_056626.2:260281892-260598392 GCF_002870075.4 Lactuca sativa | reverse complement strand
CAAATTCACTTGGTACCCTTAATATTATCACCTAATCGATGTGTTGGTTACCCACACGTGCTCCACCGATCTATGATAAACACTAAGTCACCCTATGTTATCCTTACTAGTCCAAGTTAGTGTGTCGGTTACCCACACACGCTCCACCAACAACTTGGTAAGGTACAAGGTGTGAATTTCATGGGTTAGCACCAAATTCACATTTTCCTAAGTAGCTAAGATTGAGTATTTATAAAAGGTTTAGTTACTTAGTATTTATCATTAATACTTTTAATGAAGGGAGAATTATAGTCCTTGTCCTACCCGTTCGGCTAACGACCCTCCACCAGTCAAGGAAGCGGTGGGTGAGAGTGGACACCCATTAAACTGCCATTTTATAGGCAGTAACCTTATACCCCCCCTTATACATCGGCTTCGTGAATGAGGCCTACTAACGGTAAAACTGACTTTGTTCTTATACACACACACATATATATATATATATATATATATATATATATATATATATATATATATATATATATATAAGTATTAACTATTAATATTATAATAGTATAAGGGTGTATTTTAAAATTTTAAAATACTTGGTGGTTTAATCTATTAATTAAACTATACTCTTAATTTAATTAAACTTAAACCATGTCTTTATGGAATTATTAACTCTTTTAATTAAAAACTTTAATTAATTTAATGAAGTCGATAAAGTTTGAACTTTAACTTTTAAAATTCTAGAGTTTGGAATTAAAGTGTATATGGGGTTTGACTTTACAAATTTCAAAACTTGAGGACAAGTTTTGAACAATTCAAAAACTTATGATTTCCATAACTTATGAGTTTTAAAGTGGTTTAATAGAAAAAACCCTTCAAGTTCCGTAACTTGTAGACAAGTTATGGAAGACTTTAAAAGCATTTAAAAATGCGACTCTTCATTTTTTCATAACTTATGGAAATTTTATGAGTTATAAAATTTATAAATGTGAATTTTCAAGTAACTTGAGGACAAATTACAAAAAAAACATATTATTACCAACTTCTAGATTAATTTGGATTGAAAACAACTATCTCATAATTTTTTCTATTAATCTAAACAAACTCATAAACATGAACATTCATAATCAACATTTTTCAAGCATCATATAAAAATGTATAAAACTTGAAACTTTGATTATTATCCTTTATTTGGATGAGAATAAACATTACCATAGTATCAAAAAATAATTTTTTTTGAACAAAAACACTTTGTGGTAATGATTCTAATCCAAAACAGGCCAAAAAAACTCAAAGATCTGCTTTCAGGGGGTTCAACTCGCCGAGTCTCCTGTTCAGACAGCAAAAACTTCGATTTTTTTTCATTTTTTTCCAGCAACTTGCATCAAGTATAATTGAAAACAACTCATGGCTCTGACACCACTGTTGGGTTCTGGTATACTACAACATCCTATGGTGCACATACAACCTTAAATACCTTGGATCTATGTTTTTACTAATTATGCATGCAAATGGTTTCCAAGGTATTAAGCTTACAACTAGCATGCATTTAACATAAAAATATAATATACTAGTTAGCATCACATACCTTTTGATGGACCTTGAATTCTTGGTGTATTTGGCCTTAAAGAGCTTAGCCCTAATAGTGTGGAAGCCTCAAATGAAGTCACAACAAATCATGGACAAAGGTAGGACTTGAGAGAGAATACCATGCACCAAAAACCTCCATATTTCACTAAGAAAAGTAGTGTACACGTTTTTGTCCATGAAGTAGCACATTTATATGTTGGATTCCAAGAGTCATGGGTATAACCCAAATCCATACCCATGAGTTTTATGATTCATGGTTCATGTGGCCCAACTCTTTATATATCCATACATAAACTTGGTCCAACATAGATCATAAGCCTAACACATATAACTAATTATCATAATTAGTCCCCACATATTTAATTAGTCTCTTTTAACCACTAAATTAATTCCAAATTAATTCTTGATCAATACTAATTAAAACATATGATTTTATATTAATATATTATAACTTATAGTATATTAATAAACCATAAATAACCTTCTCTCAAAAGTCCATCCTAACAAATTGTCCTGATGATATGCAACCTAAATGGACCATGGTACTCTCGGGTCGAATACATACCAATAATAGTTATGGGCTTACACACATAATCCAACAAATACCACATACCATACATATCAACATATTGCATAGCATATCTGGGTGCTAGCCTACCCCTTCGGTCTCTTTCAACCGGATACTGTCTAGCATATAAACACATACTTGCATACTGTCATACATAACCATGAGCCATACATATATCATAATCAGTAAAGATGCTATGTGCCAAACATAGTCTTGCCATTATGCCACGAGCCACCACGTGGTCTTTCTTGCTAAGCTGGGGGCCACCCCATCGGTCTCACAGACAAGTGCCAAGAGCCACCTCCTGGTCTTCCATGAAGGCATCACAAAGACAACTAGCATACATACTACTCTACTTAGCCAATTAGCATACAGTGTGCCAGGAGCCACCTCCTGGTCTTTCATACATAATAGAATACAGTGTGTCAGGAGCCACCGCCTGGTCCTTCATACATAATGTCTTGGGCTAACCCCCGGGTCTTCCTACCATACATAATAATATAGAGTGTGCCGGGAGCAGCTTCCTGGTCTTTCATACATAATAACATACAGTGTGCCAAGAGCCACCTCCTGGTCTTTCATGCATAATGCCTAGGGCTAACCACCGGGTCTTCTTACCATACATAAACTAAAAGGGCCGACATTGGTGCCTTAGACCTATACAAACAATGAGGAGACTTACCTGAAGCAGCAAAACACAAAATATACTACCAAAACAGCTAAGACAGATTCTCTGCTCTCTGGTCACCTACAATGATATTAATACTCCTTACTTAGTTCATACTTCAAATATTACTCATTAATATTTCATAATGTACTTTTTATTTACTTGCATTATTATGTGGGGAAATGCTAACTCCTAGAGTCCTTCTCGTTAAAATACTATACATAAAAGTCGTTAATATTTTAACCATACTATATTAAAATCCTAGACCTAAGAAAATCCATACAACTTTATCAATCTAGTTAATTTTTATTAAATTAATTACCTTGTAATTAATTTACGCAAACCATATTCATAATTATTTGCCATCTACTAAATTAGATAACAAAAATCCATTTTTGTTCTAATTATAAATAATATGGCTTTACCATATATTATATTTATCTTGAACTTAAACCCAATGTCACTTAGCCTAAAAATAAACTAATTGAATCCATATGATATAAGCCCAAAATAAACTAATTGAATCCATATGATATAAGCCCAAAATAAACTAATTGAACCTATATGATATTAGCCCAAATGAATTAAAGGCTAATACCTTAAAAGATGAGGTGGATTAGGATTAGGTCAAAATACTCCATCCTTGCTTGAACTCTATTGCCCATTGCGTCCTCAGAGGGTCGGTGCAATCAACCTCCAGCGACGCATCCCATGTCGGACCTAGCAATGCGCCACTAAACTCCTCCTACGCTCCAATGGAATTGAAGTAGGTTCCTTCATCGATGCTTGAAAATCACCTCATCCCCAACGTCTCCATTTCATCCGTTGACCATGGTCATCCGCAAATCCCCATTCCCTCCATCTGGAACGCTTCTTGGGTGTAGCCATGGAGATGGAGACAAAGCACAATTGAAAGCATGATTCGATGGGATCTAAACTCACTTGCACCTGAGATTATGCTGCGGAAAGAAGAAAACGAGATGAATTACTTTTCTCTCTCGTCCTTATTCGGGTTCAGTGCTCACAGGTGGCTCAAGAGAATATGCCTCTGTGAGCCTGATGTCTTCGGCATCTCTGAAAATCGAGCTCACCTCACTCAAACACTCTTGATGTTCCTGCTCCCATCGATCGGTTCTCTCGTTTGGACGATGACAGGGGAATAACCTTTAAAGATTTCACAATTCTCTCCATTCAACTGCCGAAGGACCCCGTCTACACTTGTCAGAAGGGACCACGAACAACATCGGGGGCTCGAGAGACCATCGGAGCTTGCACACCCGCATACGAAAGCCCTCACTATGCTACATTTCTCTTTCTCTCACTAATTTTTGAAATTGCAGATTGAAGAGAAGGGATCCATACATATTGGAGAGTCACACTAGATTTAAATGGCCAATGGAACGAGTAAAGGAATGGGACCAGCTCCCTACATTTGCATCAACAATTGCAGGACCATGATAGGGAAAACGACAAGCTTCCATCGACGAATCAGGAAGAGTGAACATGGTGTTGAAGGTTATAGGTTTGGTCCCTAGGTTTCTTGAAGCTTGACGATTAAAACCCTCTGATTGTCTTAACAATTTGATTTCCGAATATTACTGTTTGGCCCTTGGACTAACACATTCAAATTATTATTATTATTATTAACCTTCGCAGTGAGCTTAATCAACAATTCACTTAAAGCTCTTATTTAACTTGATCTAATTCGTCCACTTCACCCGTAAATGTGTTTTGTGTAATAACTCGACTATCTAACCCCATAAATTATCCTTGAATGAAATTATTATCCAGATTATTTTATAACCCTTAAATTTGTATTAGCTAGCTAGAAACTGGGTGTTACAAAATGATTCTGGATCTTTCTCCTTCATGAACTTATGTGGGAGGGTCATTTTTAATGGGTCGAATTTCAATGACTGGATTTGAAACATTCACATGGCCATTCGATACGAAGAAAACAAATATGTCCTCAACAAAGAGCTAAAGGAGATTGATGAAGAAACTGGTACTCCTGAGCAATTGGCTGAGTATAGGGCTCATGAAAAGGATGCGACAAAGGTATCGTGCATCATGCTAACCACTATGACTTCTAAGCTTCAAAAGTCCTATGAGGACTTCTGGCCTTTCGAGATACACCAGGACTTACCATCAGAGTGCTCGACAAGAAAGGTATGAAATCATTGTCTCCATGATAACAACTAAAATGAAGGATGGAGAGAGTCCATCATGGCCCACTTGCAAAAGATGCAGAGATATGTGGACCGCTTTATGAAGTTAAATGTCAACTTTGATGAAGAGTTGGTTATTGACATTATCCTACACTCCTTGCCTCCTTGTTATAATCAGCTCTGTATGACTTATCATATGAACAAGGAGGAAGTCACTCTAAACAAGTTCAAGGCCTTCTAAGAACTACTGAAAGTAGTTTAAAATGCAAGTCTGTGGTATTCACTCATACTGCTGCCTCGGTCCTAGAAATTGGACATGGGAAGGGAAGAAAAGGAAAGCTCCTACAAAGAATCACAAGGGAAAGTCTCATGATGTATCCAATTCTAGTGGGTCCAAAGGTGGTTCTACTACTCCCTTATCCAATCCAAAGGAAGCAGAGTTCTTCTATTGTCATGAAAAAGGGCACTGGAAACGAAGCTGACCTAAATACTTGTAGGAAATCAAGGATGGGAAGATAAAGCCCACCTTCACAGGTATTCACACTATTCATTCTAATAACTCATCATATGCTGGTTCTTGGGTCCTTGATACAGGATGTGGTTTTCATATTTGTTTTGATTTGCAGGGTCTAAGATGAAGTAGGGATGGGGAGCACGGGAAGATGAACTTGATCATGGGGAATAGGAAAACGTCGCCTGTCACCAAGATTGGAGTTTATCCTTTATTGATTTGTAATGGGTTAGGTTTAGAGTTGAATAATTGTTGCTACTCGCCAGATATGGCGAGAAACATTATTTCATTTCATGGTTGGTATAAACCAGGTTTTAGATTTCTCGTTTAATAATGAAATTGGTTCTATAAATGCTTTCTTTAATAACAAGTTTTATTTTGAAGCATTGCCATGTAATGGTATATTTGAAACTGTGATGGTTGTATACAACTTAAGAAATAATGTATTGCATATTGATTTGTCCAATGGTTTGGACAAAGCATGCTTATGGCATTGTCATCTTGGACATGTCAACAAAAAACGGATAGCCGAACTTCAAAAGGATGGAGTGCTGGAGTCATTTGACTTAAAGTAAGATGACACATGCGAATCTTATTTGCTTGGAAAGATGACGAAGTCACCTTTCAATGGTACTTGTGAAAGAGTTGAGGGTTTGTTGGATCTCATACACACTGATGTGTGTGGACCCTTCAGATCTGCCATAAGGGATGCTAACCGCTTCTATGTAACCTTTACCGACGATTATAGCAGATATGGATATGTCTACTTAATCAAGCACAAGTCGGAAATTTTGAAAAGTTCAAAGAGTTTAAGAAAGAAATGGAGAATCATTGGGCAGGAAGATAAAGATGCTCCAATATGATCGACGTGTTGAGTATCTTAGTATCGAGTTCCACGACTATCTTAAAGAATGTGGAATTGTTTCACAATTGATGCCACTTAGGACACCGTAGCTTAATGGTGTGGCTAAGAGGCACAATCGGACCTTTTTAGACATGGTTCATTCCATGATGGTTCGAGCTTCATTACCTATCTCATTCTGGGGGAATGCCTTAGAGACTGCCACCCATATCCTTAATCTAGTCACAACTAAGAAGGTTGCCAAAACACCTCACGAAATACGGACAGGGAAGGTTCCCTCGTTAGCACATATCATGTTTTGGGGTTGCGAGGCTTTCGCAAGATGAGAGACTCATGACAAGCTCGAACATCGTAGTGAGCGATGTATTTTCATTGGCTACCCATATAATTCCTTTGGATATCCCTTCTACAAACCGAGTGACAATTTCGTCTTCGTTGTGAGGAGAGGAGTCTTTTGCGATAGAGAGTTCATATGCCAACACGACAGTGGGAGGCAAAATGACCTTGAAGAGCTTCAAGAGTTAAGCAATGAAGGAATCTCTAACACTAGCGCCCAACCTGAGGAGGAAACTCCCGTTGAACCAGTTGACGATTCATTACCTCTTCAACATTTCTCTCGAGTAAGGATGGCATCGGAGTGTCATGGTTTTCATATTACTACGGAAGGTGATACGTTTATCAATGATAGTACACTGGTAAATTTGGATGAGGCATCTAACTACAAGGAAGCCATGGCGGGCCCTGAGTCTGCTAAGTGGAAAGAGGCAATGGACAGTGAGATTCAGTCCATGTATGACAATCAGGTTTGGAACTTGGTTGAAAATGTACCAAGTCGTAACATGGTTGGGTGCAAATCGATCTTCAAGAAGAAGACCGACATGGATGCGAAAGTACACACATATAAGGCGTGATCAGTTGCGAAGGGCTTTACTCAAACTCATGGAGCTGACTATGACAAGACCTTCTCACCAGTAGCGAAAATTAAGTCTATAAGGGTTATGCTAGCCATAGCTGCGTTTCATGATTATGAAATATGGCAGATGGATGTCAAAACCGCTTTCCTTAAAGGAAAGTTGGTTGAGGATGTTTACATGAATCAGCAAGATGGTTTTGTAGATGTGAAGTACCCTAATAGAGTGTGTAAGCTTGAGAAATCTATTTATAGATTAAAACAAGCATCTCACAGATGGAATCTTTGTTTCGATGAGAAAGTTAAAGAGTTTGGTTTTTGGAGAAGCGAGGATGAGTCTAGCATATATGTCAAGTCTAGTGAGACTATAGTTAGCTTTCTGGTGTTGTATGTGGATGACATACGTCTCATAGGAAACGACGTCCCAACCTTACAGGAGGTTAAGTCCTGGCTTGGGAAGTGTTTCGCTATGAAGGACCTCAGGGAAGCTACTTACATTCTAGGGATAAGCATATTGAGAAATAGGAGTAAAAGACTAATAGGACTTAGTCAAAGTACCTACTTGGACAAGGTGTTGAAATGTTTCAACATGGAGAATTCCAAGAAAGGAGAATTGCATATCCAGAGCAATACCAAACTGAGTAAGACTCAGAGTCCGAGTACCGATGTTGAGATGATAGAGATAAGTCAATTTCCATATGCTTCCGTTGTTGGCTCAATCATGTATTATATGACATGTACTCGCCCTGATGTGACTTTTGGTTTGAGAATGGTTAGTCGATATCAAGGGAATCCTGATAAAGCACACTGGATTGCAATAAAGAACATTCTTAAGTACCCGCGGAGGACTAAGGACTAGGTCCTCACCCTTGGTGAGGGTGATGACTTGAGAGTGACAGGGTATAGTGATGCCAGTTTTCAGATCGACAGAGATAATTTCCACTCTTAGTCGGCCTGGGTATTTACCCTAAAAAGAGGAGCAGTAACAGGGAAAAGTTCCAAATAGGAGACTGTAGCTGATTCAACATGTGAATCAGAGTACATAGCAGCAAGCAAAGCATCAAAGGAGACAATATGGCTAAAGAACTTCATCAGAGACCTTGGAGTTGTACCAGCTATAAAGGAGCCTATGGAGATTTTCTATGACAGCAAGGGTCTGGTCGCCTTAGCCAAGGAACCAAGGGATCAAGGCAGATCTAGGCACATCGACAGAAAATATCACTTCATAAGACATCAAGTAGAAGAGGGACTCCATGTAGTGAAGAGAGTATCGTCATAGAATAACCCAGCAGATCCCCTTATGAAGGGACTGAGTAGGGTTAAGCATTTGCAGCATGCTAAGAGCATTGGCCTAAGAGATGATATTAGTTTTAGTGATTAAATAGGCAGTTAGAAACTTGTAATAGTTTAAATGTAATTTACATTTGATGATTGAATAAAGGAGTTTTATTTATGAGTAAAGTTACTATATTGTGTCAATCGTTTACTATTGTTTCATTTTGCATGTTTTGAGTTCCAGAATAATATGATTATTTAAATTATCCACAGTCAATCATACTTTGGAAGTAGGTTATGAAGTTATACTGTCATGAATTGGATTGTAGATTGTCTAAGGTGTGTAAACATAGCAAAGGTTTGGTACAATGTTCATGAGTGCTCCTGAAATATGATTTGAGTATTGGATTAAACCCACGCTTACATGAATCACTTCATGGAATTTATCATGAGTGATTGTGAGACGATAATATCATATAGTCTTCAAACCAAGATATATGAGTTATTGATTATGAGTTGGTTGTGCATTGACAGCATAAAAATGCATTAGTAACTTGATGTTATAAAAACGTGTTGTTATGTATAATTTAACAAGTAATTAGTACAAGCATATAAGTCGAACTTTATCTGCTCCTTTTATCCTAAGAGGATTAAAAGCGATATCTTGGGCCCCTCGATGATTTTGTTTTGACTTATGTGTCGGGCCCGATCAGGAGTCAACTGATGTGTTCAATTAAGTTCTATGTCAACCAAATTAGAAATCGGGAAACTAACTGCTGGACAGTATGTATGACTATGATCCATGTATTTGTCCACACGATATCTTGAAGAACAGAGGATTATATGATCCCTTATCTAAAGGACACGTCTTCGAATTGATCAGAGTTCGCCAGTGGCTTTTGAGAGCTACGATTGCTAATCGGATCTTGAAGTCACATTGGTGGTTATAGTTATTAGACTTATCCAAGTAGGAGACTATTATATTAGGTGTCTAAGCCCATAATTATACTTGGTATGTACTTGACCTGATAGTACCATGGTTCTTTTGGGTTGCCTTCACCAGAGCAATTGATATTTGAGAAAGAGGTTCTTTGTGATTTATTAATATATTTTATGAATAATATAATAATTAAGAAATCCTAATTATTTAATTGGTATTGATCAAGAATTAATTTTGAATTAATTTAGTGGTCAACAGAGACTGATCAAATTTACGGGGACTGATTAGATAAATTAGTAATACTTATAGTTTGGGCTAATGATCCATGTTGATTAGGGATGGACTAAACCTATATGAGAGTCCATGAAGGTTTAGTCCAAAGGGCCTATGCAATATGAAGAGTCATGGTGAATTAGGGTTTACATGTAAGAAACCCTAGGAATTCCACACTATAAATGTAACCCCTAGCTTCCGAAAATCGGCCTATCTATTCCATGGCGAAACCGTAGATGATTTTTGGTGCTTCCTAACCTCTCTCTCACAAGCTTCCTCTTGATTTTGGTGTTTGTAACACATTAGAGGTATCACACTTGAGGTACTAAGCTCTTGGTAGACCAAGAACTACAAGCTTCAACTAAGAGGTATTCATCTAACTTGTTTTGTATGTTATATATCTCCAATTGCATGCTAGCTAGGGTACATGCTTTGGATAAAATGAAATTGCATGTATAACTTGAGTAAACTTAGATCAAAAGCATTAGGGTTGTATCTTCAGCATAAGGATGTTATAGTGCTTAAAACCCATCATTTACAACTATTTTTTTTGTTTGCATGTTCTATTACCAATAAACGTTATTAGTGTTCATTGGTTTCTAGCAGTGCTACATTTAGATACCTGGAAAGTACACATTTATGATTCAGCACAATGTATGAATTTCTTCTCAAATTACTTGATTGATGGAGAATTCAAAAGTTTTTTAGATAATATTATCTCAGAGCTAGATGTCATTGAGTACTGGAACGATTTCCCCGATGGACACAAAGACAACACAATTATGGAGTTTATTGATATTGTAGACGCGCCAAAACAGGAATGTATTCTTGATAGAGGGGATTGTGGAGTGTTCGTATGCATGTTTATGGAAATGATTGTTTTGGGGGTACCGGTGAGTATTCGTATGCAGGTTTATGGAAATGGTTGTTTCGGGGGTACCGTGATTTGACTATAAAGGCTTGACATTGTGGAAATCCAGCAAATGGTTAATTTAAAGTTAACTACCATGGTGTATCAAAATGGTTTTCAAACTGAGACGGTCAATCCTATTCCAACCCTTATTCATTGGGAAATACCAGTTGAAAGTGTTGTCGTCTTACCTCCACAACAATTCACTTGAACTATAATGTATGGATCACAACGAATATTAGTTTGTATTCAGTTCTATGTTAACCTTACTTTTGGTCCGTTAGCATTGTTTAGTTTTTAATAAATAATGTTTACCTTTTAATAAATAATTGTGTTCCTATAATTGTAATGTATGGATGACAACGACTTAACAAACGACAATGCGAACTGACAAATAGCTCTGCGGACTGACAAATAGCTCTGCAAACTGACGTAAAAGCTTTGCGGACTGACAAATAGCTCTGCGGAGTAACAAACAGCTCTCTGCGGAGTTGAAGGGTCTACATATTGTAATAGATGATCGTTGAATTTTTGGTATACAGTTACAAATTATTTACAAATTTAATATGAGTTCATCTTCAAATTTGTATATTTGCTCGTGCAACGAACTTGATTGTTTCTATTGTGATCCGATCGACCCTTTTATTGCGCCATCACCAAACATGAGAGAGTCGTATATGTCTGATGATACTTTGAAACAATTACAATGGGATGAAGAACAACAAAAAAAAGATAGAGTCATCTCGGGCTCTCACTGAACGTCGTGACCTCATTGTGACAGAGTACAAAGAGGTTGACGAAAGGATGCATATTGAAAAAAAAAATCTAAGATCATGAGTAATGGATAAAAAAGACTAATAAGACTTTTAAAATGACTGAAAAATGGCTTGCTGAGAAGGATGCAAAAATGATAGATCTTAGGTGACAAAAGGACCGTTTTGAAGATAAAAGAAGAATTAGAGACGACTATATAACTACAAAGAAAGAAAAGTATGCATTGCAATTCCCTTAAGTTAATTACCATTGTTGTATGTTTAATATGTGTTTTTGGTTTGTTGTATGTATTGTCTTCGAGTTTTAGTTATTACTCTACTAGTAATGATGCACTAATATAATAATAATATTACCCATAATCTTTAAGGTAACCACACCATTTCAAAGTACACAATCAATGTCTTCCAAAATATAACATAATTAATTATACATACAACATCAATAATTGAAATCAAACCTTGAACATTACTCTTCTCTTTGAGTCCCTTGTGTCCTGCGTGTCTCTTGTGTCCCGGGCATCTTTAGCATCTCGTGAGTCCCTTGTGTCCCTTACGTCCCTTTCCATTTTGTGTTACTACCTGATACCACGCTACTTTTCCTAGCCTTTTTTTGGCTTCATTGGGACCAATTCCGGACAAGTTGATGCATTATCTGTTGTGCTATCACATCTACTACACCTTCTTATTATAGGTTCCTCACCTTGTGACAAGATACAATTTCTGTTTTTCGGTCTACCAGCTTGAAGAGTATCCATTATCGGGGGTTTAGCAACCATCATCTCAGCAGGAATCTCCAAATAACATGGTTCTAGAAGGGGGTAAACCGCCTCCTCATACGTACTTCGGTACATTTCCATTTTGTAAGCATCTATACCTGGATGTCCAAAGTTAGTTTTTTTAGGTGCTTTAAGACCATTATGACATGACCACAAGGCAACCCTGTTCCTCTTAATATATTTGCATGTACAAGTCTCTTGCCTCAGATCAATTATGCCACCATGTTTGAAATCATGCACTTGATATATTGAATCTGAAACACCAGAAACGGATCATCCTGTCGTACGCTCTTCATTTTTCCTAACTACTTTTTTAGCCTACTCCATTAGCACTTTTGAAAGTTTCCCTATAAAGAAGATATATATATATATATATATAAAATTAACTTATTATTCGACATAATTAAAGTCAAAATTAAAGTCATACGTCCATCGAAGTGACGCTTGTTATACCATTCCTGTGAAAGACGACGGAAGAACTCAAGAAAGGGTATTACAGGCATCTTAGTTGCATCTACAGATAAAGCATTCATGGACTCTGCACTGTTCGAGCTCATGTAATCGTACCGTTTTGATGGGGAATATGCTCTAGTCATTTTAGCACATGGAATTTCACTTAGATACGATGCTACTTGCGACCTAGTAGAACTAAATCTATAGCACAAATCTTCAAATACATTTCTTTTTTAAGCTCTCACAAGCCTCCAAAACAACACTTTTGTTTTATCATTTTTCCAAAACCTGTGTACTATGTTTCCTAGTAGATAAAAACCACACAAGCCATGATGAGCATGTGGGAAAACATTTTCAATACTAACCCGAATTGCATCGGCCTTATCAGTTACAAACGTCAAATCTTGACAATCACCAACGCAATCATACAACTTTTCAAGAAACCATGTCGAAGTAAGACCACTCTTTTTTTTGCATATTTCGTGCTCAAGGGGCACTATCTGGTTGTTCCCATCTATAGCTACTGCATGCAATATGGTTCCCTTAAAATCACACTTCAAATGGGCACCATCCATAATTATGACTTTACGACAAAAACGTTTGAACGCTCGTATCTGTAATATATTAAAATGGAACACATAAACACTCTACATTTTTTTACAAATAAGTATATATTAAATAACAACAAGTTTTTTGTATTTACCGTCCTCCCAATGGAATAAAAACAACACTCGAAACAATCTTCAGAATCTGTTTGTATATAGGCCACTGTACCAAGATTATGCCTCTTCAAATTGAGAAAACAAATAGGAAGTTTGGAAAAACATTCGTCAAAGGATCCCAATAACAGTTCCATAGCATATTGTTTTGCACGCCAAGCTTGTTTGTAACTTACATTGATTTCTAGCAAAGCATTCAAATCCCTTGATATTTCATTAGGCCTCCAAACCTTGGAACGATTTTTTTTTCATAATTTCATGCAATATAGTACCCATGACTTTTTTTATATGCGTGCTTATGATTTGGGTGTATCTATAATGACTAACATGTGTGCACGTTGCTGAGAGTCCTGATTTCAAATTCATCAGTGGGATCAATGCGTTTTGCATATAAACTCCAAGTATGGTTTCTAAATTTCACAATACACCTCATAACGGTTTTTGCTAGAATGTTTGGTCTTCAACTGAAATTTTTCTCTGGTTTCTTTAATACTCAAAGCAAATATTAGTTTTTGTTTGTTATCATATGTTTGACGAACAAACATATCATCATTTAGACCTAAACTGTGAAATGGTCTAGATTTAACAATAGGATCAGGACAATCAGTTATGGGAGGCATACTGTATAAGATGTATGAAGCTTTTTTTCCATGTGTGAACTCATCTTCTGACCAGCCATCATTTGACTCTTCATCGTCTGACAAAGTTTTGTCACGCAGTCTTCCAAACTCATATAAATTTTCTTCTTCCATTGTATTCACTGGCACAGTTTTTCTTTTGGACACTCTTCAACATTATCAGATACAATGTTTTCAACATTTTATGGTACAATCATGTCAACCGCTTCTGTCTGTTCGACCCATCCCTCAAACACCTCCAAATACAAATGCAAAATCTCCTCCGTTTAAGAAATTACATTTATGAGTTGATGAACATCTGCTTTGTCTACAATATTAATAACATACCCATGAACCAGGTGTAGAAATGACAATGATATATTACTATTGAACGCATTATCCTTACTTTTGAGCAAACCAAACTATATTTAACGGTCAAAATTTGGCAGAAGCAGTAAACTTAAGTTGTTAAACTTTGGTCTAACGTATGTGTTAATCCCATTACTCATCTGCCAAAAACCCTCCATACATAAAATAACAAAACTCATATTTTCTTTGAAAACAAATTTCTAACACTAAAACCGATCTAATATTGTAAATTGATCAAAAAAATGAAAAAAATCGTTTATATCACAAAAAACCGTCGCTAATAGCCTTGCAACCACCCATTCCGCGGAGATTTTAAGGCCTCCGCGGAGCCCCTCATAATTGTAAGGGTATTTTGAGTTGTAATGATTCAAAGCCTTTTGTACTCTTCGTATGATTTGTAATGTATTTTACTAATGATGTTTTATTAGAAGCTTATATGTTTAGTCCTTAGTATATTTTTTGTATGCTTGGAGTATTCTATAGATAGGATCATTTACTAGAGTTAGAAGATAGAACAATTTATCTACTCTATGTAAAACTTACGAAGCATAATAAAGCTAAAGAGAAAAATCTTATTTACATCAGTGTTCAATCTTACTTGCTTTTCTGAATTCATACTCTGATTAATATTCAAACTCGATTCATTGATTCATCAATTGGTATCAGAGCAGGAATCATATCTGTAATCTGATTTTCATCCTTTCAAAAGTTTTTAAAATAAATTTCTAATTTAAAAGTTTCTTCACTTTTTGAAAAGTGAAAATTTCATTACATCTAAGTCCGTGATTCGATTCTACACTTGAATTGTTGAATCGAGTGTTATTCTTGTTGTTTCAAGTTGAATCAACTAGTTTGTTATCACAAATCTCAAGTTTTCTTCTAAATTCTCAAAGTTTTCTTCCGTACAACAATGGCATCATTCAATCTTAATTCCATGACTTCATTCTCTTATTTGTTAGGATCTTCTACAAAAATTCCAATGCTAATTCCTGAATATTATGATCAGTGGGCTGATCGTATGGAGGATTATCTCAATGGTTTAGATGAAGAACTGTGGAATTGTATTTCTGGTAATCTCAATCCTCCGTCGAATGTTGAATCACTTAGAGTGTCTTCTGCAAGTTTTGGAGTAGAGAATCAAACTGAACGTATGAAAAAGCTGGAGATGAGATGTATGAGAGAGCTGCGAGGAGCTTTGCCTCCAGTTGTTTACAACTATGTGAGGAGCTGTAAAACTGTAATGGAAATCTAGAACAATCTAAAGGAGAAATTTCAAGGAAGTGAGAAGAAAAGAGTTAATTTTGTGAAACAATGCTTTGTTGAATTGAAAGATTTCAAACAAAAAGAAAGTGAAACTATTGAGGCATATTACGATCGTCTGAATGAATTGATCTATCGATGCAACCGATATGGAATCACAAGATCAGTAATGGAGTTTAATCTTATCTTTGTTATGGGTTTGAGAAAGGAATGGCGAAATGTAAGCATGATGGTTAAAAATCAACAGAGCTTTGATACATCAACTCTAAATGATGTGTACAATCAGTTAAAGTCACATGAAAATGAAGTGAACGAAATTGCTGAAGAAACGAAGACAAGTTTAGGAGGTCCATTGGCATTGGTTTCGAAAATGAATGAGAAAGAAGTTAATGAGAAAAGTGATTCTGATGGAGAAGAAGGGTTCATCATGAATTCTGATGATGAAGCAACAGCATTCTATTCAAATATTTATGTCAAGAAGTTCTTCAAAAAGACATTCAACTCGAAGATCAAGTCATCTGAGATTAAAGGAAGTTTTGTAAATAAAACTGCAAATGATGCGAAGAAGAAAGAAGAGAAGAAGGATGCGAAGCCGGTTGAGGGAAAGATTGAGAAGAAGTTAAAGGGAGATGCCGGAGTTGACTGTCATTATTGTAACGGTGCCAATCATTTAGCTAATGACTGCATGTTAAGGAAGAAAGATGAGAAGAAGAATAAGGTAAAAGATGAAGCTTATTATGCTGAAAGATTAGAAGAAGTTCGTGCGAAGGCGAAGAACTTGCCGTTGGTTGCCATGGGAGAACAAGATGATGATGGAACTTATCAGATCTGGTCATCTGGATCAGATGATGAGGAGATACGCAATCTAACACATGGAGCAATGTTTGCAAAAATAGAGGAGGAATCTGATGAAGATCAATACGAAGTGAAAGGAAGATGCTTCGTATCAAAGATTGCAGACAAATCTGAATTGATATCTTTTGATGAATTTGTTACTTATTTTGATTCAATTGTGGTGTCTGTTAGTAATGAGGCTAAGAAGCTATCTAGGCAGTTGTTAGAGATAGAGAAGAAATGAGATTTGAAAAACACGAAAGTAGATTGTTTAGAACTTCAAATTACGAACATTATGGTTGATGGGGATAATTTGTCCAGTGAAATAAAATTGTTGTTAGCACAAAGGAACATTTATTGCAATATAGTTAAGAGATTGTATGGGAAATTAACAGAATTACATCATTCTTGTGAGATAAGTAGAGAACAACATAGAAAGTTATTGCCTTTTTCAGCTTACGAAAGAGCTAAGGTAGATAATATTTTTTATGATTGTGAGAGAGAAATAGCTGAATTTGAAAATTTTTCCTGATGAAAGATATAGATATGGAATTGTCAAAGTAAATGAAAATCTTGATGCTGATGAATTAGTTGAAATTGTAAATGATACTTTGACTAAGTCTGAACAAATTCACATTTTGAAAAAGACTGATGCTTCAACATCCATTGTTCAATCTAATTTTGCTAATATTGAAGATAATTTTGACAATATTAGTGAATTTAGTGATCTGGAGGATGTTGATTGTTCTCAGTTGTCTATTATTAATATTGCATCTTCATCCAAAGGGAAAGAAAATGTTAATGATTTGTTTGTTAAGAATGGTACGAAACAACCCTCAACATCGAAAGTTTGTGATTTGGACTTCGTGGAAATCCGAGATAGTCAAACAGATGATAGTGATGATGAAAAAGATGAGGAACTCTCGAAGGAAAAGGTATTTTCAAAAGATGAAGACATTCCTCGAATTGTAGTTGACCAAGTGTATGGTGGTACACAAAGGTATGCAAAAGTGTTGAAATGACAAGGTGCTCATTATCTTGAAGCAAATACTGTGGTGTATCCAATTTTCAAGTGTTCAGATGATGTTGTGTTTCCAAATCAAGTATTCGTAACACCTAGAAATGTTGAAAAACTCAAACTAGAATTCAAGAAATTGGTGGAACAAGATAATTTGAAAACGTCAGACGAAGGGTTCTTCTCAAATCAAAGCACTGTTCAAAACAACTTAACAAAGAATTCCTATATTTTTCAAAGACAAAAATCTCAGAGAAAATGAGTTGAAAAATCAAAACTTGCGAAACAAGTCAACAAACCAAATTTTGAAGAAACAAAAAGTGAGGTAAAATTAAATTCAAAAGAATTCAAAGAACAAATTGACAAGTTTTCGAAAGAAAATCAAATTTCAAAAAGGCAAGCTCGAAAGAAAATATTTTGGAAAACAATCGAGTCTCGAAAACCGTCAAATAAATTGTCAAAACCAGTTAAGTTAGTGTATTCAAAAAGACATTTAGACACAAAGAAAAATCTTGTTCGTCCAAGAAAAAATGTGTCTTAATCAAAATCACCAAAATATATTTTCAAAGTGAAAATTTCATCAAAAGGAGAACAAGTTTATCGTCCAAAAACTAATTCAAAGGTTGAAGTAAAAACAACTCCAAAGTTTTCAAAAGTAACAAAATATAACATTCCAAGGAACATTTCAGATAATTCATCAAAGTTTTCTCAACGACAACATTTTAAATCAACAGTTGCTACTTCGTATGCTGAATCATTTGCTTCAAAACCAAAAATTGATTTTGTTCCTCAAAAGCCAAATTTTCCTAATCTTACGAAGAAACAAACAATGAAAGCTTCGTATGAAAAAGGGATAACTTCACGAAAGAATATTGATCACTGGCTCGAAGGAAAAGGAAAAATTTATCAATCAAGTATGTAAATACCTCTTCAAATGATCAAATCAACGAAGCATATGAGAAGTATGTAAATACCTCTTCAAATGACAGTTCGTCATCAAAGGATTCGAATATCTTGGTAAAACCATGGAAACCTGTCATAAAAGCGAAGACCGAACAATCACAAACTCACAATGCAAAGGATGTTGTAAGTATACATACGAAACAAACAAAACCTTATGTTTCAATCCCTACAAATGAAGATGTCGACATTATTAATAGTCTCAAAATTAAAGTTTGTGATTTTTGTCAACAATTATTCTTTGTTGAAATCTAATTTCCAAGGACCCAAAAAGCCTTGGGTACCTAAATTCTTTCAATGATTGCAGATACTTTGTGACGAGCAATATGATAACAATTGGTACATTGATAGTGGTTGCGCTCGTCACATCACTGGAAAGAAGGAAAACTTGCGCGATTTTCGATGCTTAAAGAATGGTGGAGTGGTAAAGTTTGGAAATAATCACAAGTGCCAAGTCAAAGGATATGGGAAGATCACAAATGGAAAATTCACGGTGAATCGTGTTGCATATGTCGAAGGCTTACAACACAACTTGATAAGTGTATCACAACTTGTGGTAGGCACAGGCAATCAAGTACTTTTTAACGAAGAAGGAAGCATTATTTCGAATGTTTATACAAAAGAAGTTTTGCTGAAATCCAAATGGAAGGGTGATATGTTTACTTTGGACATCAATCCAATAGTGGGTAAACCTGTTGTTTGTCTTCTTTCCAAAGCAACATCAGATCTGAGCTGGTTATAGCATTGAAGACTTTCACATCTTAACTTTTGAAACATCAATAAACTTTTTGTTCAAGATTTGGTAAGAGGTTTACCTGTACTTAAATTTGATAATGATTCTTGATGTGTAGCGTGTGAAGTTGGCAAGCAACATAAACAAGGTCATCCAATCATAATTGATTAGAAGATTATTGAACCGCTGGAGCTTTTACATATTGATTTATGTGGTCCTTCGAAAGTTTCAACTCTCAACAATAAACAGTATATTTTAGTTATTGTTGATGATTTTTCAAGATTTACGTGGGTTTATTTTCTCAGGCTTAAATCCGAAGTTGCACAAATCATGATTGACTTTATCAAGAAAATGGAAAAGATGCTAAAGAAGACGGTTCGAAGGATAAAGAATTATCATGGAACTGAGTATTAAGAATAATGTTCTTGATTCATTTTTAGTGGATAAAGGCATTTCACATAATTTTTCATCTCCATACACACCACAACAAAATGGTGTTGTTGAACGAAGAAATCGATCTCTATGCGAAGCTACAAGAACTATGCTGGCCTATGCGAATCTTCCCTAATATCTTTGGGCTGAAGCAATATCCACTGCATGTTTTACTCAGAATAGATCTTTCATCCATCGTCGTTTTAACAATAATCCTTATGAAATCATCAATAACAGAAAACCTAATGTGAAATTTTTCCATGTTTTCAGATGCAGGTGCTTTATTATGAATCTTAAGGACAATCTTTCGAAATTTCAAGCGAAAGCTGATAAAGGGATTCTCCTTGGATATTCACATAATTCAGTTGCCTATCGAGTGCTCAACAAATGAACTCGAAAAGTGGAAGAAACATTCAATCTTACATTTGATGATTATTATATCAAACAATCTGATAAACATTTTGAAAATCATCCTATTTTGCAAGAAAATCATACTGAATCTGAATCTATACAATCATTGGATATTGATTATGATTTGATTTTTGGCAATTCAGATTATGCTGCAAATGCTGAAATCAATGCTCTTGATAATCATATCACTGAAGTTTCAAAGCTAACTAATGATTCAACATCATTTCCCCAAGAATTGGGCGAATGTATGCATAATGATCCAGTGGAGGGGGAGCACTTGGATTCGAACACTCTAATGGAGGGGGAGCATTCTTTTGAGGGGGAGAATGAGAGAGAAAATGATGATGTTGAGGGGGAGAAATTAAATGATGTGGAGGGGGAGCAGTTAAATGATAATATTAAGGGGGAGTTAAATCAAAATAATGAAACTTATCATGATATTAATGATGTTTGTTCGATTGCAGGATCTGAAAATGATGAATTGTACAAAGATGCACCTTTGGACTTTGATCCAGCTTATACACCAATGGACAAATGGACAAAAGATAATCCCAAGGAGCAAATAATTGGTAATCCACAAGAAGGAGTTTTAACAAGAGCTCAAATTCGTGCAAAGAATAAGGTATTAAATGTTCATCTAGAATTTTGCATGTTTAATGTTTTTATCTCTAAAATTGAACCAAAAACAGTTAAGATTGCAATGGAACACTCAGATTGGGTTGTTGTGATGCAGTATGAATTGTCTGAATTTGAACGAAATAAAGTTTGGAGATTAATTCCTAAGCCAAATGATGTTTCGATTATTGGATTAAAATGGATATTCAAAAATAAACCGACAAAAATGGAAATATTGTTTGAAACAAATCCAGACTTGTTGTTAAAGGGTACTCTCAACAAGAAGGAATTGATTATGAAGAAAATTTTGCCCCTGTTGCAAGACTCGAGGCGGTTCGTATATTTTTGGCTTATGCAGCTCACAAAGATTGTGATGTATATCAAATGGATGTAAAGTGTGCATTTCTGAATGGAGAACTCGAAGAAACAGTTTATGTGGAACAACCTCCAGATTTTGTAAACGAAAAACATGCTAATTATGTTTATATCTTAGATAAGGCAGTTTATGGTGTGAAACAAGCACCACGAGCCTGGTATGCAAATTTTACTTCATTTTTGAAGCAATATAAGTTTAAACAAGGATCAATTGATCCCACATTATTTCGTAAGAAAGTTAGGAATCATCTAATGATTGTTCAAATTTATGTTGATGATATTATTTTTTTCTCAACTGACCCTGTTTTGTCTAAAGAATTCGAAGATCTGATGAAAAGTAAGTTCGAAATGAGCATGATGGAAAAAATTAATAATTTTCTTGGTTTAAACATTCGTCAAAACAGAGAAGGAATCTTCATAAATCAAGAAAAATATATGAAGAATTTGCTCGAAAAGTTTGGATTAACGAATAGCACAAAATTACGTGTTCCAATGGCAACTGGCATCAAACTAACTCCTTTGTTAGATAAACCTGTCGTTGATCTTACTTTATACAGAAGCATGATTGGATCTTTACTTTATTTAACTGCTAGTAGACCTGATATCATGTTTTTTGTATGTAATTGTACAAGGTATCAATCAAATCCACGAGAACCACATCTCACTGCTGTAAAGAATATCTTTCGTTATCTCAAAGGAACATCTTCGCTTGGATTGTGGTATCCTTTGAATATTGGGTTCTTTATTCAAGCATATTCGGATGCAGATTTGGGAGGATGTAATCTTGACAGGAAGAGCACAAGTGGTGGTTGTCAATTGCTTGATGGTAAGTTGGTAAGCTGGTAATCGAAAAAGCAGACATGTGTTTCAATCTCAACGGCAGAAGCTGAATATGTTGCTGCTATTGCATGCACATCACAGATAATTTGGATTCAAAGTCAATTACGTGATTATGCAATTAACATGAAAAATATTCATTTATACTGTGATTCACAAAGTGAAATAAGAATTTGTCATAATCTTGTGCAGCATTCGAAGACCAAACACATTGCTATTTGTTATCACTTCAACAAAGATCATGTAGAAGATGGGAATATTGAAGTACATTTTGTGAAAACAACTAATCAGTTGGCTGATATTTTCACAAAAGCATTAGATGAAAAATCATTTGTGAGAATTTTAGAAGGACTTGGAAAGATTAATGGTAATTCAATTCCATGAGAAAAAGAAGCATGAATGTTCAATAATAGTAATTCACAGACACGTCATCAAAGGATAAGGTTACTGTTCATAATTAACTCTTCGAATGCTTCGAATTCACATGATTGGTATTTTTCTTCACATCTTAAAACTTCGTAGGTTTGCAACAAGTACTTTCATTTGTTTTGTTTTGTTCTTTCTTTTTGAAAAATCAAAAACATCAAAAAGATTTTCGTTTTGTTTTGTTCTTTATTTTCGAAAAATCAAAAACATCAAAAAGATTTTCGTTTTGTTTTGTTCTTTATTTTCGAAAAATCAAAAACATCAAAAAGATTTTCGTTTTTTTTTGTTCTTTATTTTCAAAAATCAAAAACAACAAAAAGATTTTGGTTCTTCGTTCTTTTTAAGTATTTTGTTGGAGCTATTCTTGAAGATATGAAGAGGCAAATGTTTGCCGATTCTAGGGCCATGTATATATTTCTAATCTTTGTTAACTAGTTAAGACGTCCCTAGAAGCATGCTAATGCATGTTGTCCGAAGCCTAGAAATGACTCAATGTTCGAAAGCCTTAATGAAATTTTCTTACGGAGATTTCTTCCCAATAAGGCTTACATTCACATTAGTCCTATGAGCTACCTTACTCTTCTCACATGAGTTAAGAGTTTTCTGTTTGGTCCAAAATAATAGACGTACATTGCTCTTCATAAACCAATCTTTTTCATCTTAAAATTCTTACAATAGCACACACAAAGACATATATCCAAGAGGTTTCTGATCAAAACCAATCGAAATCTAGATATATCACAAATCTGTGTTTATGATCTGACATCATGAGACCGTGATGAAAGTGAAACCCAAATTAATCAAACTTTAAGGAATTAACATGGAACTATGTTCCAGACTGTAACGAAACATTTGTTTCTCTACCTACATTCGAAACTCCAAATCATATTCAATTATTTTGAGTGGTCTTGATCAAACATTCGAAACCCATGATGTTTGTTACCCAACAGGATCTAGTATGAAATTTTTTTTAATATGATTTCAGAGTGATTTTTCTCAAAAATTCCTAGTTACTTTAAAAGTTTTTCAAAGCCAACTTGTCACTGACTACGATGGTCACACAAGTAATTTCATTTACAATTGATCACCTTATGTTAAGGATGATATGTAATAAAATTCGTATGCCACCCATTGAAACATTGAATAAGAAGCCCTCCGATACTGATTTACAAGTATTCAATTGTAATTCATGGGAAACTACACAAGCTGTTGATTATATCTCTTCATAACTAACGAAGAAATCTTTGCCTGAGATTTTCTCTGCCTTCGTGTCAAATTGTATTGTTGACATCACCAAATATCTAAAATTTTTAATTTGCTTCTTATCCTAATTCTTTGACACAATACACACACGAAATCATTGAGGTTCTGAGTAACAGCAACTCAGGCTGATGATTTCAAAATATCTGGAAAATGACTTTATTTCGAAACCCAAAAGTAAAAGAGCCTAACCTCCATCCAAAGGGTTCTGACGGTTACAATTCTATTGGGGCAATAAATACAAGCTGGTTGAGGAGACGTTTTGTATTCCTTCCGGTTTTCAAGGCGATGGGACAGTTACTTTTTGACGCATGGTTACTTTTTCATCATCATGATGCGGTTTTCTCGGTGACACGTCAGCTAGCATGAATGCATATCCCGCTTTGATTTTAAATTCAAGAATTACATATAAAAGGGGATTGAAGGGTTCATTATCAGTTTACGCTTTCAAATTACCAAATACTCTCTGATAATCATCTGCTTTCAAACCCTAACAATGGCGACTGCTATTCCTGATGCAACTCCTTCTCACACAACCGATGATGTTACTTCCTTGCCGATCATGAAGATTCAGGGTACTAATTACCAGGTTGAATCGAATGTCTCTCTGTATTCTAAAGAACTGAAAATGCTGGTGGTTGCTCTAAAAAACTCGGTATTATCCAAAGCCATGTTTAACTCATTCTTTGTTCCTCTTTCGTGGTTATCTCAAGCTGGATCAACCGCAACTTATTCAAAAGCTTTGGAAGTTGTTACATTCAACCTTGTCAATGATAAAAAGGTTAGACTTACAAAGAAGATTTTCTGTGAAATCCTTGCCATACCCAATTCTCCACCATACGTTACTTTTACCTTCCCACAAATCGTACACATGTTCAATGAAATGGGTCATCAACCCCAATTGACAAAGATAAGTGACTTCAAGAAGTTAGGACTACCAAGTGTATGGAACTTTTTGTTTGGGATTTTTCTTCGTTGTTTAACTGGAAGAACAGTTGGGCTCGATAAGGGGAGATTGGAGGTTTACACTATGGTTGCAGGTTTGTACTATGATCTTCAAGTCGATTACTCAACACAGATATGGAAGGTGTTCCAGAAGAGTATCGAAAACACGAATGCTATTCATGGCATTTCGTGTGCTCGATATTGGAGTTTAATTATGCAATATTTTTATGAGAAGGAAGGAAGGTTAGGGTGCAAAGTCATGTTTGGATGTGGAGTCTTAGGCTAACCCACTTGTATGTGTAATGGGTTGCCTTTTCTTTATAAGGAAGTGAGTGACACTCATTTTATGTAAGAAACAATTATTTGAGCATTAGTTTAGAGAGAGAAATATGGCAACACTCATTTGTACTCTTTCTATGAAACTAATGAGAGCTTAAAAGAATTATTTACTTCTTGTGTTCTTGATTTTACAGGATGATTCACTAGATCTTTCTAATTCCGCACATGCCATCATAATCAACACCACATCATTTGGTATCAGAGCGGGTGTTCTTGATTGGATCAAGAATTGATCCTTGATGGCTATTTTGATTTGGTCATTCTTCATGTTCTTATTGATCTTCGTGTTTTGAGAGTGTTTTGTGTTCTAGAAATTGAATTTTTCCTTGATATGATCCATAATTCGACTTTCTCTCGCTAGAATACTTGTTTGTATCACTTTCTCTCTCTAGAAAACCCCTTCAAAATCACTTTCTCTCTCTTGAAATTTTCAAGTTTTTGTAATCTTGGTGAATTTGCCTTACAATTCTTGGATTGTGATCATTGAGGATATCAAATACAAAGTCAATAAAGATCAATATTATGGGTTGGTGTTAAAGAATTCGATATATTGGGAAACTATGGTTTCTTATGGAGGTTTGAAGGATGATCATGGAAGCTTGATATTTCAACCACTTCATGAGATCAAATGGTTGGCTGATATTACATAGTCCATATCATCACGTAGTAGTGATAAGATTGGAGAAGAAAAATATTTGTTCAAAAAGAAATATGTTTCTCTTATTGAAAACCCAAATGATCTTCGTGCTCTTAATGTTGTTGAAGTTCTTGACAATGGAGTTCAATGTGATGTTCTTGATGTTCAAGAAAAAGGAGTTCAAGTTGATTCTCATGATGAAAAAGTTTTTTGCTCGATTGGAGTTCAAACCGATGATATTGTGTGTTCTTATGATTCGTTTGAAGGAATGATTCCGTATCGGAAGCCGATGATTCAAGAAGTTCACAAGTATCAAACTACAAAAGATTTGATTCAAACTCACAAAGTTCAAGTTGTGGAAGGTGGGTTTGTTCATGAAGTCAAGTTTTCAAGATGCAAAAAGATGAGAAAGAAAAAGAAGAAGAAAATTAATCGGAAAAATAAGCGGGTTTACTCACAAAAATTGTCAAACGTTATGAAGCCAAAATCCATGAAGTAAATTTGGGTTCCAAAGCAACAATCTCAAAATATTGCATTGAATTTGAAGTTAAAACCCAATAGTGTTGATGGTTCTTTTGAAGATGTTCTTGGTTTGATGAAGAACACAAAGAACGAGTTGTACATCACGCAAAGTGGGTGGTACAATGTTCAAATCGGAGATTTTCTCGTTCCAACAAAAGAACCAAGATCTTCCAAATTTGATTCGTTCGTTGAAAATGGAACTCGATTCGTCAAAAAGGTATCTCAAATTCTCAAATGGATTCCAAAACATCCATGATTTCGATTCGTGCTTTACATTTTTCATTTTTGATCACTTTTTCTCATTGGATCAAATCCGTTTCAATCCTGTTGAATGATCCAATTATTTTTCTTAAATCAAAAATTCAAAAATAAAAATCAAATTCAAATTATTTTTTTCGAAGTACTGTTCATCTTAATTGTCGAAGCCCACAATAAATCAATTAAGTTGTTTTATTTGATCCAAACATCAAGCCCATAACAAATATTTGTTAACTGTTCATCAATAATGATTTTGAGCCCATTTCTCTTTAATCAGATATTAAAATGATGAAAGCCCCAAGGTTCACCAAATTCAAATCGCTTTTTCTAAGAATTGTTCAGCAAGTTTGCGACATTATTTCTTGACCTCGTTTTGATCTGTGAGTCCTTATATTCTGATTTTGTTTCAAAGTTTATTAATAATCGAATTCGAGTCTTGAGTCATCTCAACTTGTGAATTGATTAGGTTAGTTGTGTTCAATCACAATAATCGATTATGATCAAGTAAGAGTCAAGAAATCGAAAATTGGATCGTTGATTTGTATAAATGTTGTCAAGAACACTGGAATGTGATGAAGAACAGCGAATGAAACACTTTTTGATCTGAAAGCGGCCATTAGAATTGTCAAATTCGTGTTTTTGGTTCTTTGATTTTGAAAAGTCAAACTGTGAAAACGAAGAGAACGAAGCCTGATAGTTGAGTTGAAATTTGATTTCGATGGTTTGGGAGTAGAACTCGCTTTGAAATCGATGTATTTGAGGTCGATTCACGATTTTGGATTTGAATATCGATGTATTTGATTTTGATTTGGAAGTCGAATGTGATATCGATTTGGAGTTTGTCGATGAGTGAATACAAAGTCAAAGTGAGTGGAACGAGAGTCAAAATTCAACTAATGTGATGAAGACAGAGTCAAGACAGAGTCGAAGTTTGATTTGCAGTTTCGTTTTTGGTTTAAGGTCGAAGTTTTGAATCAAACTGTATTTGGGAAAGATTTGGTTTGATGAATGATAAAGTGAAAGCGAAGAATGAACATTTGCATTTGATGTTGGAAATTTTGGGAAGTAATGTGGATTTTGGAGTCGTTGATGTCGAGGGATATCTAATCTGGTAATTAGGTGATTCGAAGGATTGGTTGATAGTTAATGTACGAAGGGTGTATGTGAATGATCGAAGGGTGTTTGATTTTACTGATTATTTTAATGAACGAAGCAAAAGAAAGGATTTCATACGAAGACTTGTGAAGGTTTCGCAATTGGGGAAGAAAGCTAAAAGTTTCGAATTGGTTCCCTTAAGTTTCAAAGATAAAGCAAAATCAACCTAACTTCGAATTTGTAGCAATAATTGACAAGGAACCATACATGTTTCGAAACTTACCCCTGAAATTTCAAAGACTTGGCAGAATTAGTCCAGTTTCGAATATTGAGCAAAACCTGTGAGAAATTGCAGAATTTTCATTTCTGGTCCCTGCAGTTTGTGCAAATTTACGTTTTATGCCCAGTTTCGCAAATGGGCTAGAGTTTCACATATTTGGCTGTTTTTGGCGCAACGGGTCCTTGCAAGTTTCAAAAAGTGACAATTTCTACCCGGGTTTTTGGAAAATCTTGTAGCTTTCACCCGAAAAGTCAAAATTTTCACAAATTGGAAATTTTTTGACGCTTTTTCGTGATTGTTTTTCCGTGCAAGATTTTTGGTGATTCATTTTTGGTACACATCAAGGGGGAGTTTTGTATTATTTATTCCTTGAGCACTTCTCACCCTTAATGGGTTTTATAATCCTTTTTTCATTATAAAAAGGGGGAGAAGGATGTGTATTCGAAGCTTCTTGGGTTTGTCGGATATTCATTTGCGGATTTGAAGACCGGTGTTATTTCGAGGGGGAGTTTGGTGTTGATCGCGCTAGCTCGTTGGAGACTGAAGCTGGGACATCCAATCCTAACTTTGAGGGAGAGAATGTTAGGGTGCAAAGTCATGTTTGGATGTGGAGTCTTAGGCTAACCCACTTGTATGTGTAATGGGTTGCCTTTCCTTTATAAGGAAGTGAGTGGCACTCATTTTATGTAAGAAACACTTATGAGAGAATTAGTTTAGAGAGAGAAATATTGCAAGACTCGTTTGTACTCTTTCTATGAAACTAATGAGATCTTAAAAGAATTATTTACTTCTTGTGTTCTTGATTTTACATGATGATTCACTAGATCTTTCTAATTTCGCACAATCCATCATAATCAACACCACATCAGTAACCCCCTTTGTGGAGGATTTAATGAAAAACCAAACCAATCCCTTCGCGGAGGGCTTAATGTCTCCACGGAGATATCTATGCAGACTAATATTTAATGAATAAAAAAGTACAACATTCTACGTGTTGCGGAGATTTCATTGTTCCGCGGAGGTCCGTAGAGGGTCCTCTGCGGAATGCATGTCTATACCCGGAAATGTCATTTTTCATGTCTAAAATTTGAAATTACCCTCCAAAATGTGGTTATTGCCGGTATTTTCTCATCCTTACCTCCTGTTCGTCATCGTCGCAATTTACCGAAACAAAAAATGCTATTGATTCTTGTGGCTTTCGTTTAGGTTTGAAGAGATTATATCGAGCAAGGAGGTGAAGAGAGAGCTTAGAAAAGACAGAGGTGTTGGCTGGCGGTGGCTTGAGGCGGTGACACCAGTGTAACAGTGGTGGCCGACACCCTCCTGTTGTTGGTTTCTTTTTGCGTTTTCAACAAAAATGAAGGCTGAGGAGGCTGGGGAACTTCACAAGCAGCAGTTTGGTAGCAATGGGGGAGGTCTTGGTGGTGGTTTTTCAGTGAATTAAAAGGGTGGCAGCCACATGCTGCCTCTGTTCTTGGGTTGTTATCGATGGGAGGGAGGTGTTGGAGTGGAGGGAGGTCGGAGGTGTTGTTGGTTGATCAAGAACTTCAAGGGAATGGTGGTTGGTGGTGTTTTGTTGTGGTGTTAGAAAAAAAAGATAGGGAGAGATTTAGAGACATATCGGCTAACTGAATTTTGTTGTGATGTTTGAGGTAGGATAAGCTCCTATTTATAGTAAAAGAGAGTCACACACAGACCCTTTTGTGGCCATACCTCCAACCTAGCAATGTACCATTTTGGTGAAACTTGTACACAAATAAGGAGGAAATAGAAAGGAGAAGCACGTGGTTTTGGACAACCAAGAAGAGAATGGCTAATCATTCTCTTAGGCAAGCCCTTGGTTGGCCCCACATTGGGTTATACCCCCATTAGTTGTCCAAAACACACAAAACCAGGTGTATCGGGATTCGTGCATTGAGAATTTTTTTGAGAATACCATTAGATAGAGTTTAATTCAAGGATTCTAGATCATCAAACTGATTACTTTTTGGAGTTACAGATCTCCGAGAAATTGCATTTAAAGTCTCGTATCTAAACGACCCGTGGTATCCGTTTTCACGACTTTTGTAATTATTTTTGTTAAAAATATTTCAAGTATGAAATTAATATAATAGACTATAGTCTGATTCCAAAAACGTTCTCAGAAATTCCATCGGCAAAGTGTAAGTGCCTTAAAGGATCGATTCGGTTTTACGCGATTAAGAAAAAACAGTGTTTTGTTGTCTATTTTCTTAAAACTGTCGTATCTTTTGCATACGAGCTCCGTTTTGGACGTTCTTAATATTTTCGGACATAGTGGAACATGTACTATAATATTTTGATGTTTGCTTTTCTCGAAACTGCTTAATATGAAATCTCAGTTTTTCGGACGAATTAATCAGCGTTGTAGTTTGAGCGGTTTGATTCGATTGACAGTTTACACATTTAGAAGTAAGGTATCATTTGAAATCTTATATTATTTGAAATAAACACTTTTATTTTACATTAGATGCACTAAAACCGAATGAGTTAAATCAGAAACAGATTTTATGGTAATTTAGTTGTTCGTAGTCTATGCCCTAAATCCTGGGATGTCACAATAGTCTCTAGGGTTGCTGATAACCCACGGGGCATGTTGTTTGCCCACTGAGACTTCAGGTAGTCTCCATGGTTGCTGATAACTCATAGATGTTTATTTGTGATGTTTTGTGTGTGGTATTTTGTGGAACTCACACAGTTTTGTCATTATAATTCGTGATTTACATGTTTCAGGTTTTTCTTATATTAAATGAGGGGCACGACTCGATTGCATCGCATCCATGGGAGAATTGTGCATATGATAACCTGTGATGATACTTTGAAAAAATTTCTGAGTTAAATAGTTTTTATTTAAGATGTTCATATCTATAATTGAATAAATTACTTCAAGTTTAATAGAAAAATTTTTGTTGAAATTTGAGGTGTTACATAATATTACCCTATTTTAAATTTATCGAACAAATTTTAGTTATCAAACGAGTATGAAAAAACCGTAGTTACCTAAATGTGAACAAAAATCAAAATTAATTACTGTGTTAGGCAATTAACCTGTAAAACCATAGAAGTCTTTTTAGTAGTAGTGTGAAACACTTAATATTATTATATACTAGGCAAATGCTCGCGCGTTGCGCAAAAACACCCATATAGTTGATATCTTTACAAATATATGTTTTATTAAATAAAACAATAACTTTGTTGTTAAGTTTGATATAATAACTCGTGTACAAAATTGATAAAATATACTGATTATTTTGAATTATATGATAATATATACATCTATTATAACTGCATAATCTCAATCGTTTAAATGACTTTTACCCACAAGTTACTCATGAATAAAATTAAATATAATATTTATAGTTTTGTTATTATAAATTAATTTTTTAAAATTTATTTGCTTAATGTTTTAATTTCTATCATTTTAATTATTTAAAACATCAAACATTGTTTTTTTATTTTAAATGTAACAATATAATCATTTATATAGAGTTATTTTTAACTATTGTTATTGTAAGTTATTTTAAACTACTTAAAAAACTTTTAACGATTATAAAAATATCTTTAAGAATTATTTTAGTGAAACTGAGATTACAATTTACTTTTTGCATTTAGCACTATCATTTAGTACTTTTAACTATTCACAAAATATTCTTTGGGTTTTTTTAAGTGAAACTGAAATTTATATTTAAGTTGACACTACAATGTTATATTTAAATTAATAATTTAAGAATTTTGTCCAAACTGCTCAAAAATTATAGCTTTAAACTGATAATGGTTTACATACAATAACATACTAAATCTAATAAATTAAGTATAATATATTAAAAGTTAAAGACACAACTTTATAAGTACATGTAAAGATATTATTTCAATATTGAAATTTAGTTTATTTATGATTACACTTTAGGTTTGATATTTATTTAACCTTATTAACCAACTTATAATCATTATTACAAAGACACTACAATTTATCACTTTTAACTATTTACAAAATATTCTATGGGTTGTTTAAGTTAAACTAAAATTTATATTTAAGTTGACCCTATAATGTTATATTTAAATTAATAATTTAAGTATTTTATACAAATTGCTCAAAAGTTGTAGCTTTAAAATGATAATAGTTTACATTCAAGAATATATTAAAACTAATAAATTATGTATAATATGTTAAAATTTAAAAGAAAAACATGTAACTTCCCAGTTTCTAGGAATGAAATTTAGGGATTTGTGCATTTTTGGAAGTCTACTCGATGAGTTGGAGGCCCCAACTCGTCATGTAGAAACAAGGAGGGATCGCGTATTCGGAGGACCCACTCAATGAGTTGGAGGACCCAACTCGACGAGTTGGAGATGATTATGAAAAACCGTAATTTTTAGGGTTTTCACCCTATTAAAAAGACCTTAAGTCCTCCCCTCTAGCCTCCTTACCACCTTTCACGTCCAAAGAGCAAACCCTAAGCGAACTAAACCTTATCTGAGTGTGTGTGTGTGTGAGGCTAAAAGAGTGTGTTTGGTGCATTTCTTGAAAAAGGATTGAAGATTTGGAGGCTTGGGACGGTAAGAAGCTTCTAGATCCAGTATCTACATTGTGTTGGCAATCATTTAGTGGTAAAAAGTCTTTACCTTGGTTTTCCATCCTTTAGATATCTTCTTAAACAAGTTTATAGGCATTTTGGTGCAAAATGTGGGTCATGCTTGGGTTTGAGCTTGTCATAAGGACATGATGTCACACCCCGCTAAAGCGGAAACACGAGGCGTGGCAGTACAAAGGGTTTCATAGCAAAAGTTAAAAGATAACACCAACCATAGTATTAAAAATCATTACAAATTTACAATGGGCTTGAACAAATTTTAAAAGAAATTACAATGTAAATTGAAATACAACACATGCGAATGCTCCTAAAAATGAAGTGTCCCTAAGTGCCACTTACTCAATGATTCCTGAAAAAGCAAGTAAAACGAGCGTCAACTATAAAAATAGTTGGTGAGTACTTACAAGTTTAACAAAATAATATTGGTTCATGAATTGAAATCAAAGTTTTGATAAAAGTTTCCAATAATAAAAGTATATTGTTAAAAGGAGTAAATAAGTTTGTAAAATCAAAGTTCTTTGTCATCATGAGAGATAAAGTATGTTGCCCGAATTAGATGCAACATTCATATTCTCATGGAAGATAAAGTTCGTTACTCAAACGAGTAAACAAGTTTCATTGCTAAAATGAGCAATCAATTTCATTGCTACAAGGAGCAAACAATTTCATTGCTAAAACATGTATATAAGTTTTCAGTAACAAAAGTTCGTTGTTGTAATGAGAAACAAAGTTCATTGCCATAATGAGAAACAAAGTTGATTGCTATTATTGATAACAAGTTTATTGCTATAACGAGAAACGAGTTTGTATGTGTATGATCAAACAATGAGTCTCAACCAAACCTATAACTGAAGCCCAATCAAGATCTATGCTTATCGTTCCATAGATGAATATGGTATCATGCACTCCAACAATAGGGCGAGTGAGGAGTTGTCAATTCCTAATAGCGTTATCCATAATGACCATTAGCTCAAAGAGTTAATGGTTAGAGATAAGGGAAGGGCCTTAGTACGATAAGTTCTCATGTTCCGTGTTGCATAGACATACATAGAGAGACAAAGAAATACAATAGCAATCGTGTTTGATACAAATCAATTTAAATACACCATGCAAATAATAGTTTTTCTGGACATGCTTTTCCACCCCAAAACATAAAAGCTGAAAATAGGGGAGTGCGTGAATACTCACAATATGCTAAATATAGCAACCAAGTTTATACGAGTTAAATAAATACAACGGATATAAATAGTTTAGGACATGCTTTTCCACCCCAAAACATTTAAAAATCGAAAATAAGGGATTGGTGAATACTCACAAAATGCAAATGTAGCAACCAAGTTTATATGAGTCAAATAAATACAACGAATATAAATAGTTTAGGACATGATTTTCCACCCCAAAACATTTAAAACCAAAAATAGGGGAGTGGTGAATACTCACGATATGCAAAATATAGCAACCAAGTTTATACGAGTCAAATAAAAACAACGAATATAAATAGTTTAGGACATGCTTTTCCACCCCAAAACATTTAAAAACCGAAAATAGGGAGTGGTAAATACTCACAATGCATTGAGATGATGCAAATGGTGCATTGATCTACGCTCCATTGGTACCACTGTCATTTTCCTGCAACAATGTTACACACTAATGAGTCTCTAATCGAAATCTAATACTAGTATACTTACTACTACAATAGAATTATGCCAATAATATGTTAAAATTTAATATTGATAAGTTACAAACATTTTTCTGTAGAAATTAAATTTCAATGAATCAATTTTTATATAACAATTTGAGTGGAAAATTTTCCATTATTGAAATGTTAATATTTAACATTTTAGAGGTGTTCTAATGATTAAATATTCAAAAACTAAATCAATTTAGTTCTAAAATTTCCCAAAGTTTGCATTTCAGTTTTAATTGAAGTCAAAGACCTTAAGATAAATTTTCTTGAATTTTTGATTTGTCTAACTATTTTTCACCATTTAATTCCATGAATAATCATAAAATCATGGAAAAATAGTAAATTATCATGAAAAGCTCTTATAATGTTTTTGTAACTATTTTACAGTGTACATAATCTAGGAAAAATACTAGTATATGTTTTCAAAAAGTTTAATACAATTTTTCTAATTTTTGTGTATTTATTCTATAAAAATAGAAATAAATAGGTAAGAGTTTCAAACATTCACCAAACGTTTTTTACAAGTGTTATTACACATAGTTAATCTGTAAAAAATTATAAAAATTGGTTTCTAAACTGTTTAACCCAATTTTATGATTTTTTGTCCATTTATTCTAATAAAAATGGCGATAAATAGAAATCAGTTTCCAAAATTGTCCAAAATTTTTGTAACACTGTTATAACAAATATAGAAGTTGTGAAAAATATAAAAGATATTTTTCAATTAGTGTTGCTATTTTTCCTTGTTTAATCCTCTTAAATAATCATTAATTGAATAATAATTATTAAACAGTTAAAGTAAATTACCAAAAATTTGGTACACTTCATTTACAGAGTAAATAATATGGGAAAAATACGAAATGTGGTTTTTATATACTGAAATCCGATTTTGTGTATTTAAGTGTATTTAATCTTAGAAAATAGGAAAAAAATAGTATACAGAGTAGAAAAATCATAACATTTTTATGTAGCCTCCTAATGTACTAAAAGGCGTTCTAGTAAATGTTCATAATTTTTGGATGAGTAAAACTATTTTTCCTGTTTTTAGTCCATTATAAATACAAAAATCGGAGAAAAATAGGAATGCATTATGAAAAATTCTGGAAATGTTTTTCTAAGTCTTACACAGAGCTTATAATCTGTGAAAATTATTAGATACCATTTTTATATTCTCTAATGTGGTTTTTTTGATTTATAAGAGCTAAACAAAAAGAAAATTGAAAACCATATTAAACAGTAACAAAAATGGATGAAACTTAATGGGAGATGTTTATTAACTTTGTGGATCATCCAAGAAGTTTTCCAGAATTTATTTACTAGTTTAAGTATTTTATATGATTTAACACTTTATTTTCTTATTATTTTCATGTAAAAATAAAGAAAGTATATATTGAACTGAAAATTTCCAGAACACATCTTCATACAATTTAATAACATTGAAAAATTGTTCTCTTATTTTTGATGTCGAAAAACATGCCGAAAGGCTCAATAAATTATAGAGAAAACTTGGTTCTTGTGATTTTGGTAAAGATTATTGATATTACTTTGATAATTTTTGCAACATGTTACAAATACTTTTAAATCAAGATCTTTTTTTAAATCTTAATACATGCTGTTACGAGTTCAAAATAATTTTTGAATGATATTTAGTGATGAATACGTCCTTTGAACATGCAACACAAAACAAATGTTCATAAGGAAAGTGCTGTTTGAGCAACAGTTTTGTAAAAATTGTTAAAAATCGAAATATTGTAATTTTCCAGTGAGGTCAGATGGGTTTGAAAGCTAGCTCAAAATATTATATTTCAGAAAAAGAATCACGAATGTTGGTTAAGAAATGAGTGAGATATGACAGTTTAAATTCAGGTAAAGAAATCTGGCAGATTGCATGCATGATGATTGGTTAGAAAAGTGAGTTTTCATCATTTCCTTGAGTAAATCTTTTGAAATAATTTACATATATCATGATAAACTCATATTTTATTCATGTTTCCAGAGATCAAAAGATTAAAACTTATCAAAATATATACATGCATTTATGAACAAAATTATGTTTCTCAAAAACTCTTAACTTGAGTTTGATGTTTTAGTCCTTAAAATCGATTTTTGCACTAAGATCATGAACATGCAACCTTTTTTATCATACATGCATGGTGTTAGAGCACATCCATGATGTTCTAAAAACCATTTTAACAAAAAGAAAACAATTTTGAAGAATATGAAGAAGTAGAAGTGTAAGAAAAATAGCAAAACTTGAAGGAAAAGTGAAGTAGAAATCGATTTTACCTTCAAGAACACCACAAGATGGTGAAGATTTCGAGTTTGAGGAGTGTTCTTGGGTTTGTTTTCTGGAAAATTTCATGGTTCTTAGAGGGAGGAAGAGAGAATGGAGTGGTGTTTGGAGAAAAATTTAGAGAGAAGGTAGAGGGAGTTTTCTAGAGAGAGAAAGAATAGAGATGTGTGTGTTGGAGAATGAGAGTGTGAGAGAGATATGGGGAGAGAGGGATCCGAATTTTTTAGTATAATACCCATTTCTCATTCATTTTCTTTTATAAAATTTAAGTTCTTTTATAAAATATCTCAATTTTTTATATAAAATGTGCACTAAAATCAAGTTTTTATTCATAAAACCTTAATTTTTGATTTATAAATTAAGGGTAAATGTTAATGAGTTAAATTTTATTTTTCCATGAATGCTTTTTTATAATTTTAATTATTATAAGATCATATTATGAGGTTCATAACTATTTTTATAAAATTCTTGATGTTAAACTTTATAAAATTTAGGTTTTAGGGCTTTTCGGGTTTTGGAGTTTAATAAACTTTGAATATAAAAATAAATTGAATATTTGAGACTTCAAATTATCTTATGGTATTATAACTCTTTTATAGTTATAAATAATGTTTGTAATTTATTTTTATCGGTTTATTGGCATTATATGTAGTGATTCCGAGATTCAAGTGAAATTGAGGAATCAAGTATACTAGTCCTAGTCTTCAACTTTGACTTAAGTTTCTATGAGACTTTGAACTGACTTCTACTTCTAGGTCAAGTGCATGATGTGTGTATATGATTCATGAAATGTTGTTCGAGTCAAAGAGTAACCCGAATATGGATAGTCACTACAATTAAGTAGTTGTAGAGTTCACATACCAATGTGAAATCCAATCACATTATCCATTCTCTCTATCTGTTTCCAAGATTCAACTAGGTTATAACTTAGCTTCTAGTTACTAAGTCTAATATGTGTAGTGCCTATATGTGCAACTAAGTCTAGTCAAATCTAGAACCGACTCGGATTTTGACGGTTGTCACACATGACTTCGGATCTAAACTCCTCTAGGCCCACTTTGACATAAAGCATCAAGCTTTATGAAGCTTTGGCCCTTCTCCATGCCCTAAACTTCTTCTTAGAATTAGTTTTGGTGTTTTAAGCGTTTTGGGACCTTGCATGCACGTAAAGTTGGCAACTTTACGTGGTAACTTCACCCTAGAAATCCACATCTGGAGTATGGAGTTATGAACTCGACTGGAATGAGCTGAATGTTAGATGGCTGAAGGAACTCGACGAGCTACATAGTCAAATCTACGAGTTGGTTGGGGTTTACCAGCTTTCTGGATTCTGAGTAAACTCGATTAGTTGGTGAGATGACTCGTCAAGTTGTTGAGGGTTTTCCCGATATTCTGGATGTTGCATGGACTCGACAGTTACTTGGTAACTCGGCGAGTTGACTGGGGTTTTCGCGACTTTCTGAGTTCTGAAGGAACTCGAAGAGTCTTTAAGTTGCACTCGACGAGTTGGATTAACATGGACTGTTGACCTTGACTGATGACTTTGACTTTGACCAGGAATTGACCAAGTTTGACTTCTGAGGGTATTTTGGTAATTTGGGAATTTATGAAATTGGATCAATGGTGGTTGTAGGTGTTTGAGTTTGCAGTCGTGCTTCGGGAGTTTGATCTTTTAAGTTCAGTACAGTCCGACATTGTGAGGTGAGTTTTCCTCACTATAGTAACAGGGTTGAAGGCACAAATGCCGACCCTCATTGGATTGTTATCATGGTTATTACATGATGATATGCTTAGCGACCTCTTAGGTCAATATCCTGGTATATAGGATGATAGTGACTTGTTAGTTCGGTATCTGTGTATATAGGATGATGCTATGATTAGTGATCTATTAGATTGGTCTGACTGTTTGTACATGCTAGCTAGCTTATGATCTTTATGTGTTGATTCTGTATGTGGGGTTGGGTTGATGCAAACTTGCTTTGTGCTGAAGGCCAACAAACCCTGGCAGACTGGATAGACTGCAGACCCATTAGGGCATCTCAGTTAAGCAGAAGGCCTGGAGAACGGTCCAGACAGGCTGAAGGCCCAGGTGGGCAGACCAGAGATGCTGAAGGTTCCGAGAGTGGGCTAGAGAGACTACAGGCACGTTGAGGGCAATCCAGTCATATTGTAGACTCTATATGCATGTTGTTTACTTTATATAACATGGTTATGATTTGTATGGCCTTGGTATTTTAGGGAAACTCACCAAGCTTCGGGCTTATAGTTTTGGATTTTGTTTCAGGTACTTCGGATGATCGTGGGAAGGCAAAGGCATAATCGTGCACCTAGTACGCCCACCGTAGTAGGTGGCTTCCACAATCATGCAAAGTGCAAAACTATGTTGCGCGTACTCAAGTGTACGCCCAACGTATCCAATTGCCACCCATTTCTCAATAAGGACTAAACTTGCCAAAAATTCAAACCATCATATCTTCTTCGTTATAAGTCCGTTTCTAATGAACCTTATATCCACGGCCCACGAGCCTTTCTCCTTTAGAGCCTCAAAACCTTCTCATACTCGGATTATGGTCCACGAGCCTTGAATCGCAAAATGATCCAGAATAAGATGTTATAATTCTCCCCCACTTAAATTAGATTTCGACATTGAAATCGCTCCTTATCAACACGTAGAACGAATCAAACAAACCTAGAAGCGCAACTGAAAAAATTCAGAACATACAACGATCTCCCCAAGACAACGGAAACCAACCAGGAACTTCCAACCCGAAGAAGGACGAACCCTTTATTGATGCAGAACCACTTCTGCTTCTCTAAAACCTAGAATCTATATTGGTCTTTCTCCCTAACAGAGCGCCCATGCATAACATCACCATAACAATCCCTCAATGAACATCAGACCCAACAAAACACCTCCAACCCTGAATTTCTCAAGACGACTGATGGAATCAAGTCGTTGACAATAATCAGTTGTTGAACACTTATGCCCAACATACCAATCGACTCTTGACTGAAACTTAAAGAAACGGAGGGGTCTCCTCACACCGTAGACCAACCACCGATACAACTATCAATACCCATCTGAGGAATGGACCTCGATACTCTGTCCTCAGACATTAAAAGACTAACCTGCCAATCCGCATGAAGTTGAAACTCTACTCTATGTCTGGCCTTTGTCAAACAGGACCATTCCAACACCAAAACCGAGATGATTCAGCTCCGACCCATAACTAAATGACCATGCCCGACCGGAACTATCCACTGATATCCACAAATATAAGCCCCAACTGCCTTCTAATGCTTAACACCAAATCCGAATGCAGGATCGACTCTCGCCCCAACCGTTGGACCGCCAAGGCTACCCTAGCACATCGAACAATATTCCACGGTCGTTCAATCCATCCGTTATATCTCAACCAATCACATTGTACACGCAATCACTAAGTTCGCTTTACCCCAAGTGGATATTACAACTGATCTACAGTTACACATCATCTCCGACCTCCGTCGTCTACCGTTTGCTAATTCCATGCGTGTCGTGGTCCTCCTCAAGCCAAACGAACCGATCCATCCAGTTCTAAAACATCTTATGGAAATCATAACCACTCAGAATTAAACCCATTTAGAAATCTGAAATCCCAACCTACCTATCCTTTACACAGATAGAGCCAAACACAAACACAAGAGTCTGGTTCGACAACAAAAATTGAACCACTCGTATCCAATCAGATACTCAACTCATGATCCAATGTGAATCTATACGTGCATTACTCTCCAATCCTTCCGATTTGCGACAACCCCTCCATAAATGAAGATATAACGGTGCCCGACCATCATTGAGACCCCAGTCTCGCCCCTGTTCTGGCCACTAGGTTCCTAAAGACTCAATTCTCAAGGCTCCCCAAGCCTAAGAACCCCTATGAGTCACACTCTGACTAGTGAATGCTACGGCTCACCGCAATATTACAACACTCGCTCACCGACTAATGAGAGCTATAGCTCCCATAGTCTTACAACACTCTCTCACTAACTAGTGAATGTCATGGCTCCCCTCAGTCTTACAACACTCCCTCACTCGCCATGGGCTCACACTATGGTTTTCCCTAACAGTCCTAAATGATTACTCCCACCTGGATCCATCCACTCTCTTGTCACCTCACATCCTCTAGTTTACCAAACAATCCTACAATCTCATCATCAAAATATCACCATACTGAGTTCACTAAACTCATGCTCTGCGATCCAACATAGATAGGTGCAGACACCCACCCAGATTAAGCATCACTACTCTTGACAAAAATTCTCGTAAACAAAGCACTTTCCCTCAATACAATTTACACCCTTGGACAATCCCCTTCTGGTGACAAATAAATGATGGGTCCACAACTGGAATAGATAATAGTCGCTCGATGCTCCACTTGTTGTCTAAGAAACCCGAGTATTATAATAATCCTAGACTCCAACAATTTAAGACATCATACTTTGAAACCCTGATACACCGTCAGAGAATCTCACGATAGCTTGTCATGACCACTGATCTTCAACCACACAACTCGAAGCCTTCGAAGTATTCCAACTCCTTAATCATGTAAGGAAAAAATCGTCAATCCCTGAAAACGCATTGATGACAGTCCAAAACCCCAACACTACCGATCAAACCCATGTTAAACTACACCTACCGACTATGAAGTTGATTGAAAAATCAACTACTTCCTTTCCTGACGTATAGATAGCAATCTATACGTCGAACTAGCAAATCTCTCAACCATCGAAACTTAATCTCAGTGACCCAACCACATCGAAACTCGAACATTGGCAAACCCGAAGAAACGCTGGCCACAATTAGATCCCTGACCAACAGCTACATGCCATGGAGACACTTACTCTTTCCTGAGCACATACAGCATGCATCATCTCACTTTGTACCTTGACTTGACTACCACTAGACCCAATTCATATATACTCGGACTACAGATCCCCATAACCTAATCTTCTTAACCGTAAATTAAACATATTATTGATCCTCCCAACAGAATACCCAACTCTCCCCCACTAAGGGTTCGAACCATCACCAATTGGCATAACAAACAGACTACACTATAGACTGGCTCACCAGATATACAATACTCGACTCTTGGAACATACCACGCAACACTCGATGATCTTCCAGATAAAGACCAAGTAACTCCATGTATTCTAAATCTCAGATGGAAACCTCGAAAACCTCCCAATGTGACTACCTCAAGTCACCCAAAATCTCATCCGGTTACACATGCAAATATTTCGATAGTCCTAAAATAGCACTGAATTTTTCTGTAGAAATAATGGACTATCTCACAATTCATTCTCTGAATACTCAAAAACCACCCCATCACAAGAATCAACATAGAAATAGGAGGCCCCACTCTCACAGTCGATTCGCAGCATATACATGAAGGTCGTCATTTCGATATACTACTCTTGTTTACCTGAAACAGTTTCTTGGATATGACTTACTAAACTCAATCAAGGCATACTCTTTGTCCTTGTTGGTCACAGTTCCCACTGATGATTCCTTCCAGGCATAAGAAATAACTCAAGGCACCCATACCACAAAAATCCCTTAGGTGATAATACCGTAACTATCTGGTACCCCACGGGGTCTTCCTCTAATCTATGAAATCAAAAGCTCAATCACCCTTCCTTCCAAAACGAAAAATGGGAATAATATAATCCTTGTCATAGAAATTGACATCACAATCCATCGGCCGATCATTGAACTTAGACTGCAATCCTCCACATCGCATCATCTCCACTACCTTTTTGAGTCCTGCGACTCCAACTAGCACCTCACCAGTCCAATCCTTCGAGATCTAAAATTCTCCGTTTAAGCTCGAACAACATGGCTCTTTGGCCCCACAGAGTGTGTTTCTGTCTTTACCGGTAAAGACAGAAACACACTCTGCTACGAATCATAGTACCCGAACCATGTTATCTCCCCTCAACCCGCTACTTAGAACCTCTGAAATTCTCCTTCTTTCAAGTATGGGTCCTCTACTTTTAGTAGTATGGGCCCAATACTACCTTCCACATCTACCCATACTTTCCACAAGGATCATCCCAGATTTCTTAAGTAGCTGCTCAACCTTCCCGATCGACGAATCCCATTCCACATGCTCGCTCCCCAGCAAATACTCACCTCTAAGCAGCGCACTCATCGGACTAAAATTACTCCCTAGGCTCTCCTAGGTCCCCACACTTCTCTGCATCAGTTGTTGAGGAACTCCTTGCAATGTTAATTAGCTATTCTAGCTAACTCACATCACTCATGAGTTCCACCAAGCACAAATCAAGCAGTATTCGGGCATCTAGCAACCTCCACCAGCTCAGAAGACGACTCTAGCATACAAATCCAATTGCTCTACCCACGGTACAAAATGGCATTATGAACTCAGGCAATCCTACCTCTCCACTCCTCGGAGATCTCTAATCATACATATGCAACACTACCAACTCACATAATATGTATAAAGACATCTCTTCTAAGTAGGCACAATAGCATGCAAGATTGAGCAGATCCCTAGCCTGAAACTAGCATGCAATTCTATCAGCTCATAATAACAACACGTAATCAAGTAATGGTATTTTGGGAAATCACTGCTCGGGCTTTGGTTGATTGTACACACCACTTCGGATCTACTTTCAAAACTCTTTAATCTCTTTGAAAAATCGTGTGATGAAAAATCATTTTCTTTTGAAAATTTATCAACTCCTCAGTTTGAGTCCAAACATTCCCGAGGGTACGCCCGAATCCCTCAAACCAAGGCTCTGATACCAAATTGTAACACCTCAGATTTCAAGAAAAAATTTCATTTTAAATTCTCAAAATATTACTCATAAATTCAAATCATCACATATATTTTAAGTTATTATCAAAACAATATCATAGTATCCCAAAATCCTCAAATCTCCTTAAGCCGACAGATGTATCTTCCCGTGATCCTGAGATGTACTTGAAATACATTTTACATAAACATTGTAAGCACGAAGCTTAGCGAGTTCCCCAAAATACCACATACACAAATAATAAGCCTCTCATGGCTATGTCTCGATATGGACCCTCCGATCATGTGTCTCAGTGAAGACCCTTCGATCTCACGGCTCTGTATGGAGCCTCCTATCATAGATCAACATATATACAACATAAGTCACAAAGACAGAATGCATAATAACACATAAAGAAGATAAGACCCTCCGAAATTAAGACCCGCCGGTCAATAACACAATAAGATCCTCCGGTCACTCATGCATTACCATACAGGTAAGTATAGTGAGAAGACTCACCTTAACCGCTACACGTGATATCCTACATTGCCGTTGTCGTTGTGCACTGGTTCCTGAACTGGCCAAAACAACCCAACACCATAATCAAAAATTGTGCAACGCTACACCTCATCACTAAGCCCAAGGGTGACCCGACTAACCAAGCCCACTACTGACCTAACTCATTGGGCCCACCATGGCCCAAGACAAGAAAGGTTCACATAAGCCCACTAACGGCCCAACTTTCCAAATCAGGCACAACCCCCATATGTGCCTTGTCCTAAGCCCAAAGCTTCTCTTAGTCCAACAATACTCTATAATGGCCCAGAGGCCCAACCACAAGTCCAAAAAACGGCCCAAGGATGTGAAGCCCAAACGCAAAAAGCCATATCGGAACTACACAGGGCATACCTCTCTAGTATGTTCAACGTACACACAAATCCTGATCGGGGCAACTAGACCAGTATGCAGGGCATACTGGGACTTACGCGGAGCGTAATACTCAGACCCAAATACTCCATTTGCGACTTAACCACTTTAGCCAAAAGCATCCAAACCTTAGGGAAACTTCATTACAAGCTCCAAACTAGTAAAGTTGGCGACTTTATCAGTTTGCGTGTCTTAATGGGACACAACTTCCAAAATTAACCATTAAGACTCTCTTTACTCATCCTAACACATGCATGGGGAGGTCTAAACGACCAAGATCTCATTTTTGTGAATCTAGACCACTAAATGAGAGAGCCCCTTCTCTAAACTTTACCATATTACTCCAAACATGCTACATGTATATTCATAATATAATTTACATTGATGGTCTAAAACCCAAAAAGCATGGATACAATCCAACTATTAAGATTTTTACAAGGTTTTATATATTACATAACTACCCAAGAATCTATAATTCATATACATATATGAACACTAAGTACAAAAGTAATAGTATTAACTATTCTATATATTCCAATAGTACATGACTAAGCTGGATTTTAATCACCTGCAATAGTTAAACGCTGAGAGAGATAAGTGGGTGACGCTTAGTGAGTTCAACAATAGATACAGTATAACGCTATGCCATATATATAACAATATGACAGAAGCAAAAAGGGAAAAAGAATAATAAAGGCATATGTTTATCATATGACAGGCTTTCCTTATCAACCAATGATTTGATTAAAAAATTACAATCAATGAGATACAACAATTTCAACATGATATACATCATAAAACTTCAGCCCAAGTGGCACAGAAAAAATACAATTTCGGATTATCATTTTGCTAGAATATAATGGCTTTTAGCCCTACCTAGCCCTATGCCAATACCAAAAGTGATACGAGTCATGATCTACATGGCCAAAGGCACAAAGCCAATACCAAAAGTGATACGAGACATGCTCTACATGACCAAAGGCATAAATCCAATACCAGAATAATACGAGACATGATCTACATGGCCAAAGGCTCAAAGCCAATACCAGAAGTGATAGGAGACATGCTCTCCATGATCAACGGTATAAAATCAATACCAGAATAACACAGGAAAGCACATTGCACATATAACACATAACATATAATTGTCCCTATATTGAACTCTTCGTGAAATAACCGAATGATAAAATGGTAATTTGGGCTGCACTTTGTTTCTAAAAATGACTTTCTTTGACGAAACTGGGAGTTTTTGTTGAAAAACTGGGCTTTGTGTGGGCAAAGTTTCGACTGAAAATATTATTTTCTCGGGTCTTCGGGTGCTCTGGGGCTTGCTTAGGGTGTTAGGGTGATTCTTTAGGCTTCGGGCGTGTTAGGATAGATTAGAAGAAATGAGAGGGTGAAAAAGTGTAAAATTTTCTAAACAAATCTGGGAGGTCTCGCACCCCTTTTATAGTGGTTGAAGCCTAGCATTACGTTGGGCGTAATTTTAGAGTATACGGGGCATACTGCCTTGAGAACTACTACGCTAAGCGTACTGTCGTACGCTGGGCGTAGGAGCTTAGTGTCACCGACGTGTCAATTGTTTGATATAGGTGTCCTCCATTCGAAGAAGAGGTGACATGGATGATCTCGGACCTTGTTTTGAGTACGCGGGGTGTAACTCATGTACGGTGACCGTACGACCCCCTCGAAGTTTGTGTCTAAAACTGCAAAAATTCATATATTTCGCATATGGGCTCCATTTTTCATGCTCTTTATATCCACACATAGGTGAAATTATACTCTACAACTTTCATTTAGACTCCGTCGGCTAATTTTGACATCATTTATAGTATTATATTTTTAACAGGCCCGGATAGGAAAAGTCTGTTAAAAATTCATAACTTCTTCATCCGACGTCCGTTTTCGTCTGTCTTTTTACCGTTGAACTACTATTGATGAGATCTTCGATTCTCGTTTAGATTGTGTCATCTACAAATTGTTCGATCTATAATTCGAATTTCGAATTGTACACTACTATTCTGAATCTTAGAAAATTCATAACTTCCTCATACGAAGTCAGATTTGGACGTTCTTTTTATGAAATTTCTTGGTTTAACGAATACTACGACTTTCATTTAGATTACTAAAGCTGAAAAGTATATTATTGAAAACTCACTTTTTATGTCATACGACGTCGTGTCGGTTTTGTCGCGAAACTTTGATATGTCATAACTTCTTCGATATAACTCGGATTCCGATGAGATTTTCACCTAAACGTTTCCAACGAGATAATTTACAACTTTATATAACATTAGTTTTACTTATTTCCAACTTAAATGTTATATGTTTGTTAATTTTGATAGTTGACTTTTTGATCAGAATCTCATAAGACTTCCCATCACTTTCGAACACTTTCCGAATGATTCTAAACATAGTTTTACTTCAAATCTCATAAAACTATCTTGTTAGAACTCAACGCTCAAAATCATATAATATTTACTAATATTCACTTTTAAGTTATCAAGCTTACAAAACACGATAACTAAACAAGGTTATTAACGTGTATGTTACACTAAATACATATGAAAGTATAGGTATTATGATCTGGAGTTCATCAAACTCATAAAGCTTCAAGACTGGGACATAAAACCCTAGAAATGGACCCAAAACCAAAACTATAACAACAATGAGCAAGTTTCGAACTTCATACCTCCGGAGGATGTACCAACTAGATTAGAACTCATATCCACAAGCTAGAAGCACACATTTTCCTCCTTCAAGACTCCTTCTTCACCAAAAGCTCCATAAGAACACTCAGATGAGTCACAAACCCTCACACAAGCTAGAGTAACGGGATTAGGGTTTAAGAGGGATTGGATGCTGGAAATGGTGGCTAGAAATGAGGCCATCATGTTCCTTAAACAAGGACACTCCAAGATATTAGGGTTTCTTTCTTGACCTAGTACGCCTAGCGTACCCTCTGTACGTACAATGTACTAGGTGTCTTCCACGATCATGCAAATTGAATAAGTACGCTACGCGTACTCAAGTGACGCCCAACATACCCAATTGCCACCCATTTCTCAATAAGGACTAAACTTTTCAAAACTTCAAACTATCATATCTTCTTCGTTATAAGTTTGTTTCCAACGAACCTTATATCCACAGAAAGGTGACGAGAAACCCTACGCTTTGAGTAACTCATCACAGCCTCAAAATTCCAAGAAGAAAACCCAAAATTCATATAAATCGAGCCAACGCCTTCAGAGATACTCTTGGACTCTAAAGCACAACCCGGAATCTTTTATCACATAAGCTACCTTATCCATGTCAAAAAAAAGGGCCAAAACCTCTCCTTCAGAGCCTCAAAACCTTCTCATACTCAGATTACGACCCACGAGCCTTGAATCGCATAACGATCTAGAACAGGATGTTACACTATTTAACCTTATTAACCAACTTATAATCATGATTAAAAAGAAACTGAGAAGTCATGGGAGTTTAAAATGAATGTAGTGAAATGAAAAATGCATGATTGTTTCAAATGAATATGGTGAAAGGAAAAATGATTTCTTTATAAGTATATATAGATATATGGATAATAAAAAGCAGCAAGCCTATGAATAGTTACTTTTCAATTTATTTGGTCACAACAATTTTTTATATTGATAAGTTTGGTCCTTGTGTTGAAAATAGATTATAGAAGTTGTGTTATAAATTTAAAGAAAAGGTCAATGTGTATTTTTTTTGTATGTTTGTGTTTTAAAATTTGGCCATAATGTTTTTGTATGTTGGTAAGTTTAGTCCTTGTGTTGAAAATAGATTATAGAAGTTGTGTTTTCAATTTATAGAAAAGGTCCATAGGTATCTTTTTTATATGTTTAGGTCTTAAAATTTGGCCACGATGCTTTCGTATTTTGGAAGGCTTGGTCCCAATGTTAAAAATAAATTACAAAAAACTCCCTGTAGAAAAGGTCCATACGTTTTTTTTACATAAATGGTACTTGGGTTTAATGAGCAACTAGCCTATAAATATTATACTTTTGGGTTATCTATTTTTTCGACAATAAATTCATATATTGCCTTGTTTGGTCCAAGTGTTGAAAATAAATTATAAAAGATGTCCCTTTAATTTACAAGAAAGGACCCGATGTACTTTTTTTTTATGCTTGGGTTTTAGACTTTTGCCATAATTTTTTCTTATGTTGGCAGTGTTTAATTAGGTGTCTAAGGTCATAACTAGATTGATATAACCTTGTGAAATAAAAGCAAAGTCCTTTTGGGTTGTCCTCATAACCAGAAATAACTAGAAATAATATTATGAGAGATTAAATGATTTGTTAATATATCATATAATTAATATATTAATTAGAAATAGTTAATTATTAATTAAGAATTAATTAGAATTAACTAGAAATTAATTTTGGATCAATTTGAATTAATTAAAGGTGAAAGGGTTGTGTAACATCCAAATTTTCAAGACCAAAAATTTCATTTTTGATAAAACGATTTACAAAAGCAATTATAAGGAAACATCATTTCATAAAACCATAACTACATGTCTCAAAATCGTATCATAGAAATAGTAACAATGTTAGAGTACCCCAAGAATATCATAATGCAGAAATCCACTGTGTGTGATGCGCTACTACCATGCTAGCTGCTTCCCCTTCGATGAAGAGGTGCCTAAAAACAAAACTGAAAACTGTAAGCACGAAGCTTAGTGAGTCCCCCCATCATACGACATACCATACATAATGTTGGATAAGGTGTCTAAGTCCATAACTATTTCTGGTTTGTACTTGACCCAACCCGGCATGGTCCATTTCGGTTGCATGGCACCATGCAATTGGATAGACTAAATAAGAGAAATATCACTTGTGGTTTATTAATATATTATAAGTTCTAATATATTAATAGTATTATTTAATTAGTTTGATCAAGAATTAATTTAGAATTAATTAAGTGATCAAAAGATAACTAATTAAATATATGGGTTGATTATGCAAATCATCCATAACTTGTATAGTGGGCTTAAAGGCTTCATGGATTATCAAGTTGGGTTAAACCCATAGGATGCTCCATGGATGCTCCATGGGAGTTACAAACCCATGGGTCATGGAAATGAAGAGTCATGGCACATTAGGGTTTACATGGTGTAACCCTAGATGTGTCAACACTATATAAGGAACCCATTCTCCACCAAAATCGGTTACACATGAACAAGTGAGGGCTAGGCCAAATTTTGCAAGTGTAAGATTCTCTCAATGTTTACTCCTTTGCATTTGGTGTTGTTTGAAGCATTTGAGACATCACACTTGGGGTGCTAGGCTCACAAGGTTTCAAGGATCATAATCAACATCAAGGTAAGTTATTCTATCTTCCATTCAAGTTAAAAAAAATTGTTCCCCATGTATGCTAGATAGGAATATAACATTGGAGTTCAACTTTGCATGATAATTAGACAAACATAGATCCAAGGTTATTAGGGTTACATGTACACTTAGGAAGTGTTAGAATGCTCAAAACCCATCAGTGGTATCAGAGCATAGGCTTGTTTGTTGATTTTTTGTGCAAACTGCTTGAAAAAATCATTTTTCTGTTTTCTTCCCGTATGAACTCACCGAGTCCATGGGGGGACTCGACGAGTCCATGAACAAATGCAAGCTACTCGTCGAGTATGTTCTTGCACTCGACGAGTAGAGGCTGCAGTTTTCAGAATTTTGGCATTTGTTGCTGGAAGTGGACTAGAAACATTACCCTAAACTGTTTTGGTACTTGAAAACTTGTTTTAGATGGTGTAATGTTTATGCTAATCCATTTACAATGGCAATTATCAAAATTAAAAGTTTTTTTGTGTAATTTTTTTATTCTTGAAAGTGTTCATATTCATGTTCTTGAACTTATGATGATTAGATGATCATAGGAATTACTTGTAACCTTCATGGTAGTAAAATTCATGATCATAAGGTGTTTTAATGGAGTCCATAACTTGTCCTCAAGTTATGGAAAACCAAAAGTCACACTTTTATTAAAGCCATTAAAAAAACACGAGAGTTATAAAAAATGAAGAGTCTTCATTTTTATTACTCAATCAATTCATAAGTTATAAGAAATGAAAAGTTTTGAAAGTTTACAAAACTTGCCCTCAAGTTTTGGAACAAGTAAAGTCTTGATTAAAACTATAGTTCCAACCCTTACAATTTTAAAAGCTAAAATTCAACCCTTATACTTTATAATATTATAAGTTTATATATATATATATATATATATATATATATATATATATATATATATATATATATATATATGTATAAGATCAAGTCGTCTTACTTCTAGTACGCCTAATTCACGAAGCCGGTCTATAAGGGGGTATGAGGTTGTTGCCTATAAAATGGCAACTTAATGGGTGTCCACTCTCACCCACCGCTTCCTTGATCGGTGGAGGGTCGTTAGCCGAACGGGTAGGACAAGGACTTATAAATTCTCATTAAAAGTATGATGAATATTATAAAGTAACTAAATGCTTTTATTAAATACCCAATCTTAGTTACTTTAGGAAAAATGTGAATAAGGTGCTAATCCATGAAATTACACTTTACATTTTGTTTAAGTCGTTGGTGGAGCGTGTGTGGTTAACCGGCACACTGACTTGGACTTAACAAGGTAGGTAAAGGGTGACCTAAGGTTTGTCATAGTATTGATGGGGCGTGTGTGGTTTACCGGCACATCGATTTAGTGATAAACTTTAAGGGTACCAAGTGATTTGCATGGTTACTTCACACCGCATTTTGTGATCCTCGGTATCCCAGTCACAAAACTTGCAGGGCACACTCGAGATTGAAACATGCCATTGAAAAGTTCAATGAATCTCAAAGAATATAGGAATTTCTAAGAACCAATTAAAAAAACCTAATATCTATATTTCGTTTTTCATGGTAGAAATTGGTGAATCAACATTTACCTACCTTTCAAATATGTTATAGCTTGGATTACGACATACCTCTTCTAAGTTATAATGTATTGTGATTGGATCCTATCCTTAACATTACATTTGGGTGTTTTATTAAGGACTCTCTTAATATTTAAACTATTCTTGTCCTCTTTTTTCAGATGTCTTCAAACAATGTTGCTTCTAGCTGTAATCCTAATAGCTCATTTACCCTTATGAACTCGTGTGGGAAAGTCACTTTTGATGGATCCAACTTCAATGAATGGATCAGAGACATCAGGATGATTACCCGCTACGAGAACAAAGAATATGTCCTCGATAAGGAGGTTAAGGAAATCGATGAGACCATTGTAACTCCTCAGGAGATCACTGACTTCCAGGCACATGAAAGGGATGCCACCAAAGTGGCATGCATCATGATAGCCACCATGACATCAGAACTCCAAAAGTCCTATGAGGACTTTTACCCTTTTGAAATGCACCAAGATCTAATGGAAAGATACCATCAAAGTGCAAGACAAGAGAGGTATGAAATCATCTGCTCCATGATAACAACCATGATGAAGGACGGGGAATCCGTCACGAGCCACATGTAGAAAATGCAAAGGTATGTGGATCGATTGTTGAAGCTTGATGTGAACTTCCCTGAGGAGCTTGCAATAGATATTATTTTTCACTCCTTACCATCGTGCTATGATCAATTCCGCATGACATATCACATGAATAAGGATGAGGTCACACTCAACAAACTTCAGGGACTCCTCAAGACCGCAGAAACATGTCTTAAGGGTAAGTCGGTTGTTAACACTCCTATTCCAAACTCTGCCTCAGTTTTGGCAATCGGGAAAGGACGAGGGAAGAAGAGAAAGAGCTCTTAGAAGGGTACAAAGGCTACGACCCTTGATGACTCTTCTTCAAGTGGAACCATGAAAGGTTTCGTCACTCCTTCTTCTGACCCAAAAGAGGCTGAATGCTTCTATTGCCATGAAAAATCACATTGGAAGCGGAACTGCCCAAAGTACGAGCATGATGTGAAGGATGGGAAAGTTAAACCCAACCATGTAGGTATTTACACTATCTTATCTAATAACTCACCCCATTTTAACTCTTGGGTCCTTGATACCGGTTGTGGTATTCATATATTATCTTATTTGTAGGGACTAAGAAGAAGTGAGAATGTGGAGCATGGAAGAATAAACTTAATCATGGGGAATAGGAAAGCTTTACCTGTCACCAAGATTGGAGTTTATACTTTATCGCTAAGTAGTGGGTTTAGTTTAGATTTGAATAAATGTTGTTATTCGCCAGAAATGGCAATAAATATTATTTCCTTTCATGCATTGTATAAACAAGGTTTTACCTTTTCATTTGATAATGAAGTTGGTTCGATTAAGGATTTCTTTAATAATGTTCTTTATTTTAAAGCATTACCTTGTGATGGTGTGTATGAAACTGTATCCGTGGTTGATAACTTAGGAAATAATGTTTTGTGTATTGATTCTGTTAATGATAATAAATTGGATAAAGCGTCATTATGGCATTGTCATCTTGGACATATAAGCAAGAAACGTATAGGCCAACTCCAAAAGGATGGAGTCTTGGAGTCATTTGACCTAAAGTCAGATGATAGTTGTGAATCATGCTTTACATGGAAAAATGACAAAGTCACCCTTCAAAGGTTCTTGTGAGAGGGGTGAAGGTTTATTGGATCTCGTACACATGGATGTGTGTGGACCCTTCAAACATGCCACAAAGGATTCTAATCATTATTATTTGACTTTTACTGATTATTACAGTAGATATGGATATGTCTACTTAATCAATCATAAGTCAGAGACTTTTGAAAGGTTTAAAGAATTCAAACAGGAAGTCGAGAATCAATTGGGAAGGAACATTAAGATGCTTTGATCTGATCGAGGTGGTAAGTATCTTAGTTCAGAGTTCCTCGACTATCTTAGGGAATGTGGGATTGTCTCACAATTGACACCTCCCAGGACACCGCAGTTGAATGGTGTGGCTGAGAGGCGTAATCGAACCTTGTTGGATATGGTTCGTTCCATGATGAGTCAAGCTTCGCTACCAATCTCATTTTGGGGGTATGCCTTAGAGACTGACACCTATATCCTTAATCTGGTCCCTACAAAGAAAGTTGCCAAAAATCCTCATGAGATGTGGACTGGTAAAGTACCCAAACTAGACCACATCAAGATTTGGGGTTGGGAGGCTTTCATGAGACGCGAGAGTCATGATAAGCTCGAACCTCAAAGCGAGAGGTGTATTTTCATCGGCTACCCACAACAATCCTTTGGTTACCTCTTCTACAGACCTAGTGAAAATGTGGTCTTTGTAGCAAGGAGGGCTTTCTGTCGAGAGAGAGAGAGAGAGAGAGAGAGAGAGAGAGAGAGAGAGTTCATAAGCCAAGGAGATAGTGGGAGGCAAGTTGATCTTGAAGAAATTCAAGAGACAAGTGGTGAAGGAACTTCAAACCCTGGCACTCAACCTGAGGAGGAAACTCATGTTGAGCCAATTGACATGTTTGTACCTCTGAGGCATTCCACAAGGGTTAGGAATGCACCTGAGCATTACTATGGATTCCATACTACTACGGAAGGTGATACACTTATCAGTGATGAGACACTGATAGGTCTGGAAGAACCTTACAGTTACGCGGAAGCCATGGCAGGCTCTGAGTCAGCCAAGTGGAAAGAGGCAATGGACAGCGAGATACAGTCCATGTATGACAATCAAGTTTGGAACTTGGTTGAGAATGTACCAGGTCGTAAGACTATAGGGTGCAAATGGATCTTCAAGAAGAAGACCGACATGGATGGTAATGTACACACTTATAAGGCACGACTGGTTGCAAAGGGTTTCTCACAAACTCCAGGAGTTAATTATGATGAGACCTTTTCTTCAGTAGCCAAGATTAAGTCTATTAGGGTTCTTTTAGCCATAGCTGCATTTCATGATTATGAAATATGGCAAATGGATGTCAAAACTGCTTTCCTTAATGGAAAGTTGGCTGAGGATGTTTACATGAATCAGCCAGAGGGTTTTGTCAGTACAGAGTACCCTAATAGAGTGTATAAGCTTGAGAAATCCATTTATGGGTTAAAGCAAGCACCTCGCAGATGTAATCTTTGCTTTGATGAGAAAGTCAAAGAATTTGTCTTTTCTAGGAGTGAAGATGAATCTTGTGCATATTTCAAGGCTAGTGAGAGTATAGTTAGCTTTTTGGTATTGTATGTGGATGACATACTACTCATAAGAAATGACATCCCAACTCTGCAGGAAGTTAAGTCCTGGCTTGGGAAGTGTTTCTCTATGAAGGACCTAGGAGAAGCTGCCTATATTCTAGGGATAAGGATCTTGAGAGACCAGAGTAAAAGACTAATTGGACTTAGTCAAAGTACTTACTTGGATAAGGTGCTGAAGAGATTCGGCATGCAGGACTCCAAGAAAAGAGAGTTACCCATCCAGAGTAACGCTAGATTGAGTAAGACACAATGCCCTAGTACTGAGGCTGAGATAGCAGAAATGAGTCGAATACCTTATGCTTTGGCTGTAGGATCGATTATGTATGTTATGACGTGTACTCGACCTGATGTAGCATTTGCCTTGAGCATGGTTAGCAGGTATCAGGGGAACCCTGGCAAGGCACACTGGACTGCGGTAAAGAATATCCTTAAGTACCTATGGAGGAATAAGGACTGGGTCCTTACCCTCGGTGGGAGTGATGACTTGAGAGTCGTAGGGTATAGTGATGCTAGTTTTCAGACTGATAGGGATAATTTCCACTCTCAGTCAGGCTGGGTCTTTTCCTTAAATGGAGGAGCAATTTCTTGGAAGAGTTCCAAGCAAGAGACAGTGGCTGATTCAACTTGCGAATCATAGTATATAGCAGCTAGCGAGGCAGCAAAGGAGGCGATATGGCTGAAGAACTTCATTGGAGACCTTGGAGTTGTACCAGCTATTAAAGAGCCAATGTAATTTTTCTGTTATAGTGAAAGTGCAGTTGCCTTAGCCAAGGAACCAAGGGATCACGGGAGATCCAGACACATCAACAGAAAATACCATTTCATCAGACATCTAATAGAAGAAGGACTCCTCGTGGAAAAGAGGGCATCATCGGATAAGAATCCAGAAGATCCCCTCACGAAGGGACTGACTCGGGTTAAGCATCTCCAGCATGCTCGGAGCATAGGGCTAAAGGATGATATTAGATTTAGTGGTTAGATAACCTTGAAATTTGTAAAGTGTAATTGACATTAGATGATGAATAAAAGGTGTTTTATTTATGAGTAAAGTGTTGCTATCTCTTGTCGATCGTTTACTATATTTCTTTTGCATGTTTTGACTTCTAGAATAATTATGTTTGGTAAATCATATTATTCGAACCTCCACAGTCGGTCATATGTTGGAAGTTAGTATGAATCAATACTTTCACGATTGGTTGTAGAGGTCTAAGTTGTTGGACATGGCTACAACACTCATGAGTGCTCATAAGTTCTGAGCATTGGACTCAACCCACGCTCACTAGAATCACTTCATGGAATTTATCTCGAGTGATCGTGAGACGGTTATATCATACAAGTCTTCAAACCTAGAGATATGATTTGTTACTTATGAGTTGGTTATGCGTTGATTGTACGTAAACGCATTGGTAACTCGATGTTATAAAACATGCTTTTGTGTATAATTCAATGAGTAGTAGAACAAACATATGAGTTGAAGTTTATTTGTTCCTTCTTGGATTAGAAGCTGATCTATGGGCCCCTCGATGATTCTGTTTTGACCTATGTACCGGGCCCGGTCAGAACTAAGTTGATGTGTTCAATTAAGTTCTTTGTCAAACAAATCGGAAATCACGAAAAAAAATGCTGGACAATAAGTAAGACATTGTTCCATGTATTTGTCTGGCTGATATCTAGAACAGAGGATTATATGATCACTTATCTTAAATGGCGTATCATCATCTTCTCGGTTCCTGAAGTCATACTTGCAGTTATAGTTATTAGACTTATCCAAGTGGGAGACTGTTGGATAAGGTGTCTAAGTCCATAACTATTTCTGGTATGTACTTGACCCGACCCGGCATGGTCCATTTCGGTTGCATGGCACCATGCAATTGGATAGACTAAATGAGAGAAATAACACTTGTGGTTTATTAATATATTATAAGATCTAATATATTAATAGTATTATTTAATTAGTTTGATCAAGAATTAATTTAGAATTAATTAATTAATCAAAAGATAACTAATTAAATATATGGGTTGATTATGTAAATCATCCATAACTTGTATAGTGGGCTTAAAGTGTGACATCCCCCTAATTTCTCGGCCAGAAAAGACCGATTTAATTTATGCTTTTTAAAATAAAATCAGAGAAACCTTTTTAAAAGATGTTACAGAATTGGTCCCCAAACAACATATGATAAAAGTTTATCAAAATCCTTCATTAAGAAGGTATATATTTTCCATATATATCAAAACCTCGGTATGTCATGTTCCGATACAGATCAAAAGCATAAACAAGACATTATAAGCCTTTCAACAGTTATTTACAACTACTGGCCTATAATCCAAAAATCTCTCGTCATCCTCCGACTATGCTTGGGGTCCACTACCTGTAATCATAAAACTGAGTGGGTCAAGCTTGGGAGCCTGGTGAGCATATAGGGTTTTCAAACCACAATAATAATATACTTATTAAGTTTACCAATCACCAATAACCCTGATTACCCATTCCCGCTGTCCTCACTTTACGTCCCTAAACACCTATCACAAAGGACCTAGCCTAAGGATTATCATCGGGATGGACACTACTGCTAAGGGGTTTCCTCAGCCATACATGTTCTTAAGGCAACCATGAGGGGGATGGAGTACGAAAATGAACATTTAATTCATCAACACCTACAAGTTGCGAACCTGCTAGTGTTCCACTAGACTGTCTAGAAAGTCTGTGGTCGTCATCTATACTCCGCTAGATGACTACAACAACAACATCAACAACAACAACAACATCGAGACCTCTCACCATTTTAACACACATCAACTATTTCATCTACCCATGTTCTACCCAACATATTTTGTAGATAAAAAGCATATACAGTTTAAAACTTGTATAAAATATCAATTCAACAGTCACCTCGAATAAACAATTAACATATTTACACATAACACGTATTTCAAGATAAATACTTCATATCTATGTGTAAATTGAAAGTAACTACACACTCACTTATTTTGATGAAAATCGGGCAGCAATTTGTTTCCTAAAACGATCGTTTCTAATAAAACCGGGAGTTTTATTGAGAAACCGGGCTCTGCAAAAGCCGGGCTTCGAAACCAAAAAGATAAATTTTTCGGGCTTCTCGGGCACTTTGTGGAGTATTCCAAGCGTTACAATCGATACCGGGGCTCTGCGGGATGTTAAGATGAAGAAAATATGGGTTTAGGGGTTAAATATGGCAAAATTCCAAAATTACCCGGGAGGTCTCGCACCCTTTTATTTATAGGGGCGAGGCTTCTGATCGGATGGTCAGGAGGAAGACACGCGTCGCAGATCTGAAGCTCGCAGACGAGGTGGCTCGCACATGGGTCGCACCTGCGAGGGCTTGCTGGCAGCTTCTGATTGAACCGCGGCCTATTGGTGCACCTGCGAGGTTTGAAGCTAGGCTATGCGAGGCTCGGAACACGCGGCAGGCATTGCGAGGCTCGGAGCTAGGCTGCACACGCGTCGCTTCTCGGATGTGCCACGGCTTTGGATGACTCAGCAGCTCGGTGACTCAGCAGGTTGGTGACTCAGCAGCCTGGTGACTCAATAGGACACGTGGCACTTTTTTCAGCGAGGGTGACGTGGCAACTCGTGACTATGCGAATTTTCTCGATTTTCGTGCCAAAACCTCTAAAATCTATAACTTTCGCATACGAGCTCCGTTTTTGACGTTCTTTATATGTACGCGTAGCTAAAATTACGCTCTACAACTTCCGTTTAGGCTTCGTCGGCTAATTTTGACTTTAAATTTTATATTATTATTTTTAACAGACCAGGACAGGAAATCCGTTAAAAATTCATAACTTCTTCATTCGACGTCCGTTTTCGTCAGACTTTTTACCGTTGTGCTCCTAATGATGAGACCTTCAATGCTCATTTAGGTTGTGTCGGCTAAAAATCGCTCAATCTAAAATTCGAGTTTTTAGTTGTCTACTGCTAAGCTGAAACTTCGAAAAATCATAACTTCCTCATACGAAGTCAGATTTGGGCGTTCTTTTTATCGAACTTCTCGGTTTAACGAATACTACGACTTTCTTTTAGATTACTAAGGCTAAAAAGTAGTTTATCGAAAACTCACTTTTTACGACATTCAGCACCGTGTCGGTTTTGTCACGAAACTTCGACAGCTCATAACTTCTTCGTTATAACTCGGATTTTGATATTCTTTATATCCCCGAAATCCTTGTTTCGACCACTACAACTTTATGTAAAGATATAGGGCTTATCTCAAACTTTAATTTTGACGCTTATTTTTATTCTTAATTAATTAAGCCCTAATAATTGAGCATAAAACACATAATTCACATAATATTCACATAATTCCTTTTCATTTCTTCAAAATGAGTTACAAAGGTTAACCTAGACTATCAACTCAATATAAATGCCTAGGCTAGAAACACGAGTGTTACCATTCTCTCCCCCTTAGGATGATTCCGTCCCCGGAATCACATATCACCAAACAACTGCGGGTAGCGACTCATCATGTCACTCTCCGTTTCCCAAGTGAGATTTGGTCCATTCGTATGTTTCTAGCACACAAGCACTAAATCGACCATCTTGCGTCGTAACTTCATAGTCTTACGGTCAATGATTGCCTTAGGTTCTTCGATCAACCTCTTGTTTTCATCCAACCTTAACTCAGAAATCGGAATTATGTCCGACACATCTCCCATGAACTTTCTCAAATAACACACATGAAAGGTGTTATGAATACCTTCCAGTTCTTCCGGTAACTCTAGCTTGTAAGCTTGATTCCCGATCATCTGAAGAACTTTAAATGGTCCAATAAACCTTGGACTCAACTTCCCTCTCTTACCAAATCTTATAAGTCCCTTCCACGGTGAGACTTTAAGTAAAACCGAATCTCCAACATCGAAGGATATCGGTTGTCTTTTCTTGTCAGCATATCTCTTTTGTCGATCTTGAGCAGCTAACATCCTTTCCCTTATCACTTTCAACTTTTCAACAGTCTCATGGACTATTTCAGGTCCCATAAACTGCTTTTCCCCAGCTTCCAGCCAACATGATCGCGTTCGACACTTTTCCCCATACAAAGCGTGATAAGGTGCCATCTTAATGCTTGAGTGGAAACTATTATTATAGGAGAATTCTACTAAAGGTAAGTGTTCATCCCAGTTACCTTGGAATTCTAGGGTACATGCTCTCAGCATATCCTCCAATGTTTGAATCGTTCGCTCGCTCTAACCATCGGTTTGCGGATGGTAAGCTGTACTCAAACACAACTTGTTACCCAATTCCTCTTGTAGACTCCTCTAAAATCTCGAGGTAAAACGGCTATCACGATCGGACACAATCGTTAACGGAACACCGTGAAGCCTCACAATTTCCTTCATGTAAGAATTCGCAAGTTTATCCATAGACCATTTCTCTTTGGCTGCTATGAAATGCGCACTCTTAGTGAAGCGATCAACGAACACCCAAATCATGTCGTGACCGTTCCTTGTTCTGGGTATGATGTCTTCCCATTTACCCATGGGTACGGGTAAAGGTTCTAAACTCCCATATGGTTTCTGATGTTGTGCCTTAACCCTAGCACAAGTTACACACTCGGCCACATACATAGCAACATCGAGCTTCATCGTCGGCCACCAATAATAGGGTTTTAAATCCATATATATTTTTGTACTGCCGGGATGAATCGAGTACATGGTCTTGTGAGCTTCTTCCATCAGAAGATCTCTTACTCCGCCTGTCTTAGGTACCCAAATTCTATCTTGCAATACCTTCAACCCTTGGTTGTTTGTACCGAACACTAACGTTTTGCCCAATCGTTCTTCCTTTCGGTCATTTTTCTCTAAAGCTTCCTCTTGAGCTTTCTTTATACTTTCCACAATTGTCGAGACAACTTCAATTCTCAACGCTCTTGGCCTTTTCTTTTCAAGGTTTACCTTCCGACTGAGAGCATTAGCAACCACATTTGCTTTACCAGGGTGGTAAAGTATCTCACAGTCGTATTCCTTGAGTAACTCTAGCCAGCGTCGTTGCCTCATGTTCAATTCCTTCTGATTGAAGAGATATTGGAGACTCTTAAGATCAGTGAAAAGTTTACACTTTGTGCCATAAAGATAATGCCTCCATATCTTTAAGGAAAATACTACTGCTGCCAACTCCAGATCATGAGTGGGGTAGTTCTTTTCATGTTCCTTCACTTGCCTCGATGCATACGCGATCACTTTATCCATTTGGGTCAGAACACAACCTAACCCAACTCCAGATGCATCGCTATAAACTACGAATTCATCAACTCCTTCAGGCAATGAAAGAATCAGTGCTTCACACAATCTCTTCTTCAACTTCTCAAAGGCTTCCTTATGCTTCTCATTCCAAGCATAAGTAGCTCCTTTTTGGGTCAAAGCTGTTAATGGAGTAGCAATCGAAGAAAAGCCTTGGATAAGCCTTCGGTAATATCCAACTAATCCTAAAAAGCTTCGAATCTCCGTAGGACTTTTTGGTTGTTCCCACTTCATTACAGCTTCAATATTTGTTGGGTCAACCATTATTCCTTCTTGGTTAACCACATGACCTAAAAATTGGACTTCTTGAATCCAAAATTAACATTTGGAGAACTTTACATACAGCTACTCCTTTTTCAGGACCTCTAGCACATCACGTAGATGCTTTTCATGTTCCTGCTTGCTTTTCGAATAAATCAAGATATCGTTTATGAATACTATCACGGATTTATCTAAGAATGGTTTACAAACCCTTTTCATCAAATCCATGAAATCTGCCGGGGCATTGGTTAGTCCGAACGACATAACCAAAAATTCATAGTGTCCATATCTCGTTCTAAAAGCAGTCTTTTCGATATCCTGCTCTCTCACCTTTAGTTTATGGTATCCCGACCTAAGATCGATCTTCTAGAAATAGCTCGGACCCTGCAACTGGTCGAACAAGTTATCGATCCTTGGTAATGGGTACTTGTTCTTTATCGTCACTTTGTTCAGCTCTCTATAATCGATGCACATTCTCATGCTTCTGTCTTTCTTCTTTACAAATAACATAGGGGCTCCCCAGGGCGATGAACTAGGTCGAATGAAACCTTTGTCCGTTAACTCCTGAAGTTGTGTCATAAGTTCTTTCATTTCGGTTGGCGCTAATCGATAAGGTGCTTTTGCTATCGGCGTCATTCCTGGTAACAAGTCGATATGAAATTCTACTTGTCGATTAGGGGGCAATCCGGGAAGATCTTCGGGAAAGACTTACGGATAATCACACACCACCGGAATATTCTGCACCTCCTTCATTTCCATCTTGGCATCGATCACGAACGCTAGATATGATGTACATCCCTTAGCCAAACACTTTCTGGCTTTCATTAGGGAAATGATTCTAGAATTTACTCTGCGTTTGTCTCCATACACCATAAACGACTCTTTCCCTGGCGGGTTTACTTTTACTATCTTCTTTCTACATAGTATTTCTGCATCATTGGCGCTAAGCCAATCCATTCCTAAAACTATGTCGAATCCATTTAACTCGATAGGCAATAATTCCTCTTGGAACTTATTCCCATCCAAGTCAATGAGGATGTTTTTTTATACGATGGCTAACAGGTACAAACTTGCCACTAGCAATCTCGACTAATAAGGCATTAACTAGCCTATCTATAGGCAAGGCTAGCGTTCTACCAAATTCATGCGATATAAAGGAGTAATTGGCTCCAGAATCAAACAAAATTTGGGCAGGCAATTCGTTTACGAGAAAGGTACCTGAAGCGACATCGACTTCTTCTTTCGCATCTTCGAGTGTCATCTGAAAGGCTCTCGCCTTCCGCTTTGGTAGTAGATTGGGTTTTGCTGTGTCCTTCTTCGAGCAGTCCCTCAAAATATGCCCTTCTTCATTGCACCCATAACATACGTTCTTATTGAAGGTGCATTCATTGGCATAATGCTCTGGCTTTCCACATTTGTAACAAGTGACTTCCACGCTGCACTTCCCAGCATGTTTCTTCCTACACTTGTCACACCACTTGGCTTCGCTTCCAAAAGTCTTCGAGAATTTGTTCTTTTTATTGGAACCTGAAGTTCCTTCAAACTTTCTCTTTTCGCTAACTTCAACCTTGCTGGCGGCTCTCCCTTTTATCATATCTTCAACAGACTTGGCAGCCCAGATAGCTGCCTCCAAAGTAAGTGCCTGATGTACTGGAACCGCGTACTCCCATGGAAGTCCCTTTGCGTACCTGTCTATTTTTGCCAACTCATCTGGGACAATATGCAAAGCAAACTCCATTTTGTCTATGAAGTTATTTGTATATTCGTCAACAGTCATACTCCCCTTCTGCAACTTTAGAAATTGGTTTTCTAACTCAAGTACGTTTTGGGCCGAGCAGTACCTGCACTTGAAGTGCATTAAGAACTCTGCCCAAGTTAATTGCAGTGGCTCATTAGGGCTTAGGGTTTTCTCCAAAGTGCTCCACCAACGAGCAGCACTACCCCTGAACTGACGTACTGCAAAGGTAGTTTGTAACTTGCCTTGGCAATCACAAGTCATGAAAGCCAACTCCATTTCCGAGATCCAGTCCATTACTCCGACATGATCTTCTTTTCCATTGAAGGTCGATGGCTTGCAAGTCATAAAGTCCTTATACTTGCACCCATTTCTCTCCATTCTACCCTCGTGGTTATTTCTCCCAACCACAAGCGGTTCACTATGACCAACCGATCTACTATTGTTCCCTTCTTCATATCGATCATCATTTAGTTCACGTCGTTCAACAGGAACTGAAGGTTCATCCCTGTCGTTCAGCAACATTTGCCTCAATTCCTCCCTCTGTTCAGCCAACATGGTCTGAATCATAGTTCATACTCCAGCCATGGTGATGGGTTCGGGTGCAGCTCCTACTATAGGCACCTGTTCCACCACTTGGGGTTGAGGTTGTTGGTTTCTGTTTGCATTTCCAGCTCCACTCCGAGTTCTTGCCATTACATTCTATATACCGAATAAGGTGAATTTAGGTCTTTATCCTTGTTAGACATTTTAATTCCCTTATCACTACGAAACGTTTATATGTTAGTTCTAATCTCGTAATCATACGCTTAGAATCCTACACACATAAAGTTTCCAGATCCGGTCGGCGACAGACCATAGACCCGAACATATAATGGCACACACATAACATTTAGCACATAAGGGCATTTTAGGCATCTTCCGTAAAATAAACTAGTGCTCGTGTCCAAAATATGGTAGACACTCATCTCACAATCATCACTTAGCATTCTATGTTCAATTCTAGAAATTCTACAATTTCTTAGTTCGCTTAAACTAATGCTCTGATACAAATTGTGACATCCCCTAATTTCTCGGCCAGAAAAGACCGATTTAATTTATGCTTTTTAAAATAAAATCAGAGAAATCTTTTTAAAAGATGTTGTGGAATTGGTCCCCAAACAACATATGATAAAAGCTTATCAAAATCCTTCATTAAGAAGGTATATATTTTCCATATATATCAAAACCTTGGGATGTCATGTTCCGATACAGATCAAAAGCATAAACAAGACATTATAAGCCTTTCAACAGTTATTTACAACTACTGGCCTATAATCCAAAAATCTCTCGTCGTCCTCCGACTATGCTCGGGGTCCACTACCTGTAATCATAAAACTGATTGGGTCAGGCTTGGGAGCCTGGTGAGCATATAGGGTTTTCAACCCACAGTAATAATATACTTATTAAGTTCACCAATCAACAATAACCCTGATTACCCATTCCCGTTGTCCTCACTTTAAGTCCCTAAACACCTATCACAAGGGACCTAGCTTAAGGATTATCATCGGGATGGACACTACTGCTAAGGGGTTTCCTCAGCCATACATGTTCTTAAGGCAACCATGAGGGGGATGGAGTACGACAATGAACATTTAATTCATCAACACCTACAAGTGGCGAACCTGCTAGTGTTCCACTAGACTGTCTAGAAAGTCCGTGGCTGTCATCTATACTCCGCTAGATGACTACAACAACAACATCAACAACAACAACATCGAGGCCTCTCACCATTTTAACACACATCAACTATTTCATCTACCCATGTTCTACCCAACATATTTTGTAGATAAAAAGCATATACAGTTTAAAACTTGTATAAAACATCAATTCAACAGTCACCTCGAATAAACAATTAACATATTTACACATAACACATATTTCAAGGTAAATACTTCATATCTATGTGTAAATTGAAAGTAATTACACACTCACTTATTTTGATGAAAATCGGGCAGCAATTTGTTTCCTAAAACGATCGTTTCTAATAAAACCGGGAGTTTTATTGAGAAACCGGGCTCTGCAAAAGCCGGGCTTCGAAACCAAAAAGATAAATTTTTCAGGCTTCTCGGGCACTTTGTGGAGTATTCCAAGCGTTACAATCGATACCGGGGCTCTGCGGGATGTTAAGATGAAGAAAATATGGGTTTAGGGGCTAAATATGGCAAAATTCCAAAATTACCCAGGAGGTCTCGCACCCTTTTATTTATAGGGGCGAGGCTTCTGATCGGATGGTCAGGAGGAAGACACGCGTTGCAGATCTGAAGCTCGCAGACGAGGTGGCTCGCATATGGGTCGCACCTGCGAGGGCTCGCTGGCAGCTTCTGATTGAACCGCGGCCTACTGGTGCACCTGGGAGGTTTGAAGCTAGGCTATGCGAGGCTCGGAGCTAGGCTATGCGAGGCTTGGAACACGCGGCAGGCATTGCGAGGCTCGGAGCTAGGCTGCACACGCGTCGCTTCTCGGATGTGCCACGGCTTCGGATGACTCAACAGCTCGGTGACTCAGCAGGTTGGTGACTCAGCAGCCAGGTGACTCAATAGGACACGTGGCACTTTTTTCAGCGAGGGTGACGTGGCAACTCGTGACTATGCGAATTTTCTCGATTTTCGTGCCAAAATCTGACTTCGGATGAGGAAGTTATGATTTTTTGAAGTTTCAGCTTAGCAGTAGACAACTAAAAACTCGAATTTTAGATTGAGCGATTTTTAGCCGACACAACCTAAATGAGCATTGAAGGTCTCGTCATTAGGAGCACAACGGTAAAAAGTCTGACGAAAATGGACGTCGGATGAAGAAGTTATGAATTTTTGACGGATTTCCTGTCCCGGTCTGTTAAAAATAATAATATAAAATTTAAAGTCAAAATTAGCCGACGAAGTCTAAACGGAAGTTGTAGAGCGTAATTTTAGCTACGCATTCATATAAAGAACGTCAAAACGGACAGGTCATAACTTCTTCGATATAACTCAGATTTTGGTATTCTTTATATCCCTGAAATCCTTGTTTCGACCACTACAAAGTTATGTTTAGATATCGGGCTTATCTCAAACTTTAATTTGAAGCTTATTTTTAGTCTTAATTAATTAAGCCCTAATAATTAAGCATAAAACACATAATTCACATAATATTCACATAATTCCTTTTCATTTCTTCAAAATGAGTTACAAAGGTTAACCTAGACTATCAACTCAATATAAATGCCTAGGCTAGAAACACGAGTGTTACATAAAGGCTTCATGGATTATCAAGTTGGGTTAAACCCATAGGATACTCCATGGGAGTTACAAACCCATGGGTCATGAAAATGAAGAGTCATGACACATTAGGGTTTACATCGTGTAACCCTTGATGTGTTAACACTATATAAGGAACCCATTCTCCACCAAAATCGGTTACACATGAACAAGTGAGGGCTAGGCCGATTTTTGCAAGTGTAAGATTCTCTCAAAGATTACTCCTTTGCATTTGATGTTGTGTGAAGAATTTGAGGCATCACACTTGGGGTGCTAGGCTCACAAGGTTTCAAGGATCATAATCAACATCAAGGTCAGTTATTCTATCTTTCATTCAAGTTAAAAAAATTGTTCCTCATGTATGCTAGATAGGAATATAACCTTGGAGTTCAACTTTGCATGATAATTAGACAAACATAGATCCAAGGTTATTAAGGTTGCATGTACACTTAGGAAGTGTTAGAATTCTCAAAACCCATCACATAACACATACTGCCAGACATATCTAGGTGCCCGACTTACCCTACTGAGCATATCGGGGTGCTCAACCTACCCATGGTAGGCATATTGGGATGCCTAACCTACCCCTGTCAGACATACCGTGGTGTCCGACCTACCCCTCGGGTTTATCTCAAGCAGTTACGGGGACAATTTCACCCTACTACTACCACATAAAATCATAACATAATCACTCTGTCAAACATACCGGGGTGCCCAACCTACCCCTTGGTCCTATCGACCAGATATGGAGACTATTCCCCCTATTACCACTATCACATAACACCATATCATACTAGCACATAAAATATAACACATACTGGCAAACCAGACAATTGTCACGAAGACAATTATCCACAATTACTTCTACTAGTGGGCTGACATTGTGGCGTTAGACCCACTCCTACTGGAAGATAACTCACCTCAATGTCATGCAGTAACTGAACTGACCTTGGCACTGGGATAAACTCCTCTCAAACTCCTACACCTAACAACCTTCCTTAATTACCATTCGTTACTCACAGTCGCTTTACCCGTCTCCCGGGTATCCATATTGTAGGCAACATACCTTGCGCAACCTTACTGTAGGTAGTGCCTGGTCGTCGCTGCTGAACACATAGTTGGTCTACGATGTGGCCTCTCGCCCTAAATCACCAGCTCTCCCCCACTTGGGGTCCTAACAGGTACCAATTACTGCTCACAGTCGATCACCGCCCCATTAGGGCTCAACCAGTCCATGCCTATCATTACTTTGTTCCCACGCAACGGAATGGGAACCAAGTCTACTAGGTAGTGCTCCTCATACCGCCTCAAAACACAATCTCTAAAACCCTCTGATTCTCTTACTGATTGGTCGTCAGTAATCTCGACCTCTAGAGGGAAATTAGGGAACCTCTTGCTAAGCACAAGAGAGAGAAACGATCGGGTAGCCCTCGAATCGAATAACACCTGGACTGGGATACTGTTCACATGGAACGATCCCGTCACCACATCTCGTGCGACACGTGCTTCATCAGTGGTCAACTGGAGGGCTCGGATCCTCACCACTGGAGTATCTGTCTTGCCTTGTCGGCCATCCGTAATCCGCAGGGTCGTTTGAGCTGGCGCCGCCACTGGCGCTGCAGGGACTAGCCTCGGGCAGTCGGCCTTTTTATGGTCCTTCTTATTGTAATAAAAGCAAATCAGGAAGTCTGAAAGGTGGGCGTAGGGCAATACAATCCTTTCCAAATTTCCCAGCCTTGCCGCATTTATAGCAGTCTGATGACCCTAGTCTACAAACCCCCTTATGTGGCTTGCCGCATTTCCCGCAGCGGATCCGGCCCTGATGGCCCTTCGACCTAAAGTCGGGTCCCTTGGATTTCTTCCTCAAAACCCCAATAACCTATCCTAACTCCGCCTTCCTCTTCCTGAGGTTCCCTATATCAATCTCCTTCTCCTTCTCCCTCGCAATCATGTCCTCCAATGTGGAGCATGCCGAGTAGCTGACATGTTTCTGAATGTCATCCCTCAACATGTTGCGGTAGCGTGTCTGCCGCATCTCCTCATCCCTGCGTACTGAGGCATCAATAAGGCCCTCTCCTTGAACTTGGTGGTAATCTCCGCCACCGAATTAGTCGTCTGCCTCATATCCAAGAACGTCATGGCCCGCTGCTGAAGCTCCACATCCGGCACGAATTTGGCCCGAAACCTGGTCACCAAATTCGACCAAGTCATGGACTCAATGGCTGAGGCTCCTAGTGAATCACCAACTGAATCCCACCAATCTCTAGCTCTGTCCCTCAAGCAAACTGCAGGATACCAGACCTTCAACCCCTCAGGGTAGAAGCTTGTGTAGAACCTGGTTCCTGGTACGTGAAATTTATCTTAGTTTTTTTCATTTTTAGCCTTGGACTCGGCGAGTCGTAGGTCCGACTCGCCGAGTAGGGACGGGATCCAGAACACGTTTAAGTTGGCGACTCGGCGAGTCCATATTCTGGACTCGGCGAGTCACCTCTGTATGATGAAACCCTAAATTTCAAGGGTTTGCACCCTATTTAAACCCCTTTTTCCGCCCCCAAGCTTGCCCCCATTCACCCTCAGAGCTCTACACTTCGTTCAAGCTTTGTTCCTTGTGAGCTTGAAGCATTTGGTGTGTTTTCTTGAAGATTTGGAGTGGGAAGGAGAGTAGATCAAGAAGAAGAGGAGGAGGCCAGGCATCCCTGAGCTATCTCAGTGTTTTCCTTAAGGTATAACTCGATTTCCCCTCTGTTTTCATGCTTATAGTCCCTTTTAGCTCCATGGAAGTCCTTCTTGAGCCTTTCCCCAAGCTTGTTTGTGCTTTGTGGGTTGTAATAAGTTGTTAGCCTCTAGATCTAGGTGAGATTGAGCTCCAGGAGCTTAGATCTACTGTCTTTAAGGAGCCATATTGCATGAAATCCCTAGATCTACTCTTTTGGTGCATTTTGAGCCCTAAAACCTTTATTGATGATTATTTACACGTAAAGTTGGAAACTTTACGTGTTATTCATGCCCTAGAAACCCAGATCTATGAATGGCATGAGCTGGATCCAAGCAGAATCGCGTGTATAGTTTTCGCATGTGGCCGACTCGACGAGTCGTTCATCTGACTCGGTGAGTCGAGTCGCGAGTCCCCGAGTTTTCCCCCTTTTCGTTTATGCCGAGTAGAGTAGTGAGTCCTGGGTGGACTCGATGAGTTGGAAGCTGAACTCATCCGGGAAGGAACTCGGTGAGTCAATGCCCTGACTCGGCGAGTTCAAGGCAACCTTCTTAGATCAAGAATAGACTCGACGAGTTGTTCATACAACTCGGCGAGTCACAGCATAAAGTGTTCATTGGATGAAGATGAACTCGACGAGTTGTTCATACAACTCGGCGAGTCGGATGAAGGATTATTTGGCCTTGGGTATAGAAGGAAAACTCGTTGAGTCAACGCCTAACTCGACGAGTAGAGACAGACTTATGGTCAGACTAAGGGAAAGGGACTCGGCGAGTTGGCAAGCCAACTCGGCGAATCTGGTCAACTGCTAGTTGACTGTGACTTGACTTTTGATTTGTTAAGGGTAGATGGTCAATTTTCCCTGATGTCGGTTAGTAGTATCTGACTAAGGGTTTTGTGGGAATTATAGCCATAGGATTTCCGGAGCGGCAGTAGCAGCAGACAGTCAGTTCCCACAAAGATCGACAGTTACCTTGAGGTGAGTTTCCTTCCAGTAGTAACGGGTCTAAGACACCAAGGCCGGCCCGTATAGACGAGATGTTAGTATTAGAGTGTGGGTCGAGCCCGTATCTCTTGGTTGAGTCGATTATGATATATGCCAGTATGATAGAGTTGTCTATACTCGTTGTCTGTGTGATACTTGTATATTATGGGTTAGCAGCTGAGTATGGGCGAGGCCCGTATCTCTCCGAGAGTAGGGTGTGGGCGAGGCCCATATCTCCCGGCTTGCGGAGTGTGGGCAAGGCCTGTATCTTCATGAGTATGGGCGAGGCCCGTATCTCCTAGTTGTACATTGTATGCTTGCATGGTATGAGGTATTATGGGGGAACTCACTAAGCTTCGTGCTTACAATTTTCAGTTTTGGTTTCGGGTACCTCTTCTTCGAAGGGGAAGGAGCTGGCGCGGTAGCGGGACATCACACACACACCTGCTTGCATTCCGCATTATGATCTCTTCCTAGGAAATTTGTACTTTGACACTTTTATGATTATGACAATGTTTTTCTGACATGCAACATCTTTTGTGAAATGAAATGATTGTTGAATGAATTACTCCTAAATGTTTTGCTAAGTACATGTTTTAAAAACAAAATTTTTGGCTCGTATTTTTGGGACGTTACAGCTTGTCAACTGAGCAGACTCCATGTCTGCAATCCACCTCCTAGAAACAATGGATTCCTTCACCCCGTGGAAGTCTGGCGCACCATATACCCTGAAGTCCTTGAAGGACAGTGTACGTGTTCCTGCCTGGCCAAATGCCATGTCCCTCCTAAACGCCCTAAGGTGATCATTCATCAGCTCGATAATCCCTTCCTTAATCGACCCGAAAGTCATCGGGGTTGACTCGAGGATGCCTCTCGTGATCTCCGATGCGATGAAATTGCGTAGTCCCTCATCAAATGGCTCGGAACCCGAACTCGAACCTAATCCCGATCCACCTGCTCCGTGTCGCGTAATTACCACCATTCCGAAACAAAATACATAAATGTCAGGTTCATACATATTCTTGAAAGGTCTCACACACTCTACAAGTTCCCTGGTTCAATCTTGGCCCTCCCTAATTCGATTACGGATCCTCTGCTTTCAGTAGTACGGGCCCATACTATCTTCCACATCTAGTTGTACATTCCCCAAGGATTGTTTCTACTTCACCAAGTCCCTTCTACTACTGCTACACTCTGTGCTAATCTCATCCTAGGCTTACCCTAGGGTAACTCTCCAACTCACTCTCCACCATCAGCTGCATAAGAAGTGTTGGATTAGTGTCTAAGCCCATAACTATAATTGGTATGTACTTGACCCGACTTGGCATGGTCCATTTGAGTTGCATGGCATCGAAACAATTGGATAGACAAAATGAGAAAAAGGATACTAGTGATTTATATTAATATATTATAAGTTCTAATATATTAATATGAAATCATATTATTTAATTAGTATTGATCAAGAATTAATTTAAAATTAATCTAGTGATCAAAAGGAACTAACTAAATATGGACTCTTATATATGTGGTGGGCCAAGTTCATTTAGGTTGGGCTAAGTTTTCATGGATATTCCATGGAGTGTTTAACCCGTGGATCCTATGTAAATAAAAGGTCATGGGTATTAGGGTTTACATGAATGTAACCCTAATCCTCCACACTATATAAAGAGGTCCCTAGTTCATGAAATGGCACTAATGTATACACAAATACAGCAAACCGATTTCATGGGTATGAGCCTAAGTATCCTTATTCTCTAGTTATTCCAAGGGTTCTTGGTGTTGTGTGAACCATTTGTGGTGCAACACTTGAGGCACTCGGGCCTTAAAGGTTCAAGACTTCAAGCTCCACCAAAAGGTATGTCATTCTACTAGATTCTTGTAGTATAGTTGCCTTATAGTATGCTAGTTAGGATGAAACCTTGGAATATTGAATATTTTCATGTATAATAGAGAAAAAATAGATCCAAGGTTTATAGGGTTGCATGTACACCATAGGAGTGTTAGAATGCTCAAAACCATTCAGTGGTATCAGAGCCTAGGCTTGTTTTCATTTATACTTGATGCAACAGCTTAAAAAACGAAAATTATGGATTTCTGGGCATTGGACTCGCCGAGTCCACTGATGGACTCGCCGAGTCCATGAAGAAAATCATCCTACTGGTCGAGTAGGTTCATACACTCGACGAGTAGGAGATCCTGACAGCATATTTTCAAGTATTAAGGTTGGAATTGGTCTAGAATGATTACCTTAAACTGTTTTGGACTTATAAAACATGTTTTTGATGTGGTAATAATTATGGTAAACCAATTTCAAGGTCATTATCAAAAATTCAAGTTTTATGTGTGTTTAAATAATTTTTGAAACTGTTGATATGATTGTTCATACACTTATGAGTTTTGGTAGATCATAGGAATTATTTGCAAATTGTTGTTAATTAATTCTTGATCTAAATGTGTTTTAATGGAGTCCATAATTTGGTTTTTAAAACTCCTTAATTAAACTCATAACTTATGAAAATCCAAAGGTTTTTTGAATTCATTCCATAAGTGTTAAAAATGAAGAGTCTCATTTTTAAATGCTTTAAAGTCTTCCATAACATGTCCGCAAGTTATGGAACTTGAAGAGTTTTTTCTTTAAATACTTTAAACTCAGAAGTTATGGAATTAAAAAGGTTTTGAATAGTTCAAAACTTGCCCTCAATTTTTGGAATTTGTAAAGTTTCCCCTCATGAACACTTTAATTCTAAGTTAAGCCCTTAGAATTATAAAAGTTAAAATTCAACCCTAATACTTTATAGTATTATAAGTTAATACTATATATATATATATATATATATATATATATATATATATATATATATATATATATATGTGTGTGTGTGTGTGTATGTGTATGTATGTATGTATGTATGTATGTATAAGAGCAAGTTAGTCTTACCGTTAGTAGGCCTCATTCACGAAGCCGGTCTATAAGGGGGGTATAAGGTTACTGCCTATAAAATGGCAGTTTAATGGGTGTCCACTCTCACCCACCGCTTGCTTGACTGGTGGAGGGTCGTAATCCAAATGGGTAGGACAAGGACTATAATTCTCCCTTCACTAAAAGTATTAATGATAAATACTAAGTAAATAAACACTTACGAATTCCTAATCTTAGTTACTTAGGGAAATGTGAATTTGGTGCTAACCCATGAAATTACACGTTGCACTTTGCTTAAGTCGATTAGTGGAGCACGTGTGGTTAACCGGCACACTAACTTGATTTAACAAGGTAGGCAAAGGGTGGCTTAAGGTGTATCATAGGATCGGTGGAGCGTGTGTGGTTAACCGGCATATCGATTAAGTGATAAATATTAAGGGTACCAGGTATATTTGCATGGTTATTCACACCTTGTTTTGCGATCCTCGGCATCCCAGTCAGAAAATGTGAGAGGGCACAATCGAGATTGGAACATGCCATTGAAAAGTTCAATGAATCTCAAAAGATCTAGGAGCTTCAAATCCAAGTAAATCCTAATAAATTATTTCATTTTTCATGGTGGAAATTGGTGAATCATCATGCGCCTACCTTCAAATATTTTATAACTTGGATTACGGCATCCCTCTTCCAAGTTATAAAATGTTGTGTTGGGTCCTAGCCTTATTATTTCATATTGGGTGTTCTATTAAGGATTTAAATCAACTAACTTGAATTTATCCCATTGTAGATGTCTGGTTCAGACAACTATGATCTTCCCAAATCTCTTGGAACAAGCTTTCCTAATGAAGATGATGTCCCGAAAATCATACTTCACCTCCTCCAATTATTCTCCCTAACCCACAAGTTCTTGAATAGTTCAAGGTCACTCACGCCCTATTGGCAAGCAATTTCTATGTGTGATCACATCTTGGAGATGAAGTCACATATATTGACAAGCCGGTAGAGTTGAGTGTCAAAGTCTTGAGGAAGTTGGTTGTTGACTATGTTCATCAATCACTTTCTAAGTCACATAGTGAGTTCTTTTAGGACAATTATGTAACAGACTATGACATGACCCTTTAAGAACTTACCTATTTGCTTGATGCTGCTAAATCAACAATGATTTGGAGCACTGGTAAAGCAATTTGATTGGAAGATCGACTTCCCAAACTTCCAAGGAAATTAACAATGGTAACATTGGAAATCCAGAAAAGCTTTCTCTTCCCAATGGAAAGGGATCGGCCATAGTCATCTCGGTTGACCAAATGGTAAAGAGAACGGCTAAGTCTGAGATTGTCATGTGTACCATTCCTAAAGGGTCCATATGTTTCTATTGCCAAAGGAACGGGGATTGGTTACGAAGTTGCCAAATTTACCTGAAAGATCATAAGGATGGAAAAGTCAAAAAGTTTGACTCTAATTCAGGTAAAATCCACTATCTAACTCTATTATGTTCCTAATTTTTGATTCTTGGTACATGATGTGATATGGTCAAGCAAATGGAAGGAAGCTTAAATGAAGACTATGTTGAATTTGATCGTGAAGACGGATTTTAATCGCATTGTTAGAAGATCGAATTCTTGAGCTGCTACTTAGGAGTTATGATAGATTGCTAGGAAATATGTAATAACATAGTTTTCATTTAAAGTTGCATTGTATGGAAAAGTTTTTCCGCAATTTATAAATAAATAACATTTTGGTTTTATTTTAGTTTATATCTCCTTGCAATGGTTTTTATGGAAAATTGATGTTTGTATGTTTGTAGCAATAATGGAAATATAAATTTGATTATTTCTTGTGTGGTAATGTCTAAATTTACCAAATATGGAAAGATTCTCATCACCCAAGTTTCAATTGGACCGAAACTTGGAACCGTGCAAGTTGTGTTGTATGATGAATGAGAATTTTAATCTTTGGAAAATTAAGACTAATTCGTTGTTCACATGTATATGTGAGTCAAGTGAAGGACTACGGGATCGAGTACACATTCTTGTGCACTGGTCAAGTCCACCACAAAGATCGATAAGACTATTCGTCATGATTTGCTAAAGTTTAGTAAATATGTTTATACTTACAAGTTTAAGTATAATTCTGAAGCATTGGAAAAGTTTCAATGTATTGCAGAACGAATGACAAGAACCAAATTTGGCAGAAAGATAAAACTTTCTCAGATCTGAAAAGATGGGATAGTACTTTACTATCATGTTTTATGATTACCTTAATGATTAAGAAACCATATCACAATTGGTCCTCTAAGGACATCTTAGTGCATTCCTATGGCTAAGAAGAGGAATCGTGAATTGTTGAAATGGTTAAATCAAGAAGATGAGTCATACTTCGTTCCAAAACAAGTCTTAGAGTCATACTCCAAGATTGTAATTTGAGTGACACATCTTAAAGAAGGTTTATTAACATTTGTCAAATGTAAGAGTAAAATATGTTATACTCTTGTACATTTGAAATTGGCAAGTTGTGATGTTTGGATAAAACAAAGACCAACTAAGGCCAATTATGTGAAGTGTTTGTCTTGATAAGAATATGCACTGTCTCTTGAGTATTTGTTTTTCAAGGCATGGTACTTGGAAGAGAGTCTTATATGTCAAGAGGACAGTGAGAGTCTAAAAGATTTTCAAGAACCTATCAAGAATAAAACCTATAGTTTATCACTAGCACACGACTTGAGGTTTGTAACCTATCATGTTGACATATTCTTATTTATGTGCCCATTCCAGTTAAAGTTTGCTATGCATCTGAGTTCTACAAGTTCTCAGTTGTTTACATAACTACTTGGAACCATTGGCAGGCCCTTGTCCTGCGCTTCTTTTGTCTCGGAAAAAAATGTGAAGGGGAGGGGGAGAGATGGTACGATAGAAGCAGGGCAACAACAACAACAGTGCAGGTAGGTGTTTGACTGCTATTGAGTCGATGAAAGAAGAAGAGAAGGTGCGAGGGGGATGTTGCCCTCTTGTCTGCCAGAAAGTCTCCACCTCTGATGGGGGTATCTTTGATTGTAACTGAACAGAAAAAGAGATGATCTAGACATCGAATTTTGGGGGTTTCTGGTTGCTTTGCTTGACATAAAAAAGGAAAAAGGAGGGACGGGGGTTTGTTGTTCCTCTTTTTATCGGAAAACCACAAGAACAACACCTCCAATGGAGGTGTTTTTGGTTGCCTATCAAGAGAGAGAGATAGAGAGAGAGTGGGAGAGAGAATGAGAGAGAGAGAATACATCTTTTATTTTTTAACTAGGCGAATCCTCGCGCGTTGCGCGCGAATATAATTATTTAATTAAAATAATAAAATTTTACAAATTGTGATTTAGTATTTATATATGCAAAACCAATGTCGGTATCAAAATAAAACATATAGTTAACCAATTAGTTTAATTAATTGTATTAAGCTTATATCATTGGTTATTTATATACTATTAATTGAAGATTTTATAGGCCGTTTTATGTTGTGTAAATTGTATATTAAACATATATTGATTTATATATATATATATATATATATATATATATATATATATATATATATATATATATATATATATATCAAATAACAAAGTAGTATGAAAAAAATAAATACTATAACTTCTAATGATTTTATAAACCGTTTTAAGTTGTACAATTATATATAAAGCATATGTTGATTTGTATATATATAAAAAGAAATAATATGGAAAAATAATACTACGTTTAACAAGATAAAAACATTACAACGTTTAGTATAACATTTACATCAAACAAAATGTATTAAACACGTATAAATCATTGAAAATGAATATATTGAAATCAGCATACATTCGATATATAGAAACATTGTTATATAAAAATTACATTGAAATAACCATGGATGCGACAAAACTCAATTTTCAACTCGCATAAATCTTCAAACTTAATCAATATAATCTTTCATTTTGTTTTGACATATATGCAATATGCAAGCTACAATGTTCTTATATATGCTAAATATTTCATTTAACCCATCAATTAAATATCATGATTTGAAGAGTTTTGGAAGTTACAAATCACAATATTTCAATTAACCATAAATTAAATTATATAAGTTGAATAGTCTTGGGAGTTCCAAATGCATGAAGTTCAAGGAAAAATGTTTACTTTATAAGATACTAGACGAATTCTTGCGCGTTGCGAAACGTAGGTTAAAAATACCTTGTTAAAATGTTGAAAAATATATGTTTAAAATGGTTATATTATTGAAATTAACTTTGATATAATATTTTGAACAATATTATTCATTGACATCAATCCACATTCCTCATTAATAAAATTAAATATAATAATCTATTTAATATTACTTTTTACAATTTTTATGATTGATTAATTTAAATTTTTTACTCATGTGATTATTTTCTAATTTCAATAATGATGTTCATTTAAAATACAATTTATTTGTTGTTATCGTTTTATAATTTATAAATTTATGTTATTATCACTTAAAGTTATTGTTCTTTAGTTTTAAACCACTTATTATTATTAATAAGTTAAAGAACACTTTTAAGAAACTCTTAATACTACTATTAAAATGTAAAACACATACTAAATAATAAACTGATAAGATAGACAATTTGCATTTCAAAAGAGATTTGCATGGATAATATAACATATCCTTGATTTTTATAATTTGATTTTATTATTTATAATTATGGTTCATTAGCTTAAAACCACTTATTATTACTAATAAACAAAAGAAAACTTTTAAAAGACACTTTTTATTATAATTAAAATGTTAAACATATACTAAAATATAAAGTGATAAGATAGACAATTTACATTTTAAAGAGACTTACATGGATATTATGTATAATATTGCATATCAATGACTTTTTATTAATTATTACTTTGAAGAAACACAAACATACAAACATATATTCAATATTTAATTAAATATTATCTATATCATTTTCCATAACATATGATCGATAATATGAATTTAATCTAATTTACATTAAAATTTCAACCACAACATACAATGATTGTTTTAACAGAATAATTAAACCAAGAAAAATATAAAAAAAGAAATAGTATATAACAAACTTACAAATTAAAAACTTTAACATAATAACATGGCTCGAAAAATGGTCCAAAGCCCTCAAACCAACACAAAACATTTAAACTTGTTTTCTTTGTGAATTATGTATGTGATTTGTATTTGTGTGTCTACTCAAAGAGAATGACATTTTTCTATTAGACTATCCATTAATTGCTAATTAAACATATTATATAAGTTATAAAATCTTTCATGGTATGTGATTAATTACTTTGAAGGTGAAAATGTGTGGGGGTTACAAATGCATGATGTGCTTGGAAATTTGTGTAGGGGTTTCAAATGCATGAGATGATAGGAAAAATGCTTCATTTATAAGTATAGTATGATATAGATTATAAAAATATCTTTAGGAAATATTTTAGTTAAAATGAGATTACAATTTAGTTTTTGCATTTAGCACTACAATTTATCACTTTTTACTATTCACTGTTATAAAATATGATCAAATAACAAGATACATTATAGATAAAGAAAGACATGAGAATAAAAAGAACTTTTATTCCAATATTTGTGATGAAATCAGCAAACTTTACAATACATAATATTCACTATTTATACTAGACAAAGAAGATGAAAGGTGATGTATAATACGAATGCACGTTATAGTGGTGCATAACTACACTCATAAAACTTATAATAATGTTTGCTATAATGTTCACTAATTATGGAGAGTAATGGGGGAATATGGAGAATCCAATAGTCATTCACTAAATAATAATTCATAACACTCCCCCTTGAATGACGATTGTATCATGCCTCGTTAAAACCTTAATCGGTAAAACCTCATGGGAAAAACCCTTTACTAAGGAAAAAGAGTACATGATTAATAATAGATATTGGAAACAATTGCCTCGTTAAAAACCTTGATAAGAAAAACAAGTGGGGAAAACATAGCTAAGGAAAAGAGTACAATATGTTTCCAACTCCCCCTGATTAGCACATCACTTGATTTTCTTGAAGCAGCGCATAGCAATCTTTCGTACCAACTTTTCAAATTTTGATGCAGGAAGTGCTTTAGTAAACCAATCAGGAAAGTTGTTACTGGATTGAATTTTCTAGATGTTGATGCCACACTCTTTTTGAAGATTATGAGTGAAAAAAAAACTTTGGTGATATATGTTTGGCTGTCTCCTTTGATAAATCCTTCCTTGAATGGAGCTATACAAGTTGTATTATCTTCATATAGTATGGTTGGAACATCCCTGTTAGAAGTTAGATCACAATTCTTGCAAATGTGTTGAGTTAAATTTCTTAATCAAATACATTCATGAATTGTCTTATAAATTGCTATAATCTCTGCATGGTTAAAACAAACAGAAACTAAAGTTTGTTTAACAAAATAACAAGAAATTACGTTAACTCCACAAGTGAATAAATAACATGTTTGGGATCGAGCTTTGTGTGGATCAGATAAATATCCTGCACCTGCATAACTAATTAACTTCACATTTTATGAATCTGATTAGTATAAATTCAAATCTATTGTACCTCGAAGACATCAAAAAATGTGTTTGACTCTATTCTAGTATCTTCATGTTGGACAAGAACTATATCTTGCTAATAAGTTTACGACAAAAGATTTATCAGGTATTGTATTAATAGTAAGATATATTAGTGCACCAATAGCACTAAGATATAGTTCTTCGGGACCAAGAAGATTTTCATGTTTTTTATGATGCTGAAATTGGTCATTTTTGGCATCTAAGTGCCTTACCACCTTTCGGTTACTCATGGATGTGAGTTATTCATATAAAACCTTTTTTGCACCTTTTTCTAGATATTAATGTAAAAAAACTCCATTTTTGTGTGCTTAATTTGAAGACCCAAATAGAATTTCATCTTACAAAGATCATTCATTTCAAAAATTTCTTTCAAACAAGAAGTGACCTTTTCCAATTCTCTAGGAGATCCAATTATGTTCAAATCATCTACAATAACATCAATTATGATAAATTCTTATCTGGATCTTTTTATGAATACACATGAGCTTAATGGGTCATTTTTATAGCACTCTTTCAACAGAAAATGTACTAAAACAATTGAAGCACATACGGCCAGATTGTTTCAATCTATACAAAGATTTATCTAATTTTACCAAATATACTTCACGAGAATTAGAAGTTTGTGCTTCTGGCACCCTCAACACTTCTGTGATTTTCATATAAATATCTTTTTCAAGTGAACCATATAAATAAGCGGTAAATACATCCATTAGACACATCTCCAGTTTTGCATATGTGGTTAAACTTAAAAAATAACTAAATGTAATTACATCAACTACCGGAGAATACGTTTCTTCATAATCAATTTCGGGCTTCTCGGTAAAACCTTGTGCAACAAGTATTGCTTCATATCTCACAACTAACTTTTTCTCATTTCTTTTGCGCACAAATACCCATTCGTGTTCAACTGTTCTTACTCTGTTTAGTGTATGGACTACAAGTTGACAAACTTTTCGTTGTGTAAGAGAATTAAGCTCTTTATTTATTTCATCTTTCCATTTTGGCCAATATTTTCTATTCATATATTTCTCAATAGATTTAGGTTAAAGATCCTCAGTTTTTTTTAATCACGCGCGGAACATGATATGAAAAATTATAGTCGACTTATGTCTTACGTTGGTTCCATCTTATTCCTGTCATGACATAATTTATTAAGATCTCATCATTTTCATTTTTTCAGGTACATTATATTCTTTTGTTATGTCATTGGGCTCTTCTAGAGCTTCATTAATTTTTTCATGAGATTTTGTTTTCTCTTTTGGACCATCAATTGTATTTGCTCCATTTCATTTTCGAGGATTTTTATCTTTGGAACCGGCTGATCTTCCATGCTTCAGGCGTGCCTAAGATTCATTTGCAGTTGTATTTTTTTCTTCTGGGATATCAATTCTAATTGGAGTATGTATAGCTGGTACATGAGACTTTTTTTACTTACTTAGGGTCAGTAAATGCTTTTGGCAATTGATTTGCTACATTTTGTAAAGGACTTATCTTTTTTACTTAAAGTTCACATTGACTTGAATGAGGATCTAAAACTGAATGTGATAATTCTTTTCAAGAGATTTTATTTTCCAGCTTCTTTATTTCTCCCCCTAATGCTGGAAAATATGATTCATCAAAATAATAATCATCAAATATAGTTGTAAATAAATCTCCAGTTGATGATTTTAAATATCTTGCTATAGATGGAGATTCATATCCAACATAAATTCTCATTCTTCTTGAGGACCCATTTTTGTGAAGTGAGATGGAGAAATGGATACATAAATTGTACATCTAAACATCCTTGGATGGTAAATATTTGGCTACTGTAGTGACAAAAGAACATGGTTTGGCATGCGGAATTAAAGTTTGCACAATGAACATGGTGATTTGGGTGTCCAAGAGATGTATTGATTGTATATGGTGTTACACAAAAAGGATCTAGATCTAGACTAAATAAATAACACACACTTACACACTCACTTTTACATCTCTCAAGCACACCTCTATAAGTGGACAAACCCACCTTATATAGAGGTGTTTACATGTCTCTCTCTCACTCTCACTAACATATGGGTCAAAAGGCTAATGCACCACATGCAAGTGAGTCTACACAAGTCAAACCATTACAAAGTCATACATGAAGAACTTTGCACCCCAACATTCTCCCCCTCAAAGTTAGGAATGGATGACCCACTTCAAATCTTCCAAAATCGAGCAACTATGCGGTTCGAGGCTCAAAGGTGACACATGTCGAAACAAACTTCAATCTTCAATTCTTCTATGATTCTTCAATTTGGGCTCTAGATAATCACCCAAAAGTTGCGCATAAAAACACACCCCAAAAATCTTCAATAAAACCAAACCCATTTCGAATACATCATTTCCGAACTTCCAATTGCATCATCTCGTAAGCTTCAAAACTTCAAGATCACTTCGGTCTTCAAATCCACAAAATATGAAAAATTCAAGTTCGAATTTGCATATAAAATTTCTCCCCCTTTTTATAATTGAAATATGATTATAAAACTCCAAAGGAAAAAGAACGTGCTCTATTCGGAATTTTTCGTGTCAAAACTCCCCTTTAACATGTAGCATAAACTTTGTGTTTCAATCCGGAAAACCCAAAAAGTAATCAATTTTTAATTTCATTCACGGATTGCCTTTGACAAAATTTCTCAAAAAATGGGTAGAAATTGTCAATTTCAAAATTCTGCAGTGACCCGCTGCGCCCAAAACAGAAAAATATACAAAACTCTCTCCCTTTTTCAAATCTAGGTAAAAAGCGTCAATTTGCACAAACTACAGGGGCCTAAAATGCACTTTCTTCAATTTTCAGCAAAAACAGTCATTTTTCGAATTTGTGTGCAAACTGCCAAAAATTCGAAGTCTCAAGGACCATTTTCGAAAATTCTGCCTTTTGTTCACAATTTATTATACCAAGAATCCTAAAATATTGGAAGCTCCAAAATTTTTTTTTTTTTTAATTTGAATGAAAAGTGTCAAACATTCGAAATGTTAAAAGATTCGAAGCATACGAAGCATCATTTAATGAACAGTAACATTCTTCGTATGAATTTTCAATATACCAGTTCGAATCTAAAGCACCCGAAATTTTCAACCCTTCGTACAATACCTAATAATCCCTTCGTATAAATCCCATAATAATATCCCTTCGTTCCAATCAAAAACTCACTGTATTCTTCGTATATCAAACTTCTTGACCCAGTTCTTCGTTCCAATCATCATTATACAAACCCAACATTAGTTCGAACATTCAATCATTCCCTTCGATTCTTAACATCAAAAATCCCATTCGACTATTGACCATGAATAATCGACTCAAATCATTCAAAATCAAAAATCAAAGTCCTTCAACTGTTCGTTCTTCGTTAACTTTAATCAATTGACCCTTCGTTAACAATAACTCCATCTGTTGCCCTTCGAATCTTATTCATCCAAACATCATCATTCCAAACCTTCGTTCTCACAGCCTTAAACATCGTCTGATTCCAAAATTCATCAATTCATCATCCAAATCATCGAAAGTAATTACTATTGCAAACAATCGACATCAAAACCTTTTAAATCAGTTTTGATTTTTAGATCAATCAACCCAAACATCGAATCCCAGCCAAGTCAATGGATCGAACAACCGTTGCTTTTTGATACAGGTATCCCAAAATTATCAAAAGCTTTGAAATCGATTCCATAATCAGTCATTAAGAAGACTTTCGTTAACAAGCAATCAACTCTAAACCATCGTCCATTGATTCTAATCGATTCCAGTTCATTATCAACATTAAAATCCAGAGCATCGTTAAAAATAAAATCAACGAACCACATTCAAAATCGATTTCGAAAATTATTGATTCCAGTTTCCTTCGATTTCGTCTAACACCCATTTGACTTGAACATCGATTTCATCTAACATCATACTTGTTTCGAAATCAAATATAAATCAGGTCTTTCTTCCTTTTCAATCAATTTCAGTTTGTATTTGTCAAGAACATCGATTTTGACTTAATAAAGTCAACTTGAATCAAATCAACAATATCAATATCAAATTAGATTTCATGATCTTTCTTGACTTGAATCAAATCAGCAACTATTAAAACGATTCAATGAAATTGATAAAACTAAAAAGAAAAGAAATTTATGATAAACAAATGTGAGAATGAAGAAGCGATGACGAACAGATGCATATGTACAACTAGATAGAGCAGTTGTACAAGTAGGCCAATGAACCACATATCCTTCATTTTAAGTGATATGAATCAATGGGCTTGAAAGAACGGATGTAATACAATTTAAGCATATCGTTTGAAGAAATTAAATGGGCTTGTAAGATGAACAGTTCTTTGACATTAGATTTTGCCTTGATTCATTTGATTAAAGAACATAACATTACACTTTTGAATCAAATGAAATTCATGATTTGATTGGGCTTGATCTTGAAAAAAAAATTGTTGAATCACCAATGGGATAAAAACAGATAAGATTCAACAAAACAAATCGATCAAAATTCAAAAACATTACGCATGATTCAAACGAGATTAAGAGAGATCATAGAGAGAGACTCACCAAAATTGCTCAAATTGTGACGAAATTTGCCAAACCAAGAATCGTTCTTCAAAAAATCACTTACATCTTGAAGACCCGCTCTGAAACCAATTGAAGTAACAAAAAATATGGTTTGGCATGCGGAATTAAAGTTTGCACAATGAACATGGTGATTTAGGTGTTCAAGAGATGTATTGGTTGTATATGGTGTTACACAAAAATGATCTAGATCTAGACTACATAAATAACACACACTTACACACTCACTTTTACATCTCTCAAGTACACCTCTACAAGTGGACAAACTCATCTTATATAGAGGTGTTAACATGTCTCTCTCTCACTCTCACTAACACATGGGTCTAAAGGCTAATGCACCACATGCAAGTGGGTCTACACAAGTCAAACCATTACAAATTCATACAATTGGTATCAGAGCAGAAATCATATCTCTAATCTGATTTTATTCCTTTCAAAAGTTTTTAAATCAATTTTTTGTTTAAAATTTTCTGCACTTTTTGAAAAGTAAAAAATTCATTGGATCTAAGTCTGTGATTCGATTCTGCACTTGAATTGTTGAATCGAGTGTTCATCTAGTGATTTCAATTTGAATCAACTAGTTTTCTTTCAAATTCTCATAGTTTCTTCAAAATTCTCAAAGCTTTCTTCCGTACAAAAATGGCGTCATTCAATCTTAATTCCATGACTTCGTTTTCTCATTTGTTAGGATTATCAACAAAAATTTCAATGCTAATCCCTGAGTATTACGATTAGTGGGTTGATCGTATGGAGGATTATCTAAATGGTTTGGATGAAGAATTGTGGACTTGTATTTCTGGTAATCTCAATCCTCCATTGAATGTTCAACCACTTGGAGCTTCTTCTGGAAGTTCAGGAGTAGAGAATCAAACTGATCGTCTGAAAAAGCTAGAGAAGAGATGCATGAGAGAGCTGCGAGGAGCATTGCCTCCAGTTGTGTACAACTATGTGAGGATTTGTAAAACTGCAAAGGAAATCTGGAACAATCTAAAGGAGAAATTTCAAGGAAGTGAGAAGACGAGAGTTAACTCGGTGAAAAGATGCTTAGTTAAACTCAAAGGCTTCAGACAGAAAGAAGGTGAAACTATTTAGCCATACTACGATAGTCTGAATGAATTAATCTATCGATGCAACCGATATGGAATCACCAGGTCAGTCATGGAGTTCAATCTTATCTTCGTTATAGGTCTTAGAAAGGAGTGGCGAAGTGTAAGCATGTTGGTTAAGAATCAACAGAGCTTTGATACGTCAACTTTGAATGACTTGTACAATCAGTTAAAATCACACGAAAATGAAGTAAACGGAATTGCTGATGCATCGAAGGTGAGTTTGGGAGGTCCATTGGCTTTAGTTTCAAAAATGATTGAGAAAGAAATTCATGAGAAAAGTGATTCTGATGAAGAAGAAGGATTCATCATGAATTCTGATGATGAAGCGATAGCATTTTATTCAAAAAATTGTGTCAAAAAGTTCTTCAAAAAGCCATTCAATCTGAAGATTAAGTCAGCCGAGATAAAAGGAAGTTTTGTGAATAAAACTGCAAGTGATGAGAAGAAGAAGGATGCAAAGCTTGTTGAAGGGAAGAGTGAGAAGAAATTGAAAGGAGATGCTGGAGTAGACTGTCATTATTGTAATGGGGCTAATCATCTAGCCAATGATTGTATGTTGAAGAAAAAGGATGATAAGAACTTGTCATTGGTTGCCATGGGTGAACAACTTATCATTGGTTGCCGTGGGTGAACAAGAAGACGATGGAACTTATCAGGTCTGGTCATCTGGATCAGATGATGAGGAGATGCGAAACCCATCACACGGAGCAATGTTTGCGAAGATGGAGGAGGAATTTGATGAAGAAGCATACGAAGTAAAAGGAAAGTGCTTCGTATCAAAGGTTGCAGACAAATCTCCAATGACAACAAAGGTACATAATATTATTGAATCTTTTAATATTCCAGTACATGCTTATGATTCTAAATTGATATCTTTCGATGAAACTATTACTTATTATAATTCAATTGTGGTGTCTGCTAGCAATGAGGCTAAGAAGCTTTCTATGCAGTTGTTAGAGACAGAGAAGAAGTTAGATTCGAAAAATACTAAAGTAGATTGTTTAGAACTTCAGATAACAAGCATAATGGTTGATAGGGATAATTTTTCAAGTGAAATAAAATTGTTGTTAGCTCAAAGGAACATTTACTGTAATTCAGCAAAGAGATTGTATGGGAAATTAACAGAATTACATCATTCTTGCGAAATTAGCAAAGAAAAACATAGAAAATTATTGCCTTTTTTAGCTTATGAAAGAGCTAAGGTAGATATTATTTCATATGATTGTGAGAAAGAAATAGCTGAATTTGACAAAGTTTCTGATGATAGATATAGATATGGAATAGTCAAAGTAGATGAATGTCTTGATACAACTAAATTAGTTAATATTGTAAATGATACTTTGACTAAGTCTGAACAAATTCACATTTTGAAAAAGACTGAGAATTCAACATCTGATTATCAATCTAATTTTGCTGATATGGAGGATAATTCTGACAATATCAGTGAAATTAGTGAACTTGAGGATGTTGATTGTTCCCAGTTGTTAATTATTAATGTTGCGTCATCATCTAAAGGGAAAGAAAAAGTTAATGATTTGTCAGTTAAGATTGATACTAATCAACCCTCAACTTTGAAAGTTTGTGATTTGGACTTCGTGGAAATCAGAGACAGCCAAACAGATGATAGTGATGACGAAAAAGATGAGGAACTTTCGAAGGAAAAGGAATTTTCAAAGGAAGAATAAATTCCTCGAATCGTGGTTGACCAGGTGTATGGCGATACACAAAAGTTCAAAAAGGAGTTGAATGAACAAGGTGCTCATTACCTTGAAACAAATATTGTGGTTTATCCGATTTTCAAGTGTACAGATGATGTCGTTTTCCCAAGCCAAGTGTTCGTAACAACTGGAAATGTTAAAAAAGTCAAACCAGAATTCAAGAAATTGGTAGAACAAGATAATTTGAAAACTTCAGATGAAGGGTTCTTCGCAAATTAAAGCACAATTGAAAATAACCTAAAAACGAATTCATATGTTTTTCAAAGACAAAAACCACACAGAAAATGGATTGAAAAATCAAAACTTGAGAAAGAAATCACCAAATCAGTTATTGAGGAAACGAAAAGTGGTGTCAAATTAAATTCAAAAGAATTCAAAGAACAAATTGAAAATTTTTTGAAAGAAAATAATGTTTCTAAAAGACAAGCAAGAAAGAAAATATTTTGGCAAACAATCGAGTCTCGGAAGATGTCAACTAAATTGTCGAAACCTGTCAAGACTGTGAATTCAGACAAAAAGAAAAATTCCACTCATTCAAACAAAAATGTGTATGAATTAAAATCACCAAAATATATTTTCAAACTGAAAAATTCATCTTTTTCAAAAGAAAAACAAACTTGTCATCCAACATCTAAATCTATGTTTGAAGTGAAAACATCACCAAAGTTTTCGAAAGTGTCAAAACCTAACACTTCAAGGAAAATTTCAGATAATTCTAATTCACCAAAGATCTTTTCTCAACGTCAACATTTTAAATCAACAGATGATACTTCTTATCTTGAATCTTTTGTATCAAAACCAAAAATTGATTTTGTTCCTCAAAAGCCAAAATTTTCTAATCATACGAAGAAACAAACATTGAAAGCTTCGCATGACAAATGGATAACTTCAAAAAAGAATATTGATCACTGGCTTGAAGGTAGAGGAAAAATCTATCAATCAAGTAAATACTCAAAAGAACAAATCAACAAAGCTTATGAGAAGTATGTGAATACTTCTTCAAATGGAAGTTCTGATGGGTTTTGGTCATAAGAACATCCTATGTGCTCATATAAACCCTAATGCTTGGATCTAGGTTTCTCTATTGTACATGCAAGTTATCCAAGACTATAAACCCTAGATCTAGCATATGATAATCAATATAACATATAATAAGGGTTTAGATCATACCTTGATTGTTATGTAGCAATAACAATCCCAAATCCTCCTTGTATTGACTTTAGAAAGCTTAGAGTCACAAAGGTCACTCCTCTAATGGTTCACAAACACCAAGAGCAAGAGGATGAAGAGGAGAGGTGAAGGAGGCTGCCCTAAAACGTGTGAAACCCTAGAAGTATGCTTAGCCACGTTTTTGGGTCATAAGGGATCTATATATAGGAGGCTATTAGGGTTATCTTAACAAGGAAACCTTAATTTGGATGCTTAAGCCCTAAGCAACCCATGGACTCCTTTCTTTAAGGCCTTGGACGATTTCCCCATGGGTTTCCCATAGAATTCGTTCAATCCTTAATATAAGGCAATCCATGGCCCAATTGCAATTATCTTATAATTACAATTCCAGTCCCTTAAGTTTAATTAATCTCTTTTAGTCACAAAACTAATTACCAATTAATTATTGACTAATATTAATTAAACAATATGATTTCTTCTTTAATATATTATTCTCATAATATATTAATAAATCATATTTAATCCTTTCTCTCCATAATTCATCCTATCAAGTTTCTTTGGTGAAGGCAACCCAAAAGGACCATGCACCATCGGGTCAAGTACATACCAAAATAGTTATGGACTTAGACGCTAATCCAACAGTCTCCCACTTGGATAAGTCTAATAACTATTATGTGTATGACTTCAGATCCTGATCTGCAATCGTAGCTTTCCAAAGCCGCTGTCAACTCTGATCCTATCAGATACGCGTGTCCTTTAGATAAGGGATCATATATTCCTCCATTCTAGATATCATATGAGACATGATTTCAAATCATTCTCTTTGTACTATATCTCGACTTCCGATTTATGACGACTGACTAATTGAACAAATCAAATTAGCCCTAGCCCGACCGAGCATTTACGTTTGTCATCACCAAATCATCGAGGGGCCCAAAGATATCGCTTTTATCCTACTTTGGATAAAAGGAACGGATAAACTTTGATTCAATGCTCGCTTGCACTTACTCACTGAATCACACACAACAATATGTTTTATAACACCAAGTTACTGGTGCGTTTACATATTATCAATGTGCAACCGATTTGCAAGATACAACTCACACATCTCGGTTTCAAGAATATAAGATGTTATCGTCTCACCAATCACTCGTGATACAATCCATGGAGTGATCCAAGTGAGCGTGGGTTTAATCCAAGGCTCAAATCATATTCATAAGCACTCACGAACATTATAGCAAACCTTTGCTATGTCTAATACGCTCTAGACAATCTACAAACCAATTCATCACAGTCTTCATTCATACTTACTTCCAACGTATGAGTAACTGTGGTCCGTTTGAATAATTCGATTATTCTTAATAAGCTCAATTATTCTGGAAGTCAAAACATGCAAAGTGAAACACAAGAATAATACTAATCCCATATGGCCTCAACCCTTTGAGCATAAATAAAACACCTTTTATTTGTCACCATATCGATTACTCATTATTTGTCGTTTCGGGTAATCAACTTCTTACTTGAATTATTACACTTGTCCCATGCTCCTAGCATGCGCACAATGTTTACCTATGGTTCTTACTTTGTGAAATAGACCAAATTGAGCACATTTCCAATCATTCTCATTTCACAACTCCAAATCCTTTTTCCATAAGTGAAAAAATATCAAATTCTTGCTACTTATAGAATATGCTAGATTCTAACATTTTATGCAATGACCCTTTCGTAATGTCATTGCACCAAAGTCACAAAGACTATTGCCAATGAAATTACAAAGTCCTCTATCTAAATTGTTACAATACAATTCCTTAGATATGATGTCTCTCACTCAAAGTACATTCCTTTGAACATCCTTTTGCATAAAAGTTTCTAATCTAGTCATAGATTTTCAATATTCAATTCCCAATATGGAAACGTTTCCATATGATAACTCATTCTTAATAGAATCTTATCTATTCATAATAATGTCGATATGGTCCATCCAATATGGAAACATTTCCATATTTTCCAATACTATACTTCCAACTACTCACAAGCCACCAATCCTCGGCGAACTTTGGATTGTCCTTTGATAGTTGTTTAATTATCTTAGTCAAAACCGATTCTTGTCCTTTTTCCCTCTAAATGTGCTACACATTTGGAAAATTTTAGAATGGTCAAATATTATAGCATTTGCAATCGATCCTATACCCGAAGCGTATGGGACACAATGCATAATGTCTTACATAAAGATTTGATACTTTATCAATCTTCCGCCATAATATTTCATTTGCTATGTTCTCAAAATTCGAATTGTGAAGAGGAATGCCATAATCATAATCGAAATTTTAAGAACACACTATATACCTTTGACTAAATTTATTAACATTCCACAACCTAAGCCTTTAGATTTGAAATGAAGCATAATATTCTCTCCCTTAATTATAGCAAAACAACTATTCCATCCTTACAACTTTGCAAAGAATGACTCTTGTTTTCTATAATTAATATTGCCAACTTGCAATACTTTCCTTAATAATCATACAATCATAACATTTATGCTCCCACTATCATGATGATTATTCTAAACATAACACTTATGCTCCCACTAGCTTTGACATGTATTCAGAAACAACCTAACTTTCAGAAAAAAACAATACTCATTGAATTTCTTAAGTTCTTGTTTCTAATACGTAATACTTTGATAATCCTTTATCTAAACTTATACACCTTTCCCTTAGATAGCTCATATGTGTGTCTAAACAATTAAGACTAATTGTCAAATCTCACAATTCAAATTATGGAGAGGGATACCGTAACCATAACCGAATTCGAGAATACAATTTCACAATTACTATCTTCTAAAAATCTTTCTTAGTGAAAGTATTTCCTCATAGTCATTTTCATGAAGGAGGGAATCTTATGACACTTATATTTTAATGGTGTATGTGCTCCTATCCATGTGAATTTGTCAAAACCAAAGTATACGACAAATTCAAAGTCATATGGACCGAACTTTCTTAATCTTGATTTCTTGCCTTATGGTAACACAGCTGCCCACCATGTCTTCCAAGTAGTTAAGCAGCTCACCTTTTGCTATCAATGTACTTTTAATTAATCAAGGTCCTTGCCTTTTATGCATTCAAATGAGAACTCATAGAACTCACTTGCATAATTAACTTAATTGGAACGGCACAGAAACAAAATAATGTCAACACGATAGGTTGTAAACCTCAACGCGTGTGCTAGTGATGATCGATAAGGTCTATTTTGATTTGTTCTTGAAACCTTTCAAGACCATTACGACTCCCACTGACTCGTTGACATATAAGATTCTCTTGTCAATAAACATTTCTTGACAAACAAATATTCAAGAGTTAGTGTAGCTTTTATCAAAACACTTCATAAATTGGTCCTAGTTGGTCTTTGTCTTATCCAAGACATCACAACTTACCAATTTTAAATGTGCGAGAATAAGAAAACCTTTTCCATATTCTACATTTGATGAATGTTATAAACCTTCTTAATACTTGTCACTCATTGTCACAATCTTAACTTTAAGACTTCTTATTGGAACGAAGTATGATTGACTTCTTGATTTAACCATTGCTTCAATCCTTGATTCCTCTTCTTGAACATACAATTGTACTAAGAGTCAGTTAGAGGATCAATTGAGATAAGGTTCTTAATCATTAAGACCTATCATAAAGCATAAAAGTTACTCTCCCTTCTTCTTAGAATGGAGAAACTTTTCTCTTTCTGCCTACATGATTCTTCTTATTCGTTTTGCTATTGATTTAAACCTTTTTAATCAATTCCGAATTACACTTAATCTTACAAGTATAATCATATTTACTAAACTTTTAGTAAACCATGATGAATATCTTGTTACTCTTATGGTGGACTTTGACCAACACACAACTTTGTGTACTCGATCTCCTAGTCCTTTACTTGACACTTTGTCAACGAATTAGTATAATTTCCAAATATGAAATTTCTCATTCATCGTGCAACCAAGTTGCATGATTCCAAGTTTCTGTCCAATTGAAACTTGAGTGATGAGAAACTCTCCCTATTTGGTAAATTCTCGACTTTCCATAAACATCATAAACAAGAATCATATCCACTTGTTGTAGAAATATTCAAACATCAATTTTCATAACGATTTCATTGCAAGGAATTAAACAAATAAATAAATAAGTCAAACCAAAATTTATTTTATTTATAAAAGCAGCGGAAAACATTTGTCCTTACAATGCAAAATCCATTGAAAACTATGTATTTCAAAAGGAAAATTTCTAACAACTCTATCATAACTATCTAAGCTCAAAATCTAATCTTCAAGTCCATGCGATCAAGATCCATTTCTTGTGATTAGATTCATTTTGCTCTTTCACCAAGCTTCCTTTCTTTTCACGGATCCTGAAAAACATTCAAATGCAATCTTATCACATCATGTATTAAGAAACTTAACGGAGTTAGATAGTGGATTTTTTTTTGAAGCACAGCCATACTCTTTGACTCTCCCATCTTCTGGAATCTTCAGGCTCTTTGGGCAAACTTGTATCCAACGCCCTTTCTTTTGGCAGCAAACGCAAGTCGGTTCTCCTAGAACGTCCTCGGAAGCATGGGCGGTTGACTTTCCCAACAAATGCGCTCCATTGCTTCGCCAAATCATTTCTGATTCACCAGCAATTAGCATGTAAGTTAGGTTAATGAGGTTATCGTCATGATCCATCATATAATAGTTTCTTTTGAACTCATTATACGATTCAGGGAGTGACTGCAAAACCCAGTTCACAGCCAACTCATCCGGGAATGACACACCCAACATTATCAACCTATCAATGTGTGATTTCATTCCTAGAACGTGGGCACACACGGGTTTACCATCTTCATGTTTCATTTCCAATAGGGCTTTAGTGATATTGAACCTTTAAATTCTTCGATCTTGTGGGTTAGGGAGAACAATTGGAGGAGGTGGAGAAAGTGAAGCATGATTTCTTGTTCCTTGATCGAATCGTGGAATACCATCTTCATGTGGAATGCTTATTCCACGGGATTTGGGAAGACCATAGTTGTCGAACTTTGACATCTACAAAACGGGAGAAAACGAATTCAAGTTAGTTGATTGATTGAGTCCTTAGTAAATCACCCAAATGAGATACTAAGGCTAGGACCCAACACAATATTCTACAACTCAGGAGAAGGATGCCGTAACCCAAATTGCAGAACATTTGAAGGTAAGTGAATGACGATTCACTAATTTCCACCATGAAAAAACAAAAAAGGAAATTTAAGTTTTTAAATCTATGAAAACTCCTAGATCCTATGAGATTCATTGAACATTTCAATGGCATGTTTAAATCTCGATATGCCCCTCTTGTTTGTGACTGGGATGCCGAGGATCACAAAGCGGGTGTGAATAACCATGCAAACTACATGGTGCCCCCACATGTTACATTCACCTATTCGATGTGCCGGTAAACCACACATGCTCCACCGAACTATGAAAAACATTGAGTCACCCTTTTCTACCTTTGGTTAGAACCATTTAGTGTGCCGCTAAACCACACACGCTCCACTAACGTCTTCGCAAGGGCACAAAGTGTAATTTCATGGAATTGCATCAATTCACTTTTGCCTAAGTAACTAAGATTGAGAATTTGAAAGACATTTAGTTTCTTTTGTACTTCATTATACTTAAAATGGAAGGTTTCGTCCTATCCTACCCGTTCGGCTAACGACCCTCCACTAGTCAAGAGTGCGGTGGGTAAGAGTGGATACCCATTCAATCGCCATTTTATAGGCAATTTCCTTAAACACCCCTTATAGACCAGCTTCGTGAATGAGGCCTACTAACGGTAAGACTGACTTTTACTCATATATATATATATATATATATATATATATATATATATATATATATATATATATATATATATATATATATATAGTTAGACTTTTAATGTTATATATAGTATAGGGTGTATTTTACACTTTCAAAATACTAGGTGGTCAAATTTAATAATTATACCTTTAATTCAATTAAATTGTAAAACCATAAGGGTGTGATTTGAACCTTTTCAAAACAATACTAGGGTTTTAGAATTTAACATTCCTAATTAAACTTTTAATCAACTTTTAAATTCCAAAACTTGAGGGCAAGTTTTGAAACATTTCAAAACATTAGGGTTTAGAATTTAAATATACATCAAAATTAAACAATTAATCAAAATTTAAATTCCAAAACTTGAGGGCAAGTTTTGAAACCTTTTTCAAAACATTAGGGTTTCAACTATTTAAATTTCAAAACAACAAAACTTTTGAGGTCAAATTTAAACTATAAAACCTAAAGGGGAAAATATGAAACATTTCATAACACAAGGATCAAATAAAAAATAATCTTAATTAATCACATAATTATCCATATTTGATTTATTTAATAATTTCTTGCAAAACAATTTACCAATTTAATCAAAATAATTAATCAATTATCACATAAGGAAACAAATATTTTATTAATTGATAAATATCTTCAATTAGATCAAGAATATAGTCATATATATATCAAAAAATCGGATTTATATTGATCTAATATGATAAGGCAAGTATCCTCAAGCAAAAACAGCAAGAAATCCCGGTTTTCCCTCATTCTGACCAGCCGACTCGTCGAGTCAGGCATGGACTCGTCGAGTTAGCATGAACTCGGCGAGTTCATCTAGAGACTCGGCGAGTTCAGCAAGCAGAACCACAAAAAACGAATTTTTTCAACATACAAGGCATCAATTCAATAGAAACCAATCTAGGCTCTGATACCACTGATGGGTTTTGGTCATAAGAACATCCTATGTGCTCATACAAACCCTAATGCTTGGATCTAGGTTTCTCTATTGTACATGCAAGTTATCCAAGACTATAAACCCTAGATCTAGCATATGATAATCAATATAACATATAATAAGGGTTTAGATCATACCTTGATTGTTATGTAGCAATAACAATCCCAAATCCTCCTTGTCTTGACTTTAGAAAGCTTAGAGTCACAAATGTCACTCTTCTAATGGTTCACAAACACCAAGAGCAAGAGGATGAAGAGGAGAGGTGAAGGAGACTACCCTAAAACGTGTGAAACCCTAGAAGGATGCTTAGCCACGTTTTTGGGTCATAAGGGATCTATATATAGGAGGCTATTAGGGTTATCTTAACAAGGAAACCCTAATTTGGATGCTTAAGCCCTAAGCAACCCATGGACTCCTTTCGTGAAGGCCTTGGACGATTTCCCCATGGGTTTCCCATAGAATTCGTCCAATCCTTAATATAAGGCAATCCATGGCCCAATTGCAATTATCTTATAATTACAATTCCAGTCCCTTAAGTTTAATTAATCTCTTTTAGTCACAAAACTAATTACCAATTAATTATTGACTAATATTAATTAAACAATATGATTTCTTCTTTAATATATTATTCTCATAGTATATTAATAAATCATATTTAATCCTTTCTCTCCATAATTCATCCTATCAAGTTGCTTTGGTGAAGGCAACCCAAAAGGACCATGCACCATCGGGTCAAGTACATACCAAAATAGTTATGGACTTAGACACTAATCCAAAAAGTTCATCATCAAAGGATTCGAATATCTCGGTGAAAGCATGGAAACCAATCACAAAAGCGAAGACAGTTCAATCACAAACTCAGAATATGAAGGGTAATGTTAGTATACAATCGAAACCAACAAAATATTATGTTTCAATCCCTACAAATGAAGATGAAGACATTATTAATAGTCTCAAAACAAAAGTTTGTGATTGGGTAAAAAGTTCTTCTTTAAACTCTTTGTTGCAATCTAATTTACAAGGACCCAAAAAGCCTTGGGTACCTAAATTCTTTAAATGATTGCAGGTACTTTGTGACGAGCAATATGATAACAAATGGTATATTGATAGTGGTTGCTCTCGTCACATGACTGGGAAGAAGGAGAATCTTAGAGACTTTCGAAGCTTGAAAAATGCTGGAGTTGTTAAATTTGGAAACAATCAGAAGTGCCAAGTCAAAGGATATGGGAAGATCATGAATGGTCAATTCACGGTTAATCGAATTGCGTATGTTGAAGTTCTGCAACATAACTTAATAAGTGTCTCTCAACTTGTTGTGGGCACTGGCAATCAAGTACTTTTCAACGAAGAAGGAAGCATTATTTCGAATGTCAATATAAAAGAAGTTTTGCTTAAGTCCAAAAGGAAAGGTGACATGTTTACATTGGACATCAATCCAATTATGGGTAAACCTGCAATATGTCTACTTTTGAAAGCTACATCAGATCTTAGCTGGCTTTGGCATCGAAGACTTTCACATCTCAACTTTCGAAATATCAACAAACTTGTGGTGTAAGATTTGGTAAGAGGTTTTACCTGTACTTAAATTTGACAATGACTCTTTATGTGCAGCTTGTGAACTTGGCAAGCAACATAAACAAGGTCATCCGATCACAATTGATTCAAAGATTATCGAACCACTGGAGCTTTTACATATTGATTTATGTGGTCCTTCAACAGTTTCAACACTCAACAACAAAAGGTATATCTTAGTTGTTGTTGATGATTTTTCCATATTCACATGAGTTTATTTTCTCAGATTAAAATCCGAACTGGCACAAATCATGATTGATTTTATCAAGAAAATGGAAATAACATTGAAAAAGAATGTTTGCAAAATCAAGAGTGATCATGGAACTGAATTTAAGAACAATGTTCTTGATTCGTTTTTGGTGGACAAAGGCATTTCGCATAATTTCTCGTCTCCATACACTCCGCAGCAAAATGGTGTTGTTGAACGAAGAAATCGATCTTTATGTGAAGCTGCGAGGACTATGTTGGCATATCCACTGTATGTTTTACTCAGAACAGATCTTTTATTCATCGGCATTTTAATATTACACCATACGAAACTCTCAATAATCAAAAACCTAATGCGAAATTCTTCCATGTTTTCGGATGCAGGTGCTTTACTATGAATCTCAGGGATAACCTTTCGAAGTTTCAAGCTAAAGCTGATGAAGGGATTTTCCTGGGGTATTCGCATAATTCAGTAGCATATCATGTATTGAACAAGCGTACACGAAGAGTGGAAGAAACTTTTAATCTTACATTTGATGATTACTATATAAAACAATCTGAACAACAATTTGAAAATCATCCAATTTTGAAAGAAACACAAGATGAATCTAAACCAATGCAAATCATGGATATTGATTATGATTTGATATTTGGAATTTCAGATCATGCTGGAAATGCTGAAATAAAAGCTCCTGATAATCATATCCCTAAACTTTCAAAGCTAACTGACGATTCAACATCATCTCCTCAAGAAAATAGGAGAAAGTATGCACAATGATCCAGTGGAGGGGGAGCACTTGGATTCGAACACTTTGATGGACGGGGAGCATTCTTTCGATGGGGAGAATGAGGGAGAAAATCCTGATGTTAAGGGGGAGCGATTAAATGGTAATATTGAGGGGGAGCTATTTCAAAATAATGAAAATTATCATGATGTTAATGATGTTTGTTCAATTGCATGATCAGATAATGATGAATTGTACGAAGACGCACCTCTGGACATCAATCAGGCTTATCCACCATTGGAAAAATGGACAAGAGATCATCCGAAGGATCAAATAATTGGAAATCCACAAGAAGGAGTATTGACAAGAGCTTAGATCCGTTCAAAGAATGAGGTACTAAATACACATCAAGAACGTTGCATGTTTAATGTTTTCATCTCTAAAATCGAACCAAAGACTATGAAGATTGCAATGGAACACTCTGATTGGGTTGTTGCAATGCAATCTGAGTTGTCTGAATTTGAAAGAAACAAGGTTTGGAGATTAATTCCTAAACCTGAAGATATTTCAATTGTCAGGTTAAAATGGATTTTCAAAGATAAAACGGACAATGATGGAAATATCATTCGAAACAAAGCCAGACTTATTGTTAAGGGATACTCTCAACAAGAATGAATTGAGTACGAAGAAACTTTTTCCCCTGTCGCAAGAATCGAGGCGGTTCGTATATTTTTGGCTTATGCAGCTCACAAAGACTTTGATGTTTATCAAATGGATGTGAAGTGTGCATTTCTGAATGGAGAACTCGAAGAAACTGTTTATGTGGAACAACCCCCAGGTTTTGTTAACGAAGAATATACTAATCATGTTTATATTCTAGATAAGGCAGTTTATGGTTTAAAACAAGCTCCACAAGCCTGGTATGCAACTCTTACTTCATTTTTAAAGCAATCTAAATTTAAACAAGGATCTGTTGACCCCATATTATTTTGTAAGAAAGTTAGGAATCATCTGATTCTTGTTCAAATATATTTTGATGATATTAGTTTTGGCTCAACTGACCCAGCTTTGTCTAAAGAATTCAAAGACTTGATGAAAAGTAAGTTTGAAAAGAGCATGATAGGAAAAATTAATAATTTTCTTGGTTTAAACATTCGTCAAAGCAGAGAAGGAATCTTCATCAATCAAGAAAAATATACGAAGAATTTGCTCGAGAAGTTTGGATTAACGAATAGCACAAAATTACAAGTTCCAATGGCAACTGGCATCAAACTAACTCCTTCGTTAGATAAACCAGCAGTTGACCTCACTTTATACAGAAGCATGATTGGATCTTTACTATATTTAACTGCTAGTAGACCTGATATCATGTTTTTTGTATGTAATTGTGCTAGGTATCAATCAAATCCACGAGAACCACATCTCAATGCTGTAAAGAATATCTTTTGTTATCTCAAAGGAACTTCTTCACTAGGATTGTGGTATCCTTCGAATACTGGGTTCTTTGTTCAAGCATATTCGGATGCAGATTTGAGAGGTTGTAACCTTGATAGAGAAAGTACAAGTGGTGGATGCCAATTACTCGATGGCAAGTTGGTGAGTTGGCAATCGAAAAAGCAAACATGTGTTTCAATCATAACTGTTGAAGTTGAGTATGTTGCTGCTGCTGCATGCACTTCACGGATAATATGGATTCAAAGTCAATTACATGATTATGCAATTAACATGAAAAAGATTCATTTATATTGTGATTCACAAAGTGCAATAAGAATTTGTCGTAATCATGTGCAGCATTCGAAGACTAGACATATAGCTCTTCGTTATCACTTTATCAAAGATCATGTGGAGGATGGAAATATTGAAGTACATTTCATGAAAAAAACTGATCAGTTGGCATATATTTTCATGAAAGCTTTGGATGAAAAATCGTTTGTTAGAATTTTGGAAGGACTTGGAATGATCGATGGAAATTCGGTTTCATGCGAAAAAGGAGAATGAAGGTTCGATAAAAATGGTTCAGAGTCACGTCATCAAAGGATAAGGTTACTGTTCATAGTCAGTTCTTCGAGCGCTTCGAATTTGTATAATTGGTATTTTTCTTAGCATGGTAAAACTTCATATGTTTGCAATGAGTACTTTTGATTGTTTCGTTCTTTATTTTTGAAAAATCAAAAACATCAAAAAGATTTTCTTATTGTTTCGTTCTTTATTTTTGAAAATCAAAAACATCAAAAAGATTTTCTTATTGTTTCGTTCTTTATTTTTGAAAAATCAAAAACAACAAAAAGATTTTATTTATTCTTTCTTTCACTACTAGAAAAAAGGCTTTTAATGACGCGCAATTTATGACGCCCATGGATTTACGATACGCAAAAGTATGTGACGTAAAAATAATGTCATCTCTCTAAAATTTTCAAGGATTTAGGACGCGCATTTTTGTGCGCCATATAATTTGTGTTAGAAAAAAATAAAAATAAAAAACACGGAAGACACCCATCATAAGCGCGTGTCCTGTTCACCATGTCGCTTTATAATTTTTAAACGCGCGTTCCTATTACAAAATGGGGACCAAAACTAGGGTTTTTTTTCCCAAGAACGTACGAGGACTATCATTCTCTCATATCTCACATCCTTCGTCTCTGTCCTAACCCACCACCACCACCTCCAATACTCACCATCTCTTTTGGCCTCACACAGCGACGACGCACTGGCCCTATCGACAAACGCTTCATCCACTACCATTCTTCCAATCATACGAGCCAGTATAAAGCAGATGGAAGGTTTTCAAATTCGAGAGTTGTTGTATCGGGAACATCGATAGGGTTGTTGAAACCTTCATCTCTATACTTGTATCGGGAATGTACCTTCCACCTCTACATACAACGAGTGACTGTCCTGCCTGCAATCTACTATCAGGTTTCTTCTTCTTCACCCCAATTTTCTCCATTTTTTTTCTACTTCATTGCTTTTCCGGTATAGAAAGACAAATCAGAGGAGCATGTTTTACCTTGTCAAGCTCCCTTGATTTGATTAAATGGACAATAATGCCCTTCCTTCTAAATTCCAGTACATCTCAGGATCACACAAACCTGACGTTGATTTACCTCACGTTGATTTACTTTCGAAGCCTCCTACTACTTAAAGATCACAGTACAGGCTCCTAAATTAACAGATAAAAACTTGACGAGAAGGCCAACAGAGGAAAGCAACTGTAATGAATCCACTTAAAAGACAAGATAAAAACAACAAGAACTAAAATTGCAATGATTTTCTGTTATTGGTTAAAAGATCACAAGATACAGGGAGGTAGCAAGCAAATAAAAGAATGAGATAGTTATAACAATTTGAGAAGTTATAGGTTCCAGCAAAATAGAAACTTCTAATAATCTTTAATGATTCTCATGGTTTTCTTCACTCCACAGATATATTGAGATGTCATTTTAAAGTTCTAGTTCCCAGATTACCCCTGCTATCCACTAACCCTGCAATTTGAGCATTGTTCTGTTTTTTATTATAAAGACAAGTTATACATTTATTTTGATGCGTCTATAGGATGAATAGGAATTGATAACAGCTTAAGGATTGACAAATTTAGGAAAAATTTCATAGTAAGGCCATTAATCTTAACGAAGATGATGTTGAGTTTGATTTGATTGAGATTGATGCTTCTACTTTTTTTGGAAACAGACAATAAATTAAAAAGGGCCACAACCAAGCAAGTAACTAGGAGGAGGATAAAATAAACAAGTCAAATCCAAAACAGATTACAAAACTGGGGAAGGCCTAGAGCACCACTCTACCCATGAACAACAATTAACACCTTTACTCCTATGTAGAACAATCATCATATCTGAGGTATTTTACTCTTCTCTCCTCTAGGCTATGTGTTTTTTCTTTAGATTAGATTGTGGCTGACAAACTGGTGTTGGTGTTGCACCTGAATCAAGAGTGTTTCGCACATGAATGAGGAGTGTGTATAATAGAAGACATCAAACAGAAGGAGTTGATATCCATCTCTCAATCAAGGTTAGGGAGCTCGGGGTAAATTGGTCGATACATTGGTTTTAATATAGAAGGGCAATTTAGTAAATTAGCTTTTTTGAAAAGTTAATATGATTATAAAATATAAAAATTGATTTTCAAATTAGCTTTTTTGATTGCTTTTTGTCTCATGATTATGCTTACATCACTAACTTTAATGTTTTTGGAAGTTTAGTTTAATTATCTTGAAGATAAAATCATGAAGTATTCAAAAGCCATGGTTGCATCTCAGCTTTTTGAGGAACCTGTTGATCCATTGGTTGCTTCCCAAGTAATTCCTATCTCTATTTTGTTAGAGTTATTCTTTTCTTTTTTTTATCATCTTTGAAGAGCTTCAACAACATAAATTACATCTCTTGATTACCTATCAGAAAAGTATATTTGTTGTTGGCATGATTTGTTGTGAAAAAGAACTTCAAAGCAGGTAATATTTGTTGAATCTTTATGCTCTTTCATACATCTTTGCCTTTACTGTTGTCCTTTGTTACTTGTTTGAACAGTGTTGAGCATTCTGGAGGTCAACGTGTGCGCCTTGACTTACAGAAACTGGATCGGTTTTCCCTTTTCCCAAGTCAGGTAGATAGTTAAAAAAATGGAAACTAACTAAAAAAACATTTAACATAAACATAATTCGACAGGTGGCAGGTATTGAAGGACATAATCCAAGTGGGCACTATTTAATTGCAACAAAATTTGGTATTGTTGAGGTGGTGACGACTTCCCAGAAAGTCAACCTCCGGGATGAACTCGAAAACATCTGTAAAGCATGCAAATAAAAGTTGAGATAGATGTGTGCATTAAGTTTACCGCACAAGGCTACAAGGTGTTGGTTTTAGATGACCGCATCACTTGGAATGTTAATATTTAATTGCTAGAGACTACAGAGTTAGAAGACTTTATGTATTAAATTGATAAAATAAAATTGAATTTTGGATATATCTAGAGGTGTAAAAGTTGAGCATTATCCAACTCGGAAGGCATGTTAGGCTGTGTTTTACCCATTATTTTCTTTTGTAAAGTGCAAAAACAAATAATAATTCACATGATACAGAAGTATGGTAGTTATCAACACTTGGCTAAGTAGTATGCTTAAGTTTCTCAGTTGGTTTGTAATAATAATGGAAAGACACTCATAAGTTTTTTACTATTGATGTTGGCTTTCAGTTTGTAATCAGGAAAAGTGAAGCAGGTTCCAATAGGTTTTCTCTTGCAATTGTAGGCCTTATTTGAGATCCTTGTAACAATTTTGGTCCATGTTCCAAGTAAAAATAACTATTTTCCGTCCCTGAGTATAACATATTTTTGGCCCCAAAAACCTCAAATAAGGACCAAAACCGCAAAAAAAGGCTATACTCAAAGGACTAAAAATGTAATTTACTGTTGAATTAACTATTTACAATACTGAACCTGTAAGTATTTCCAGGTGGGTGAACTTGAATGCTATTAAAAGACTCGTACAAGCAGATGCACTTAAGATGGAGATTATTCCAAATCCAAAGGTACTTCTTTTATAGCATCCTACTTTCATTTATTCCTATTAATGTCCTAATAAGAAAAAAAGAAATTATAACTTTTTTTTATAAAAGTAGAACATGTTTAAATAGAAAGATATGAAAGCAAACAAATAAATGAAAGTACGTTGATATTTAAATAATGAGTATTATTCGGTTTACAGGAAGTTGAAGGAATTAAAGTTCTTCAGCTAGAAACAACAGCTGGTGCTGCAATCAAAGTATCATTATCATCTCCATATTCTTCTTTAGTTTCCCTTTATTTTTATATACAAATATTAAATGTTTTACTAATTTTAATTTAATTTCAATCAGTTTTTCGATAATACCATTGGAATCAACATTCCCCGATCTCGATTCCTTCCAGTGAAAGAAAGTTCAAATCTGCTCCTTGTTCAGGGTATATATATATATATATATATATATATATATATATATATACATATATATATATACATATATATATATATATTTAATTAATTAATTATTTATTTATTATAGTCTGATCTTTACACGGAAAAAGATGGGTATGTGGTCCGTAATCCAGCTAGGACAGATCCAGCAAACCCTTCAATTGAACTGGCTCCTGAGTTTAAGAAGGTTTTGTTACTTTACTTTTCATTTATTATATTAGTTAAAAATAAATTCCATAAACGAAATCAAATTAGGAATATGTTATAATTGAAATAAAAGTAAAAAATTGTTTTATCAGGTTGGAGATTTCTTGAAGCGTTTCAAGTCCATCCCCAGTATTATCGAGTCGGATAGCTTGAAGGTTTCTGGTGACGTGTGGTTTGGATCTTCAGTTGTTCTCAAGGGTAAAGTGGTCATTGCAGCAAAGTCCGGAGACAAGTTGGAAATCCCTGATAAAGCCGTAATTCAAAACAAGGTCGTTTCTAAATTACAACTATTTTGTATGTTTGTATGATTAAAAAAAATATTTATGAATTATGATTTGATTGTGGGATATGGTGGTTGCAGGAAGTCCATGGTGCTGGTGATATCTAAACAAGTTAGGTTTTGGTGGGAGAGCTTGGTTTACATTACTTGGGTTTTTGTTTTCCCTTTCGGTAATCATAATATTTTGTGTAATTAGTGTTTTTATTGTCAGTAGAATAAATCAAGAATTTCGATTTTTATGACACATCACATTCACATGCGGCTTTTTCTTATATATATTAAAAAAAGAAAAAGAAAATATTTTTGCTTGGAATTTATTCATTTAACGGTGTCTTTTTTGTCGTCATTTTAATTGCTGAATGGTGGTTATGTTGTTTTTAGCCCATTGTTTTTGAGTGGATATTTTTCTAGTTCTAAAGTAGAAAGTGAGATGAGGGGGTTAGGTTAGGTACTTAGGCTAAAGGGAGTGGAGGTGTCAAGGGAGGTGTTAAGAAAAATGCTAAAGGTGTTACACCACTCCCTATCTTATGCTAAGGAGGATGCTAAGAAAGAGATGCCATGAGTGTAGCGAGGGGAGAGAGGAGAGAGAGAGAAAGCTGAAAGTATGATGGTGGATTGAAGTATATCTAGTAAGTGAGGACTGAGGTGACAGGAATAGGATAAAGATGAATCGTATATCATCAGGACAGTTCTCTGGGCAGATACCCAACCAAGGTTGGACATCAATGCCTGGCATACCACATCCACAACAGCAGAACATAATGCGTAATAATCTTAGTATGGAGCCTGGTTTTTTCAAGGCTCGCCAATTTATACAGGAGAGAATGTAAGTTTCTCATTTACAAACAACTATTGTTTCTTTCCTTTCTCTTCATTATTATTATTATTATTATTATTATTATTATTTTCTTAAATTACTTTTTTGTTTTTGTATGCTCTTAGTGCTGACCTAGTTTTAGACTCGATAAGCTTAGGTGAGGTTCAGTTTCCTGTAAGGGCATGTGACTCCCTATTTCATCTCAACATCAAGTGATTATACTTACACCCCCTCCCCTCCTTGTGTTGATTTATTATCCATCATGCCTGGCTGCCTGCTTGGTAGATCTGATCTTTTTGTGTGTCTGTCTAATTTGATATTTTTCTACTCTTAACATTTATAAATCTTCTTCTCCAGCTATGAATTCTTAATGCAGCGACAAAAAACACAACATATAGCTCCAAAGAAGGTGATGGACATTATTAGACGCCTAGAAGAAGGCCCGTTCAAGACTGCAACCACAAAGGTAAAATCTATTTTTCTTAGCATTGAATTTTGAAAGAATCCATCTAGTTGATAACCGGAAACATATACGACTAAAGTATACAAATTATTATATGTTTTAGGAGGAATACATGAATTTAGATACATTGTAAATAAAAGTTCCATTAGTTATAGTTACATAATTAATGGAATTACATCACTTGTTAGTCCCACGCAAAAGGAAAAATGAAATTACATCACTTGTTGAGGTAATCTTTATTTGGATTCAGGTAAAATTAAGTCAACTCTAATTTAACTTTTGATTCTAAAGACTAAAACTAGTTTAAATTTTGATGTCGATATGTTAGGATGCATTGACTCAATCAAACTTTGAGAATTATAGCTCAAAAGCTCGTGATTCTCTAAGTAAGTTACATTTTTACCCTTTGATTCCTTGAAAAACACTCCTTGTTTGTTGCCTTCATGCATATCACAAACATCTACTCGCCAAGTAAGTTACCTTTTTACCCTTTGAATTTGTTTGTCAAGGTTGTTGACTAATTTCTATGTTGCTTTTTTTGTTGCTTAGATAAGGGGTAGAGCAGGGCATGTGCAACCAGGGGAATGTTTCCAGATCCATTAGCTGTAAGTTGACTAATTTCTATGTTGCTTTACCCTCAATGTGTTTATGATGCTTTTTCTGAATATCAACTACCCGCGCTTTTAAGAACTCCTTTAAATTCTCTTTGTTTGCAAATAATAAATTGGGAAGTTGGAAGTATTGGAGAGTTTTTATTAGCTGTTTTGCATCCTCCAGAGCCATTAGCTGTAAGTATTAACTGTTCTTGATGACTTGAATCGTAATGAATGATTCAAATTCCTAAATGATAGAACTTTAATTTGTTCTAGGTCCAAAATACTTCCATTGGATCCGAAATTAGGGAAAATGATGATAATGGGTGCTTTTTTCGTTGCTTTGATCCTATTCTTACAATTGTTGTTGTTCTTGGTGTCAGGGATCCTTTTCTTTTGGCTCAAGAGAAGAAAGACGTGAGTAATCTAGCTACTTTCACACAAGGGAATTTTGGTCTTTTCCTGATATCTTTTGTATGTCTATTTCACCAAGCTAGTACAACAAAATCTTTTGTATGTCTATTTCAGCAAGCTAGATAAGTCCATATGTTACTCAGTTTTGTTCTTTTTTATTTTTAACATGTGCAGCATAGCGAGACATCAATGTCCTTCAAAACTATGGATGATGGCCAAGTCTTACTCTATGCAGTAAGTATTAAAGAAATAGCAATGCACTTTCATTCATTTGTGTCATAATTCTTTCATAGTTCTCTAGGGATATTTTTCCTTGTGTCATAGAATTATCGGCTCCTATCTTGTTTTTTGATATTTATACGCATTTTTTAAACATATTTCTTTATTGTATTGCATGTTAAGTTACCGAGTATAAAAAAGCTTGCTGATCATGTAGGTGTTCAAAACAATAGAAAATTTTTAAACATATTTCTTTATTATATTGCATGTTAAGCTACTGAGTATAAAAAAGCTTGCTGATCATGTAGGTGTTCAAAACAATAGAAAATTTTTAAACATATTTCTTTATTGTATTGAATGTTAAGTTACCGATTTGCCATGTGTAGGTTCTGACAGCTCTAGCAACCTCCTTCCATGCCCTGAACCCTCTCAAAGTTCCTGCATAAGGTTATTCCTTTAGAAAGGAAATTGTTAAAGAAGAATTTAGTCATGGGTTTCTTTTAAGGTTGTACATGTTTTGTTTTCTATAATAAATATTATGCAATATTAGCAATGTGTTACATTTACTTACTATTGGAATGATTATTTGTATTTGACATAATAGTGCAATGAATTATCTTTATTGTTTATGGTATTTTATTTTGTATTATGAGATTTTTAATGTGTTATTTAGTTTGAAAATTAGTAAATTTATCAAAAATATATAATTTTAAAAAAATTGAAAATTATGACATGCAAAAATACGTGTCTTCTTCCTTTATGACATGGGCTTCCTTGATACGCATTGCGTGTCATAAACACACGTGTCGTAAGGTTACGATATGCAAATGCGTGTCATCTTCCTTTATGACAGGGCCTTCCTTGATACGCAATGCGCGTCGTAAATGTGTTTCATAAATGCGCGTCGTAAATGCGCGTCGTCTGTAGACGAAGCGCAAAAGTGCGTCGTTTCTCTTTATGACAGGGCCTTCCTTGACGCGCAATGAGCGTCGTAAAAGGCTGTTTTTCTAGTAGTGTTTTTAAGTATTGTGTTGCAAATATTCATGAAGATACAAAGAGGAGAATGCTTTCAGTTCTAGGGTTAGGTACATCTATCATTCTAATATTTGTATTTCGAATATTTTATTTGGACTAGTTAAGATGTCCATAGAAGCATGCTGTTGCATGTTGTCCGAACCCTCGAAATGACTTAATATTTGAAAGCCTTAATGAAATTTTCAAACGAAGATTTCTTCCTAATTAGGCTTTCGTTCTCATTAGTCCAATGAGCTACCTTACTCTTCTCACATGAGTTAAGAGTTTACTGTTTGGTCCAAAATAACAGAGGTACATGTTCTTTCGTATACCAATCTTTTTCATCTCAAAATTCTTACAATATCACACATGAAGACATATATCCAAGAGGTTTCTGATCAAAACCAATCGAAATCTAGATATATCACAAATCTGTGTTTATGATCAATCATCATGAGACCGAGATGGAAGTGAAACCCAAATCAATCAACCTTTAAGGAATTGACGAGGAACTTAGTTCCTGATTTTAACGAAACATTGGTTTTAGTACCTTCATTCAAAACTCCAAATCATATTCATTTCTTATGAGTGGTCTTGATCAAACATTCGAAACCCACGATGTTAGTTACCCAACAAGATCGAAATCTACTTCTTGAATATGATTTCAGTGTGAGTTTTATCAGAAATTCCATGTTACTTAAATGTTTTTCAAAGCTAACTAGTCACTGACTACACTGGTCAAACAAGTAATTTCGGTTACAATTACTCACCTTATGTTTAGGATGATATGTAACGAAATTTGTATGCCACCCATTGAAACATTGAAAAAGAAGCCCTTCAATACTTCTGTACAAGTATTCGATTGTAATTCATGGGAAACCTCACAAGTTTTTGATTATCTCATTTGATAATTAACGAAGCAATCTTTGCCCGGGGTTTTAATTGCCTTTGTGTCAAATTGAATTTTTGACATCACTGAATATACAATTTTTTTTTTAAATTGCTTCTCATCTTTATTCTTTGACACATTGCACACACGAAATCCTTGAGGTTTTGAGTAACACCAACTCAGGATGGTGATTTCAAGAATCTGGCAAATGATTTTACTTGAAAACCCTAAAGTAAAAGAGACTTACCTCCATCCGAAGGGTTCCGACGGTTACTATTTAATTAGGACAAACAATACAACCTATTTGAGGAGACGTTTTGTATTCCTTCCGGGTTTCAAGGCGATGTGACAGTTACTTTTTGACGCATGGTTACTTTATCATCATCATGACGCGGTTTTCTTGGTGACACGTAAGCCGGCATTAAATGCTTATCCCGCTTTGATTTCAAATTCAAGAGTTACATATAAAAGGGGATTCAAGGGTTCATTATCAGTTTACGCTTTCATATTCCCAAATACTCTCTGCTAAACATCCGCTTTCAAACCCTAACAATGGTGACTGCTAATCCTGATGCAGCTCTTTCTCACACCATAGATGATGTTACCTCATTGCCAATAATGAAGATTCAGGGTACAAATTACCAAGTTGAAGCAAATGTATCTCTTTATCTTGAAGAACTTAAGATGCTCGTTGTTGCTCTGCAAAGCTCTGTGTTGTCTAAAGCCATGTTCAATTCATTCTCTGTTCCTCTTACATGGTTGTCTCAAGCTGGATCAACAGCTACTTATTCGAAAGCCTTGGAAGCAGTTACGTTTAATCTAGTGACTGATAAAAAGGTTAGACTATCAAAGAAGCTTTTCTATCAGATTCTTGACATTCCTAATTCTCCACCGTATGTCACTTTTACATTCCCACAAATTGTTCATATGTTCAATGAAATGGGTCATCAACCCCAATTGTCCAAAATAAGTGATTTCAAGAAGTCAGGTCTGCCAAGTGTTTGGAATTTTTTGTTTGGTATTTTCCTAAGATGTTTAACCGGAAGAACCATTAGGTTAGACAAGGGGAGAATGGAAGTTTACACTATGGTCACAGGCTTATATTATGATCTACAAGTTGATTATTCTACCCAGTTATGGAAGGAGTTCTTGAAGAGTATTGAAAACACGAATGCTCTTCATGGCATTTCGTGTGCTCGATACTGGAGCATGATTCTACAATATTTTTATGAGAAGGAGGGGATTCTCGTTCCAGCAGATGAATAGAAAGTTGTGTTCCATGTGTATGGTTGTCTGAAGGATGCAATAGATGATGCTGAAGACTTTCCATTTGTTGCTTGTATTCCTGATGGCATGCTTAAACGAGTTGATCCTACTAACACAGTTTTGATTACTTATTTGCAAACCATCGATATTTCTGTTGAAACTGGAGTTCTTTTGGCTAGAGAAGATGAGAAGAAGTCCAAACGTCTGAAAAAGGCTGCTGCTGGGTCTTCTGAGGCACAAATCAAACAATCTAAATCTCCAAAGAGTCCGAAGAAGTTAACTGTTATAGAAGTAGAGTCATCAAAACCCGAAGTTTCTGTTGCTGATACGCCAATAATTCAAAAAGAACACATTCCTTCGAAGACTGGATTTTTTCGAAGAATCAAAATAAAATCCAAACACAAGAGCCTATCTCCACTTATGAACATTGTACGAAAACCACAAGTTACTCATCAGGGAGTCCTATTTCATGAGATACCGGCACTTGTTTCTCCATCTTCAAAGAAACGAAAGGCAACTGATATGGAAAAACATATTTCCAAGAAGAAGAAGAAAAAAAGCAAAATCATTTTCTCTTCTGAGTCTATTGCCGATGAAGATGACATAATTCCAGAAACTCCAAAAGTCGATCTTCAAAAAGACTCTTCTCATCCTGCACCAACTATTGTTATATCACCCAAAGATTTGATTGCCAAGTCAGTTTCTGAGGCGGCACGAACTTCAGACATTATTGTAAACGTATCTAATACGGATGCAAATGTCACAATGGGTGAGGATGCTTCGCATAATGCTGACCAAGATAAAACTTCGGACATTATTGTTTCTTTACCTCCACAACTCACACCTATCATTCCTACTACTTCCACCACTGATTCTCCTACCTTCGAAAATATTATCAAACAAACGATTACATCTCTATTTTCTTCACAATCCACTGATCCACATACTACAACTTCACCAATTCCAGATTCTTCTTTTATGGAAACTGAGCATGAGTCTGAAGGTTTTGGAGGAACATTTGAAAATTTTGAGTTTGATGAAGAAGATACTGACTTCCCAGATCACATGCTAATGACCATGAAACAGTTCAAGATATTGAATACGAAGCTCAATTAAATTCTTCAATCTCAGGCTGATCTTGGGGGAGGAAATTCAGTGACCAGTCTCGAAGCGGATGGTCTGTTAAAGTTGCTTGAAGGGAGGATTACTTCAAAGGTTTCCGGGATGATCAGAGATTCTGAGTCTCATATATTGGAGAAGATTGATGCTTGTGATCATAGTAATGAACTGAGGGTAAATTCTCAGAAGTCTACGTTTGCTGATGATTTAATGGAATTGAAAATGGTAGCAAAGGAGCGTCATGTCTTATTTGTTCAAGATGTGAAGAAAGTGCGCGAAGATGTAAATTTTAAACTCCAAGAGCTTCGGGAAGACATGGAAAAAGAGAGTGTAGTGGTTCACATAGACTTTGCATCTCTAAATAAGAAAGTGGATATCATCTGTGATGATGTTACTAAATTTGCCAAGTTGTACGAAAGTCTAAGTCCTCAAATTGCTCAACTTTCTACAACAGAGAACAAGAATTTTATGGAAATCATTACATTGTTAAAGGAGCTCAAAACCTTGTCTTCAAAACCAGATTTAATTTTTCCGCTATCTTCCAAAGATCTTCTCCAAAAGTTTTCTCAATTTGAAGCCTTACTTCTTCAACAATTGGCTCCTCTTTCATGTATATCCAGCCTTCTTCTCACAACGTATGCTCCACCTGCTAGTACAGGGGTGCAAGGGGGAGAAAGGAAAAGCGAAGGATCGAAGGCTGGAGGTGAAGATGCGAAAGTGGTGGGAAAGGTATTTTCATCAAAATTCCCAACAACAAAGCCAATGATAGCAACTGCTGGTCCTATGTCTTTGACAGTGGTAACATCTATGCCAATCACAAAACCAATTTCGAAAGGAATTATGATTGGTAAATTTGCTAATATTGGTGGGAGTGTTTCGAAGGCAAAAGATGTGATTGAAGAATCTGCTTCGAAGGCAAGTGGTAAAGACATTCTCATTGAAAAATCCAAAGAAGAAAAGAAGGCAGAGGCTGATACTGAACTTGAAAAGATGAGAATAATTCAAAGCATAATGACTCAAATGGCTAGTGATCCTCCTGGCATGAACAAGGGTGATCCATCAAAGCACTACAATTATGAGACAATTGAAGCAAATGTTGCATTTAATAACATGTACTCATTTGAAAAGAAGCCGAAACAAAGTTACATTTTCTCGAATACGGATGCAATCCAGTTGAACTTTCCAATTAACGAAATGATGTTCATCATGCCTCAGTTTAAAGCAGAAAGCAAGTTCAAAGAGAAGGATGAAGGAACACAAATGAAAATCAGGTTTCATGCGGTTCTTGCGAAGCCTATTGAAGATGTATGGTTATTAACGAAGATAAAGAAGGTCATAAGCATAAAGAAGGATGTGGTTTTCGAAAACACAGTCCAAAACATGAAGTATGTGGTGATCAGGGAAAATAGGAATGTGTGCGAGTTTACTACAGCCGGCTTTCCTTTAATGAACTTGTATAGTCTAATACAAGTTGCATTACAGCTGAACGAAAGGTCTTTTTTATATATTCAGAACAAAGATCCTGATGAATACAAGCTGGGAGTTACTCACATCAAGATTTTTATTGAAAATTATTATGAATGCTTAGCATTAACAGATGTGGAGTTGGCTACAGCTAAAGGACTGGAAATTACAGCACATATGGCTCCTTCGAAGACACAAGCAGACTTAAAGAAATATGCTAATGGTGAAATCTGTTTGAAGCCTATTGGTTTAGTCTTCTCTGGGAAGGACAAGTCAGGAAAATCAAAAGGGTTTTTGTACCAGGCAAGTGAGGTCAAAGCTATTCTACTTCGCATTATACGAACTTAATTGTTCGTATGAATCATTGCAAGAAGAATAATGAGGAAGATAAAAAGGAATTGCAGAAATTATCTCATGGTACACTGAGATACGAAGAGTTATGTTGTACTCCTCTCAATTGCTTACAAACTGAACACTTCGACTATGATTATGAAGGGGGAGATTGTAAGGGCTAAATTGGTTGTAATTAGTCGAAGTGTCATAGGTCTTTGTATATAATTGATTCGTCGTATTATCTGTAATCTATTTTACTAAGGCACATTATCCGAAGCTTATTTGTCTAGTCCTGAGTATATTTTTTGGACGCTTTTCTTCTCCTATAAATAGGAGTCTTTACTAGAGTTAGATAAAGTTTTTACAATCTTGTCTGTTTTGCACTCTGTAAACCTAAAAGCGTAATATTGAGCTGAATCCATATCTTATTTACACCGGTGTTCAATCTTACATACATACATATTGTTGATTTCAAACTCTGATTAATATTCATACTCGATTCTTTGGTTCATCAGTTCCTGACTGCAAACCAGTTGAATAGGGGAGAACTCATGATAAATAGTTGGCATTATGCATATAAGTGATGTTGCATGTAAAATTTCATGCCCTTATGTTGATTAGGAAGTTTATAATGCATTGGTAATGGTCTTGCAATTAATTAAAGGTGTTTGATTAATTAATCAATTAGACCATTTTGCGTACGAACATGTGTAACAGGATGTTCATTCCAATCGACATGCAATAATCTTTAACAGCTTGCAAATTTTTTGCAGCATTGTCAAGTCGAATTATCTTAATTGGGTAATCATGGAAATGTGCCCTTAGGCAGATTATTTATGCAAGTAATATTGCAAAACCAAATTACAGCTAGACAACAAGCACACATGTGACCATCTATTTGAATCATCAATTAAAACCATAAAATAGCTAAATGGTCCACATGGTAGTTGAATTGGTCCACATATGTCCCTTTGAATTTTTTCTAAAACTACAACTTTTATACCCAACTTTGTTCAATGATGGATGAGAAATTAATTTTCCTTGAGAGCATGCAACACAAGACAATTCATTATCTTGAAAAATCTTCTGGTTTTTCAAGGAATGACCACTTGATATTTCATTTATTCTACATACCATAATTGGTCCGAAATGGCCCAACCGGTCATGGCAAACTTTGAAGGTATTATCATGCCTTTTTTATTTTCAATAGTATGAATAATTGTAATATTTGTATAGTACAATCCGGAGGACAATACAGGTAGTTTTTACAAAAAACTTTTCTTACCCGATATCATTTTTGTAATGTTAAGATAATTTTTATTACCATCATTAGTTATTTCAATATGATATCCATTAGACCAAATATCCTTAAAACTTAATAAATTTATTGATAATTTTAATGAAAATAATGCATCACCAACTATAATTATTGTCACTTGTGGTAATACTATATTCGCTCTTTCGGAGCCTTCAATCTTGGTGATTTAGACGAAAATAATGCATCACTAATTTGTAATTAGTGTCCCATGTTGTAATATTATATTCTTTCTTTTGGAGCCTTCAATCATTTTTGCATTACCTGTTATTATATTAACATTTGCTTCTCTAATTGATAAGTAAACAAAATACTTTTCATTATTAAAAATGTTATGTGTTATTGCAGTGTCTGCAAGAAATATATCTTCATTATTTCTTCTGCAAATATCCATATTTCTTTTCAATAAATAAATAAAACATAAGAAACATTCAACTTAGAAACATAAATTCATATTTTATTTCATTGATAAGATTGTGATGTCATCATTTCTCACAATATGAATATGACATAAAAACATAATAAATGACATGAAACAAAACTACACATTATTCTTCAATCATCATCCCTATCACCGCTTGTCCCTTCTGGGTAGACAATAAAATCGACAACATCCAAATGTGTCATTTCTGGTTGATCTTCATGAATATCACTTTGAATAAAATTTGTTTTGATATTTTTATTTTTCTTTAGATTTTAGATAAGTTTGATAAAGATCAACAAAATGCTTTGGTAAGCAGCATGTACAAGACCAATGATCGGTCATTCCACATCAGTGAAAAACATTTTCAACTTTTTTTTGCCTTGACCACTTTATCATTAGGATGTGGATTTTTGTTATTTTCCAACTTCTGGTGGTTACTTGTAATCTTGTTATTTTTATGATAATTATGATAACCTCCACGACCTCGGTTAGACCCATGACTATTATAATTATATGATGTTGCATTCACTTCAGGGAAAGCACTAGAACCGGTCGGAATTGATTGGTGATTTTTCATCAATAACATATTTTTTTGTTTAGCCACAAGAAGACATGAGATTAATTAAACTTTTTTTTTAATCTTTCTCACGATATTGCTGCTACAGGAGCATGTTGGTGGCATGAAAAGTAGAGAAAGTTTTCTCTAGCATAACATAGTTTTCCATAGTGAAAATACTAATCAAAATAAAAACTTGTATCTTAAAGAATTTTTAGTTAGTTTCATAAAATAATATGTAATCATTGTACATGTGAAATTATAAAAAAATACATACCTAAAAATAACAAGAGAGATAAAGAGTTAGAGCTCTATGGTAGAGTCGTGCTGATAACGTGTTATAAAATATGATCAAATAACAAGATACATTATAGATAAAGAAAGACATGAGAATAAAAAGAACTTTTATTCCAATATTTGTGATGACATTTTCAAACTTTACAATACATAATATTCACTATTTATACTAGACAAAGAAGATGAAAGGTGATGTATGATATGAATGCACATTAGAGTGTGCATAACTACATTCATAAAACTCATAATAATGTTTGCTATAATGTTCACTAATTATGGAGAGTAACGGGGGAATATGGAGAATCTAATAGTCATTCACTAAATAATGATTCATAACATTCACAAAATAGTCTTTGGGTTTTTAAGTGAAACTGAAATTTATATTTAAGTTGACACTGTAATGTTATATTTAAATTAACAATTTAAGTATTTCGTCCAAACTGTTCAAAAGTTGTACCTTTAGACTGACAATGGTTTACATATAACAACATATTAAATCTAATAAATTAAGTATAATATGTTAAAAGTTAAAGACATAACTTTATAAATAGAAGTAAATATATTATTTTAATATTAAATTTTAGTTTATTTATGATTACACTTTATGTCTGATATTTAGTTAACATTATTAACAAACTTATAATCATTATTAGAAAGACACTACAATTTATCATTTTTAACTATTTACAAAATATTATTTGGGTTATTTAAATTGACTTATAATGTTATATTCAAATTAACAATTTAAGTATTTTATACAAATTGTTCAAAAGTTGTAGCTTTAAAATGATTAAGGTTTACATACAACATCATATTAAAACTAATAGGTTAAGTATAATTTGTTAAAAGTTAAAAATATAACATTGTAATTAGCAGTAAATATATTCTTTTAATATTGAAATTTAGTTTATATATGATTATACTTTAGGTTTGATATTTATTTAACCTTATTAACCAACTTATAATCATTATTAGAAAGAAATGGAAAAGTCATGAGAGTTTCAAATGAATGTGGTGAAAGGAAAAAATGCTTCCTTTATAAGTGAAGTGGACGAATTCTCGTGCGTTGCGTAGTGTGCAATTATATTGATTAAATCTTGGTTTTTATAACAGGTGTTTAGTTGTTAGAAGTTACTATGACCAAGTTAATAAAATTTAATCAACGTCCGGATTAAAATGCAAGACCTTCAATCTAAAATAAAAATCTCTACTAAGTCGGTTAGTCTCACATTGACATTTAATTAAATATACATTTCAGTTTAGGTTTTAGATTTAAAAATATACATAACTTTAAACTATTAGAAAAACAATCTTATGATATTTTGATTTATGGTTGTGACTTAAAACCATTTTTATTTTAACCAATAAGTTATATGTATATATTAGGTTGAAAAATGAAGAGTTGGTTTGAATAATTGATTTTAATGTATTAAATAAATCAAATTAAGGAGGTTAAAGTGAATGGTTTAATTAAGTTAAAAAAAACCGAGTATGTTTTTTTAATTACTTGAAAGATCAAGAGTTTGTGTAACTTTCAAATGAATATTTTGCATTAATATGACATTTATTATAAAATAAAAACCAAGATTAGTTAATAACTAAAAAATACACATTTTAACAATCTTGGCACTGGTATTTCTTATTAGGTGTTTGTTTTATAGTTTCAATATTTATTATCATTTCTATTATTAATTCTTAAGAATTTTCTGTAGGTTTAAGTTGTGGAGGTAGCTTGTTCGAGCTATGTGTTTCTTCATAAAACTTTAATTATTATTTTATTGCAATTAATGTGTTTGACTCCTTACTTTGTTAATATTGCTTTAAGAAAATCACTGTATTGATCATTTTCAAGAATATGAAACATGTGAATGGATAACAACAATAGAATTAAAAACCAAGAGATACAACTTGTACAACAAGCATACAACAATTAACAATGGTAAAGGGTAAAGTTTTTGGCATTATCTTTAAAAACATCAATGCATCATCTCATTAAAAACTACAAATTTCCTCAAAAAATCAGCTCATTAAAGTGAATTTCTACATCTAAATATGAACTTCAACACAAAAACTTGCATATTGTTCAAAATGTAAGGTAATCTTCAACTTAAATATTCCTTAAATCTTAGAGTGTTTATAAATAAGTTCAATAAATTATGCATATCACATTTCAAGCTGAGTTAGAATCATAAAACTTGAAGTTAAATCATCACTCTTGATTGCTCTATTCACCAATTCAAGTTTACCCCTAATAATATAAACTTATAAGAAATGGATGGTGTAGAGCCTTGCCTTTCAAAAAATAATTGCTCGTACATGTATGCTCAATAAAATATTGCATGTGTCAATTTTTAAAATAGATGTTAGAAAGTTCTCAAACCTAAGAGCTACTTTTATTCACGATTAAAAACACAATATGTGAACAAACCAACAAAAAAAACCAATTGCTTTGATTAAAAACACAAAATGCATACGTTGTTTATTATAGATTATTGAACATTAATATTATATTGACAACATAAGACTTTTATTTACACCAAAACAGAGAACAAATTATCACTAATTAGACAAAAAGAAGTATTTTGTTTTCATTTAGGATATTTGTTTTTATAGAAGTAAGTATTCATAGGCTAACTACATTTGTGTGAAGGGAATTTCAAAAGTCAAATTAAATCCTATAAGTTGAATAGTCTTGGAAGTTTCAATTGAATGAAATTCATTACTTTGAAGGTGAAAGGGTGTGGGGGGTTTTATATGCATGAGGTGTTGCCAAACTTTTATGAGGGTTCCAAATGCATGAGATTTTCGTCCCAATAATATAAACTTATAATAAATGGATGGTGTAGAGCCTTGCCTTTCAAAAAATAATTGCTCGTACCTGTATACTCAATAAAATATTGCATGTGACAATTTTTAAAATAGATGTTAGAAATTTCTCAAACCTAAGAGCTACTTTTATTCATGATTAAAAACACAATATGTGACCAAACCAACAAAAAACCAATTGCTTTTATTAAAAACACAAAATGCATACCTTGTTTATTATAGATTATTGAACTTCAATATTATATTGAAAGGATCACTAATTAGACAAAAGAAGTATTTTGTTTTCATTTAGGATATTTGTTTCTATAGAAGTAAGTATTTATAGACTAACTACATTTGTTTGAAGGGAATTTCAAAAGTCAAATTAAATCCTATAAGTTGAATAGATTTGGAAGTTTCAAATGAATCAGATTCATTACTTTGAAGGTGAAAGGGTGTGAGGTTTCAAATGCATGAGGTGTTGGCAAATTTTAATGGAGGTTTCAAATGCATGAGATTCAAGAAAAAATATTAGCTTTAACCAAAACAGAGAACAAAGGATCACTAATTAGACAAAAGAATTATTTTGTTTTCATTTAGGATATTTGTTTCTATAGAAGTAAGTATTTATAGGCTAACTACATTTGTTTGAAGGGAATTTCAAAATTCAAATTGAATCCTATAAATTGAATAGATTTGGAAGTTTCAAATGAATCAGATTCATTACTTTGAAGGTGAAAGGATGTGGGGGTTTCAAATGTATGAGGTGTTGGCAAATTTTTATGGGGGTTTCAAATGCATGAGATTCAAGAAAAAATGTTAGCTTGATAAGTATGTATGATATAATGATATATATATATTATTCAATTAAATAAATAGGTATTAATTTTTTTAAAAAATGAAAATTGATATATTTTTTTAGGTGCAAAAATGGTCTCTAAAATGTAAAAAGACAAATACACCGTAACATGGGAGACACATGAGGGGGTTAACAATAGCAACAACTTAATGGGAGTTAAGTCGAGATACCATCTCTATATGCAAACTAGACCAAAAGAATCATGAATCCAAATAGTCGAAGTTTAAACTAAACATCAGAAAAAATATATACCAAATGGACCATTTTTGCAAATTTTTCTGATTTATTTGTTTGTTTTTGTTTTTGTTTTTGTTGTTTGTTTGTTTTTGTTTTTATTTGCTTTTGTTTGTTTTTTTAGAACAGAAAATCTATTTTACTCCTAATCTATTTCTAATTCCTTTTATGTCTCCAATAAAACTTGCATTCTCAATCTTTAAAAGGAAAGGTAAATTTGTCTAGTATAAACGGTTACTTTGTTGTTGTGTAATTTAATGTTCTTTTAATGATAAAAGTGGTCATAAATATAAAGTAAATGGTCATATTTATATGAAATAAAAGTATTTTCTAAAAATAAAATCGGTTTAATGATGAAAGAAAGTTATTTCCTAACGAACGTATATCACAACAGAATATATATCACGCTGGATTCGTTGAATATAGTCAATATACCATGTTAGATTCGACAAATATATTACGTGACATGGGTTTGAAAATAATAATAATAAAGTTACCTGATAAAAAAATTTGTATTTACTTTTAGCAATAATTAAAAATAAGATATTACATTTATAATAATTAATATTGTTATTATGTTAAAGATTAGAAATCATTGTAATAATTAAATATATTCAAAGATATTTAAATTTATGTTAGCGTAAACGATAAAAGCATAAGACCCTATCAATGAATCCCAGGTAATTTATATATTTAGCATCACAACCAAAATCTAGTCCATCCAAACTCGTTTCTCGGTATCATCGATCATGGATTCTTTCTTCATCACCGTCGCATTACTTGTCGCTGCATTTCTCTTCGCTTCCCAATTCCGCCGCAAGTCCTCTAACCTCCCCCCTACTCTCTTTCCAACTCTCCCTGTTATCGGCCACCTCCACCTCTTGAAGAAACCACTCCACCGGACCTTCGCCAGAATCTCCGCCAAACATGGCCCGATTCTCCTCCTCCGATATGGATCTCGCCGCGTCCTGTTGGTCTCCTCCCCTTCCGCCGCCGAAGAATGTTTGACTAAGAACGACGTTATCTTTGCCAACCGCCCTCGGATGCTCGCTGGCAAGATTTTTGGTTCCAACTACTCCAGCCTCGGCTGGTCATCATACGGCGACCACTGGCGCAACCTTCGCCGGATCTCCACCATCGAGATCTTCTCCTCTCACCGCCTCAACGACTTCCATGACATACGCGCCGACGAAGGAAGGCTCCTGATACTTAAACTCATATCTCAATCTTCTTCCCCGGTGAACTTTACATTGGTATTCCACGAGTTGATGCTCAACTTGATAATGAGGATGATATCCGGGAAAAGGTATTGCGGCGGAGATATGGAAGAGGAAGGGAAACGGTTTCAGGAGATAATCAAAGAGACAGTTCTATTGGAGGATACTTCCAATTTAGGGGATCATTTGCCCATTATGAAATGGTTTGGAATGAAAGGGTTGGAAAAGGAGATGATTGCATTGCAGAAAAAGAGAGATGCTTTCTTCCAAGGGTTGATTGAGCAACTTCGGAAGGAGGAAGGTGTTGAACCGGAAAACAAGAAGAAGAACACAATGATTGAAGTCCTCTTGCAGCTACAAAAAAATGACCCTGGGTACTACACCGATGAACTTATTAAAAGCTTTTGCGTTGTAAGATTTCTACTTCCCTACATTTAATTTATCTTTTACGAAATCGTTAACACTAACTACTGTTCTTGATGATTAGAACCTATTAACAGCAGGAACTGATACTTCTGCGTCGACCATGGGATGGGCTCTTTCCCTCCTGCTCAACCATCCTCATGTTTTAAAGAAGGCGCAGAATCAAATCGACAGCCATGTAGGAAAAACCCGTCTTGTTGATGAATCAGACATGAGCAGCTTACCTTACATTCGTTGTATTATCAACGAGACTTTACGAATGTACCCCGTAGTCCCACTGCTGGTACCTCACGAGTCCTCGGACGATTGTATGGTCGGAGGCTATGACATCCCACGAGGGACCATGCTACTCATCAACCAATGGGCCATGCATCATGACCCGAAGCTCTGGAGTGACCCCGAAAGGTTTTACCCAGAAAGGTTCGAAGGCACAAAAGATGGGTATAGCTTCATGCCATTTGGGTCTGGAAGGAGAAGTTGTCCAGGAGAAGGTTTAGCGATGCGTATGGTTGGGTTGGCGTTAGGGTTGCTAATACAGTGTTTTGATTGGGAAAGGATTAGTGAAGAGATGGTTGATATGAGTGAAGGCTCTGGGCTCACCATGCCCAAGGCTCAACCTTTGGTAGCCAAGTGTAGACCGCGTCTGATTACTCAGAATTTATTGGGTCTAAACATGTAAAACCATGGAAGGGAACAGCTCTGAAGCATTTATGAATTTAGAATAAATATTGATAATTTGAGTGAAATAACATGTTCTGTGCTATTTAGATTATATAGCGTGCGAGACATCTAATAACGTTTCACTATTTCAAAATATATATTGTGCATTGACTGATTTAGATTTTTTTAACTAGGTAATTTGGTGATACACAATGTTTCTTGTTGCACATCCGTCAATAATTTGGGAAAATACAAATTGGAGAAGTTTGTTCCCCTGTTTGGCCAAGCTTTGGTCGCAGCCTCACGACATTATCACTACAAGAAATATACCCTTTAGCGGCGACACTATTAGCGGCGACAAGGGGCTTTACCGGCGACTCAAGCTAGAGTCGCCGGTAAAGCCTTTTGTCGCCGCTAATAGTGTCGTCGCTAAAGGGTTGTCACCTGAATCCGCACTTTCCCTCTCTATTGCATCTCAACCGTTCGATGAGATATCCAATCCAACGGGTGGGGTGCCCTATCCGGTCTAACCTAATACCGGCGACACAGATGTCGCCGCTAAAACTCCAAAAAAGTCGCCGCTAATAGTCTGCTAAAAATGACGCGGTACCCTTCCCTCCAGTTTGTCGCCGCTATTACTGATTATCGCCGGTATTGCCCCTAGCGTCGCCGCTAAAGGTGTCGCCGCTATTGGTCATCACAGATAAAAAAAAACGCACGCAGATAACCTCCCTTCTTCATATTCCTTTCTGTTTGCTTCCAATTTCCTTCACCATATCGCCGATTTCTTCTTCAATCTGCTTCTTTCAAGCAAATTTCTCCCCTCATTGTTCCAAGCAAGTGTCTCTAGGTGTGGTTAAAGCTTTGGGATCAATTTCTACCTCCATTTCTTGAAGAAAGGTAAGTTTTATTTTGATGATTTCATTTTTATGTTGTAGGAATTTCGATTTGTAGCTTTATGTAGTGATTGAATGATAATAAATTGCTCATATTCTTTATTTTTGGTGGTGTTGTTTTGGATTAGAAGCATTGTTCCAAGCAAGTGGTTAAAGCTTTGGGATCAATTTCTAGGTACCTCCATTTCTTGAAGAAAGGTAAGTTTTTTTTGATGATTTTATTTTTATTTTGTATGAATTTCGATTTGTAGCTTTATGTAGTGATTGAATGATAATAATTTGTTCATATTCTTGTTTTTGGTGGTATTGTTTTGGATTAGAAGCAAGTTATTCAATTTTTTGTTTGTGGTTATTTAATTGCAATTAGTTGTATAGCTTCAAGTTGTATTTATATGTGAAATTATGTGATAATTGTCATATGTGAAAATTGGATTGTATATTTTGTATTTGTTTGAATATATGTGAATTTGGTATATATATATTCCAATGTATGTGTGTTTGATGTATATGTGGTATATTAGTAGAAATTATATGTATTTGTTATAAGTAGAATGTTATTGTGTGTATGTGAATGTATGTATGTTTGTTGTAAATGTGATATATGATTGTGAAACTTTTGTATTTGGTATAAATAGGATGTTATTATGTATATATGTGAAATTATGTGTATTTGGTTTAAATAGGATGTTATTTTGTGTGTATTTGTATTTGGTGTATATGTGGTATATGTATGTAAAAGTATGTGAATTTCACCTTCTTATGTATTATGTAAAACTATGTGGTTTTGGTATAAGTAGGATGCTATAATTGAAATAAAAAAAATACATTATTTTTATAATTTGAAAAAAGAACACAAAAAAAACTATAAAATTATTTAAAAACTTATATACAAAAACTAGAAAGCTTCTAGTTTTTACCCAAGCTAACTCCAAATTAATTAACCAATAATTTATATAGTTAACTTATAATTGGAAAAAAAACACAAAAAAAATTATAAAATTCTTTAAAAACTTATATACATTTTAATCTCGACGGTAAAAAAAACAACACAACAACATAATACGTATGTAAAAGTATGTGGTTTTCTTATAAGTAGGATGCTATAATTGAAAAAAAAAATAAAAATACATTATTTTTATAAATTGAAAAAAAAAACACAAAAAAAAACTATAAAATTGTTTAAAAACTTATATACAAAAACTAGAAAGCTTCTAGTTTTTACCCAAGCTAACTCCAAATTAATTAACCAATAAGTTATATAGTTAACTTATAATTGGAAAAAAAACACAAAAAAAATTATAAAATTCTTTAAAAACTTATATACATTTTAATCTCGACGGTAAAAAAACAACACAACAACATAATACGTATGTAAAAGTATGTGGTTTTCTTATAAGTAGGATGTTATTTTTTTCATTTCTTTATTACTTAATTTTTGTATTATTTTAGATGTAAAAAAAATGTGGATTGAAAAAAAACAATGTTAATTCTGTATACTAAACTCTAAACCCAAAATTATGTTTCAGCAACATCATGTCTATTGATAAAAGCTGGACTACTAATCCATATCGAAACCATCCCGAGTTCCAAGCTGGACTACTAATCCATATCTAAACTTTAGCATCGTAAAATGCATGTTGATTTGGTAGTTTTGGTTTTGTGGTGGTTATTTGCTAAAAAGTTTGGTAATTTGGTTTTTGTCCCAAGTGCAAAATATAGCAATGTACTTTGGTTTTCTATCTTACTTTAAAAATAACAATGTATTTTGATAGTTTTTGTTTATGTTTGACGATCTAACTTATAAGTTTATATATATTGTTATTAATTATGTAGTTGGAAAATCTTCGTGCAATGCTCGCCGACCCGGCATGTAGGGATGAGCTTTATTCGTTTTTTCAATCCCAAAATAATCAAGGAAACGATGAGAACGGCGATGAGGGTATGTAAGAATGAGTTTTATTTGCATATGTTGTCTCGTTTTGCTACTTAGTAGATTATAAAAATTTTGTTGTTTTGCTACTCGGATAGTATGACTTTTGATATTTAATTGTATTTTGGATGTTTGTTTGTAATAGGATGTTTGTTTGACACTATTATGTTTGATATTTAATAGGATGTTTGTTTTGTAATTAGCGTCGACACTATTGGTTTTGATATTTAATCGAATATTGTTATTACCGGCGACACTTTTACCTGCGATATTATCACCGGCAACACTTTTACTTGCGATATTATCACCAGCAACGAAAATCATTATTTAAAAAAAATTGAAAACAAATTACCGGCGAATCTTTTACCGGCGACACTTTTGTCGGCGACACTTTTACCGGCAATAAATGTCATTCCCGGCGACAACATTATTAGCGGCGACACTACTCATTAGCGGCGACATACTAATAGCGGCGACTATTATCATTAGCGGCGCCAAACTGATCAATAGCGACGAGGCAGTAGCGGCGACTCATTACCGGCGACGCGTCGCCGCTATTATCAGTACCGGCGACTTTTGGGACTTTTACCGGCGACTTTTGTCGCCGGTAATGGCCTTTTTCCTTGTGGTGTTAGTTGAAACAACTTATAGCCTCATAAGAATTAGTTTTTTTTAACCGGTAAATACAAATATACTAATCTACTCCTAAACTAACACCTAATTTCACCTACGTCCACGACGGGACTTGAACCCTCGACCTCAAAGAGGGAGGGCACCACCTGATACCGCTAGGCTAGAAGCCCTTTGGTTCATAACAATTAGTTGAAAAATAAAATAGACAAACCACGACTTTTTGGATTGTTAGTACTTTTGCCCTAGTTTGATTGTGGTTTTGGTCGCTCGAAAAACTGAAAAGACTAAAATGTCATTCTTTTATATATTTTTATATTTTTTCTATTTAATTTAATATTTTATTATTAATAAACATTGCGCCCTCTCTCTCTCTCTCTCACATCGTCTTCTTCCTCAAGAACAAATATGGAGTGTGTGTTGTTTAAAAAAAAAACCAAGAAATAAGGAGTAACTCTTCCTCTTCGTCTTCTTCCTCAAGAATGAAGGTACTTTTCAGTCATTTTCGCGATTCCGGTGTTTTGTCGAGGTACGATCGGGATCAGATAGCAAGCTCTCTTCCTACTTCAATCAATGTGGATGAAGATGTATGTACTGTGTTCTCTTCTCTCAATATATCCCCCACCACTCACCTCCACAGCTCGAAGCTCCTCCTCGAGAATCTCCACTGCGAATTTCGCAGTTTTGGATCTCCGATCGGCATCGACGAGTAGAGGTGAGCAAAAACCGCACCGCAACTAAAAATTAATCGCAAAAACCACAACCGCAATAAAAACCGATGGTGAGGATTTCTGTTTTACAAAAACCGCAAATTTGCGGTGTGGTACGGTTATTAGTTTTCAAAAACCGCACCAAAACCTCACCGCACCGTATATATTATATACAATTTTTTTATTAATTATTTATATATTAAATATTAAAAATAACACAAGTTTAATGGATGAAAGATGGATAAAATACTAGAAGACAAAAGTGTTGGTGTTTTCTTATGTTTAACTTTGAAAATAGTGAAATTAGACAATTTTAAGATATTTATTGTTAATTACTATTGATTTTAGGTTTTTAAGATATTAGTTGTTTGTGAATTAAGTTAATTGTCTTATACCTTATGTTTTTTATCATTACAAGTAACATGTTTGCACTTTTAAAACTCTTTGAGCTCTAAACTATGGTTATAAACCACACATAATAACTGCACAAATTCATGCGGTTAATAACCGCAACACAAAAAAAAAAAAAAACCCGCACCACAAAAATAACCACCTAACCGCACCGCTAAAATTACCGCACCAAGCGGTTTTAAAATGGATTAACCGCATTTGCGGTTAGTGGTAAGGTTTTGGCTAATAACCGCACCGAACCGCACCGCACCGCGCTCACCCTTATCGGCGAGGGTTCTGTTCACCCCTTTCGGAGCGATAGTGGTTTAAGAGGTGTAAACACCGATAACAGTAATCGGCTATAGTTGCTCCTCCTGATACTGCAGATCTGTTACATGCCAGTGGAAATGGAGAACAAAGGCGTTCAGTGGTGGCTACGAATTGCAAGCAACGGTGGCAGGGGGGAATCACAGAGTGCAGCTGGCGGTGGTGATCGGGTCAAGGGCGATGAAATCACAAGTAACAGGTGGAACAATATCGAATATGAATCATTTCTTCTTCAAATCATTTCTGAAACAAAAAAAAAAACAAAAACAAAATCGATTCTGGAAATCGATTTGTGTATATGAGTTCACCCCCTAAAGCTAATTTGTTTGTGTGTGTGTGTGTTTTAATTTTTGAAATCAAGTTCCAGAAACGAAATACAAAATCGGTTTCATAAATGAAATACAAAATCAATTTAAAAAACGAATATAGGTGTATCTAACGCTTTTGGTCTTGAGTTCTTGAATTACAAAACTAATTTCAACTGTGTGTGTTCTTTTTAGGAAGAAGACGAGAGAGAGAGAGAGAGAGAGAGAAGTGGGTCTTTCTTATTTTTTTTAATTACTAAAATAAATAAATTAGTAATAGATTTAAGAAGAAATGAAAGAAAAATGAAAAATAAATACTCTAAGGGTATTACAGTCATTTCACTATTCAGATGGACTAAAAACACAACAAAACTAGCTCAAAAGGACCACGAAACCAAAAAAATCGAGGTTTTGACTAAAACCCCCAAAAAAATGCATATCACAGGGACCATTTTTGCAATTTTGTCAATTAAATATCCTTCTATTTTTTATTCCAAGATTAGTTGTGAGACCCATGTAATACAATAGTTAATTTAAAAGAAAATTAAATATAAAGGTCAAATATTTGAGAACTTTGAATTTATAAAAAATTTTAAAAATAATAATAATTTATTATAATTGAAACGTTTTTTATCTTTTAAATTTAAATAAATAAATAAAACTAATGAACTTTAATTTGTAAATTTTGAAATTAAAAGGTAAGATCATTAATGAAATTAATATTTATTTATTACTATATTTATTGCAATTATTACATTAAAATATTATATGAAATTTAATAAAATAGAAAAACTAATAAAATGACATGTAAAAAAAAAGTTAATTCAAAATAACCACAAAATGACATTTGACAATTTGAATGAAAGTGTGAAATGTGGCAAAAAAATCTTCATTTATTAAAGTAAATATCCCCTTACCTAATTAAATTGTGGCATGTATAACATTTAATGTTTATTCAATGAAATTTAATGATATTTTAAAATATTAACATGACACATGTTGAAAACCACTTGAAACGCCTTACAAGTTATATCACACCTTATATTCTATTGAAGGGTGCAATTCTTTTCCCTTCTCCAAGTGATATTTTATACCTTCTCCAAGTGATATTTTATATTTTTTGGATCAATTATTGTACATGAGTAACTGTTCGTAACCCCATTTGTTAGTGCAATATGCATGATATCATCTCTCCTTGGGGATGTATACAACTTTTTTGGTTGTGGAACCACATTAAATATACATTCTTGATTGTTTGTTGTGTTTATTAGATTTTATTTTAACATTCTATTTGTTCCTTTTGTTTGTTGGGTTAACCCTCCTTTGAGGGACCAAGGGTTTTGAGTATTTTTGTTGATGGTCTCTCATTAATAATAAAAATTGGTAGTTTAATTTTCGGTTTCAACATAATATTTTCCTTTACAAAAGTATCACAATATATTTGTTTGATTTGGAGTGCATTTTGGGCATTCCATTTCATTTTAGGGTTTGTTGTGCACACCAATGTTCGATAAAATCTCCCAACTCAAATAATTTCACCATATGTTAAAGGCTCACATATTCTATCGAGCGCCTCTTTTCTAATTGACAAGTGGAATAGGGATAATGATGTTGATAAATGGAAATGGAAGATGAAGGCGATGTTGTTCGAAGGAGCTTTATCGATATACATTGCCATAAGAACTTCGCGAAATGAAACATTGGGCTGTAAGTATATTACAATATGTATTGTGAGAAAATGTTATAAGCCAAGTTAGCCAAGAGAAGATCATGGACAGGGCATTAATAATGAAGAATCAAATTACGGTATTTGAAGATTTAGTTATGCGATTCATGGTCGTGGGTTTAAATTTCGAGGAGAAACTATTAGCCCTAATCATCAAGAGTTTTCCTAATTTTATTCAACATAAAACATCCCATTTACCCTTACTAACGTTTTTTAAATAATTAATTTTTTCTTTTTAATTAAAATAAAGCCATTGAGAATCCTAACCATTCAATTTTAAAATCTATGCGTTCATATAATAGTTATGATTCACATTTAATCCAAACCATATATATATATATATATATATATATATATATATATATATATATATATATATATATATATATATATAGGTTCATATGTTTTCTACATCTATTGTGTATTTGTATGGACTGATCCAAATTTAAAAAAAAAATTAATTAATTAAATCAAGAAGGGTATTTTAGAGATTTTGTATTCTCAGTTAACGGAAGCATTTAATTGAAATCGTATAATTAAGGAAAGAAAATAAATATTTGACCTAATCTCTCTCTCTCTCTTATATCAAGATAGTTTCTTCTTCTTTGCATCACACCACAAAAGAAAAAGAAATCAAACGACATGTAGGCTGCTTCACAGGCGGCATCACAAGACTCCACAATCGACACCACCCCCTTCCCTAAGGTTACAGGCACCACTGTCTTCTTTTCCCGAAACAATAATCAAACCCAAAAATAAATGACAGACCTAGAAGAATCGATTGGTGTTTCCAAGATAGAAATTGCAAATAAAGTTGCCTCCACCGTTATTCCTTACTTACAATCATCATTCTTGACTTCTTAAACCACCAACCATGAGAATACATGAGACCTTCTTGTCAATCTCACTCGGAAACCATACCTAAAGGCATCACCGGGGAGATCAAGACAAGCCTCAATTGTCGATGCATCTCTATCTTTCTTGATTTTTGAATCATCGTTGTTAACTTGGTAAGTGTAACATACACGTTCAGTTATCGTGTTATGTAATTTTAATTGTGAATAATACAATGCAATATTTTATGAATTTGAGCGTTGAGTTCTAACAATATAGTTTTTACTAGGATTAAAGTAAAACTATGTTTAAAATCGTTCAGAAAGTGATGGGAAATCGTATGAGATTCCATTGAAATGCCCGTTATTGAAATTAATGAAAATATAAAGTTGAAAATAAGTAAAATTATATTATTGAAAGTTGTAAAGAATCTCGTTAGAAACATTTAGGCGAAAACCTCATCAAAATCTAAGTTATAACGAAGAAGTTATAACTTACTGAAGTTTCGCAACAGAACTGGCACGACACCGTATAGTGTAAAAAGTGAGTTTTTGATAAACTGCTTTTTTAGCCTATATTATCTAAAATAAAATTCGTAGTATTCGTTAAACCGAGAATTTCCATAAAAAGAACGTCCAAATCTGACTTCGTATGAGGAAGTTATGATTTTTCTAAGATTTGGTATAGTAGTAGACAGCTAAAAACTCAAAATAAAGATCAAGTGATTTTTAGCCGACACAACCTAAACGAGAATAGAGGGTCTCGTCAATAGTAGTATAACAGTAAAAAGACAGACGAAAACGGACGTCGGATGAAGAAGTTATGAAATATTAACGGATTTTCATATCCCGGTCTGTTACAAATATATTATTAAAAATAAAGTCAAAATTTGCCGACGGAGTTTAAACGAAAGTTATAGAGCATAATCTCACCTACGTGTGGATATAAAGAACGTCAAAAACGGAGCTTGTACGCGGTTGTTACGAATTTTTGAAGTTTGGAAATTCGGAGTACGCCCAGCGTACTCGTGCTCACGGTCCGAGATTGGCCACGTCACCTATTCCTCACATTCGACACGTATCACGTAGGTTTGACACGTTTGATGCCATGCAGCAGGGTATGCCCAACGTACTCAGGGGGTGTTTGGCTTAGCTTTTCACAGCCAAAAGTCCTTTTTGTAAAAGAAAGAAAGCAAAAAGATGTTTGGCAAACTAATAACTTTTGGAGTTTTAATACAAGAAAAAGCAACTTTTTGGAAAAGTCAGGAAATCCTGACTTTTTGTAACTTTTTGGAAAAGTTCTTTTGAGCTTTTAAAAGCTAAGCCAAACACCCCCTCAGTTGTACGCCCAGCGTAGTGACTATTAGAGTAGTACGCCCAATGTACTCATAATTTACGCCCAACATAATGTGAGTTTCAGCCACTATAAATAGAAAGCAAAGCCTTCGGGTTTTTTTTAGAAAATATATTCCCTCTCACTATCTACTCTCTTTTAAGCTACTTATAACCCCTAAAGTCTCGGTATCATCCCCGACACCTGAAGCAAGTCCTGCCGTTCCGAAGTTCCCGAGAAAATCATATTTTCTAGTCGAAACTCTGCACGAGTAAGGCCGATTTTCAACTAAAATCCCCGATTTCATCACAAAAAATCATATTTAGAGTCGAAGTGTTGCCCAAATTATCATTTATCCATTCAGTAATTTCAATATAAGGACAGTTGTATGTTATGTGTTATATATTCAGTGTACTTTTATGAGCTATATAGGATTTATGCCTTTGGCCATGTAGAGCATGACTCGTATAACTTCTGGTATTGGCATAGGGATATGTAGGGCTGAAAGCCTGTATATGTTAGCAAAATGATAATCTGAAATTGTATTTTCTGTGCCATTTGGGATGAAGATTTAGAACTCTTTAAGTGACTGAATAAAGCTTGAGTCTTTGGGCCATCTGGACCTCACAAGGTCCAGATCTGAAGTCTAGACCTAGAAAGGGACTCCATGTACTCATATCTCAACAAAAGGTGATAAAAAGCCCTAATCATCAAAACATGAGATCTAATCACCACAAGGCGAATGGTGGGAACTTTTTACCTTCTACAGAAGCTCTTGGATGAAATAACACTGATCCACTGGCCCCCTTCTTGTTCCTTGATGACTCCTTCCCTCCTCTTCAAAAGAGATGTACCACAAGACCCCAAAATTAGCTCCTTTCACACTCTCTAGCTCCAAAAGGAAGTTAGGGTTTACTCTCAGTGAAGGTAAGCCGCAAGTGAGGCTATAAGTTCCCTTATATAGGCCCCAACCCCAGAAATTAGGGTTTCTCTGCTCAGCACCTACTTGGAAAGTCATCCCTTTAACTCGTCGAGTCCACTCATTAATTCCACGTGGCCAACCCGACCTGACTCGACGAGTTGGACTCGTAACTCGTCAAGTCACTCCATGAATCTCAGAGATAAACACACATTAATGCATCCGAAAGTCCGGATGTTACAATTCTCCCCCACTTGAATTAGACTTCACCCTCGAAATCGCTTCTTCAACGTCACATAGATCGAACCCAACAACCCGAAAAGTACCACCGAAAGGATCTCATATGACACAATTAAGTTCCTCCATGGACATCTGAAACCAAACAGGAACTCCCAAAGCCGGAAGAGGACATACCCTTCTGCCATTACGATACCCCTTCTGACTCTCTAGAATCTGAAAACTCTAGTGGCCTGTCTCACTGCCAAGCCGCCCTCTCAAGCTATCACCATGTCATTCGCCCCTCGAATAACAGACCATGAAAACTCATTGCCCCTCTGATTCTCTCGTTGCGACTGCTAGAAACAAGTCCAAGCCTAAAAATTTGCCACCGATCACTCATACCATACATACTAAGCGGTCCATATCATACTCCAATGAGCAAAAGTATCCACATCTCACCAGGGACTCATCCACTGTACTGCTATCAGAATCCAACTTATCAATGAGCTCTCAACACCCTGTCCTCGGACACAAGAAAATGATCATGCTCTCTCAGAAGTGTCCTCTGACATCTAAAATCATAAGCCCCAAATTCCTCTCCAATATCCCTTTCAACATTGATTACCATTTCAACTCTCGACCCCACAGTTGAACCTCCAATGGTTACCCATTAGATGCCCCAAAACGTCTCACTGACTTCCATCTCACAACCACTATCTCGGCCCATTCTGACACACAAGTCACGAAGTTCGCTTTACCCCAAACGGATACTACAATCCCAAATAAAATTGTCTCACCCTCGACCTATGTCGTCTACTACTCATTAGTTACATGCACCTCGCGATCCTTCAATACAACGAACTGACCCACTCTGGTCTAAGACATCAGATGACACCCAATACCCCTCAAAATGAAACCCCTCTCTAAATCTGAAATCTCATTCGCCTGTTCAATTCACCACCCAAGCCAAACTCAAACTCAAGTGTCTGGTCCAACATAGAATTGGAACCTCTTGTACCCATAAAGCACTCAATTCATGACCCTTGACCTGCAACCCACGCATACACCACTTCTCTAATTCCCTTCCGTTGCGATAACCACAACTCAACTCAGCACATAACGATTCCCGACAAATATGGAGACCCCAGTCTCGCCCTTGGTTCGACCACCAGGATCCTATAGACTCGAATCATGAGGATACTCAAGCCTAGGAACTCCCCTGAGTCAATCCATGACTAGTGAATACTATGGCTCCTTGTAGATTCACAATGCTTTGCGCTCACTGCTTGGTGAATACTACGGCTCCCTGCAGTATCACAACACCCTCTCACTGACTGGTGAATACTACGGCTCCCCGTAGTATCACAACACCCTCTCGATGACTGGTGAATACTATGGCTCCCTACAGTATCACAACATCCACTCGCTGACTGGTGAATACTATGGCTCCCCGCAGTATCACAACACCCCTCACTGACTGGTGAATACTACGGCTCCCCGCAATATCACAACATCCTCTTGCTGACTGGTGAATACTATGGCTCCCTGTAGTATCACAACACCCTCTTGCTGACTCATGCCCTGTGGACCAACATAGATAGCTGCACAGACTTACCCAAATTATGCATCGTTATTCCTGACGACAACCGTCATAACAAAACACTTTTCCTTGCTGCAAACCACAATCTTAAATAATATCGCTTGATGTCAATTCGCCGAAGGGCTCCCACTGGAACTGTAGTTACGTGATGCACCACTTGCCATCTCATAACCGAAGTCTCATAATAATCCGAAATTCAAGGCACTATACTCGGATACCTCGGTACACCATCACAGACCTCATGATGTCTTGCTTCATCCACTGATCTCCTACTTATGTCGTTATAGTAAGATATAGCCACACATCCTTTCAGAATCTCACAACTGATCCTCTTCTCACACAACTTGTAACTTTGGAGTATCCTAACTCTTAATTGAAGAACGGAGAAATCGTCAATGACTCAGAACACGTTGACGACCATCTGAAACTCCCTCCTCTATTGCTCAAAACCCATGCAAGACTACACATACCGACCCTGAATTTGGTTGCCCAATCAACATCTACTCTTCCGAGAATGCATATAACAACCCATACATAGAACCATAAATTCTTAACCGTTGAAACCATACTTACGAGCCACCCACCTCGAATTTACCATTAGAACCTCGAATAATTCCCAACCACCACAAGCTCTCTGCCCGACGGCTGCCTAGCGTGGAGACACTCATCCTTTCCTGAACACATACAACATGCATTATCTTCCTCTACACCTCGCCTCGACCACCAATAACCTTGGTCTCATGTATTTGAACCATAGGTCACCATATCTAATCCTCTAACGGCTCTTGAACAAATCTCTGATACTCTTAATAAAATACTCAGTTCTCCCCCACTCAGGGCTCGAACCTTCACCATTTGGCACACCAACAACCTATTCCACATACTGTTCCACCAGGTACATCACACTTACTCTTGGAAATTACCACATAACACTCGGTGATCTTCCCGATAAAGACCAATCAACTCCAAACATCCCGAATCTCAGATAAAATCCTCAAAAACATCCCAACGTGTCATCCAAAATCTCATAGTGACACACTACCGGACATCTCAACTATCCCATAGTAGCCATAACTCTTAGTCTAAAAATAGTAAACAAGCACACTCCTCATCTTCGACTCCCCAACAACCGTCCCATCATAAGAATTATCATGAGAGCATATACCTCACCCCCACACTCTGTATCCATCATAGACAATGAGTGCCACCGCCTTAATATACTCCTCTTGATCACCTGACACTGCTACTAATCATATGACCTATTATCCTCGAATAGGGTATATCCTTGTCCTTGACCATCACAGTCTCTAATGATGACCCTCTCATGCTATAATATTATCTTGCAGCAAACATACTACCTCGATATTCAGGTGAAAGATCGCAACCAATGCTACCCCACATGGTTTATCTCCAAGCTCAGAAACCGGAAGAACAATATATCTTCTGCTTCTCATAGAAAATAGCACAACTCTGGTCACAGAAAGTGGCATCTCCACTATTGTCCGATTGCTCAACTCAGACCATAATCCTCCATAAAGCACGATCTATACTCGTACTTGAGTCTTGCGACTCCAACTGTCATCTGTAACGCCTGTGTTTCCGGGCTTGCCATTTTTAGCAATGTAATAGTCTAGGTTAACCTTTGTAACCTGTTTTGAAATAATAAGATTGTATTATTTAAGTATTGTGTGTTTTGTGCTTAATTGCTTAATTATGTGGTTTGATTAATTAAGAATAAAAATAAGCGTCAAAATTTAAGTGTAAAATAAACTTAATATCTTTGGTTAATGTTGTAGTAGTTGAAACGAGGTTTCCGAATATATATAGAACGCCCAAATCTGACTTCGTATGAGGAAGTTATGATTTATTGAAGTTTCGGCTTAGCGGTGTGCAACCCGAAATACTCGATTTGAGATCGAGTGGTTTTTAGCCAAAGCAATCTAAACGAAGATCGAAGGTCTCGTTGTTGGTGTCGAAGCGATAAAAAGTTAGGCGAGAATGGACGTCAAACGAAGAAGTTATGAATTTATAACGAAGTTTTTCTGTCACGGCCTATTAAAAATAAATAATAAAAAATAAAGTCGAAATTAGCCGACGGAGTCTAAACGAAAGTTGTAGAGCGTAGTCTCACCTTCGCGTGGATATAAAGAACATCGAAAACGGAGTTCGTATGAAGAAGATATGAATTTCCGAAGTTTATTAAATATTTTGTAATTAAATTTAATTGAAAATTCGGAAGCATTATCCGAGGACGAGTCACCGGTCTGATCCGAGGTACGCCCCGCGTACTCCGAAGTGTCGACATTCGCAGCAAGTGGCTTCGGATGACGAACGCAGTGACGATTTCGGACCAGTACGCCCCGCGTACTCCGAGGCTCCAGCCTCCTATAAATAGGATCCGAAGGCAGCCGAGTCTTTTGTTCATTTTCTCTCTTCTCTCTCTCGTTTTGCATTGTTTTGCGTGCCAGAAATATCCCGAAGCCCCGGTATCATACTCAAGCCCCGAGACAAGTCCCGAGATCCCGAAGATCCCTAGAAGTGTGGTTCCCGAGCCGAAGCTCTGCCCGCGAGAAGTTCGATTTTTGCGAAGATCTTCCAGATCTGCTGAGGATTACTACTGTTGCAAGTCGTAGTGTTGTCCGATCATCTTCTGATCATGTGAGTGTATACTACCTTTCATAAACACGATAATAATACAAGTTTGGTTCGAGTGTATTAAGTATATTGTTGTTTATAGGTGTGAGTGTGTAGTTACCTTCTTCTAACACATAAATATTAAGTATTTTCTATAAAATACGTGCTATGTGTATAGAATATTGTTGTTTATATGTGTGAATGTGTATTCACTCTCTTCTATCTCATAGATATGATTTATTCTCTATGAGATATGTGTTATGTGTGTGTGCCTCATCTATTATGTGGATTATGTGTTGATTAAAGCATGTTATACAGGTTTTTAAACTATGTATAAAAATGTATATTTTTATCTACTAATATGTTGGGTAGAACATGGGTAGATAGTTGGTGTGTAATAAACAGATGAGAGGCCTCGTTGTTGTTTGATTTAGTCATCTAGCGGAGTTTAGATGATGACCACGAGCTATTCTAGACAGTCTTGTGGAAACATTAGCAGGTTCGCCACCTGTAGGTGTTAATGAACTTGGGTGTTCATTCGCTGTACTCCATCCCCCTCATGGTTGCCTTATTTGACTTATATTGCTGAGGTACCCCCGAAGCATGTGTTGTCGCCCCGATGAAATATTCTTAGACTAGGTCCCTTATGTTAGTTGTCTTAGGGACATAAAGTGAGAATAACGGGAATGGGTAATTGGGTTATTGTTGGTTGGTGAAAATTAAATATGATTATTTATTGTGGGTTGAAAACCCTATATGCTCACCAGGCTCCCAAGCCTGACCCACTCAGTTTTATTTGTATTATAGGAAGTGGCGCGAGGGCATGAGATGGATGAACCATCAGTTGCTTTGTTTACAAGTCTATATATGTATATATTTGTTGAATGACTTGTAATGTTATCGTTTATGCTTATTGGTCTGTATCGGAACATGACACCCCGAGTTTTGATTATATAATGAAAAATACATTTCTTTTATGAAATGCTTTGGTAAACTTTGTTTTATCATGTTTTGTTTTTGGGAACAAATTCCGTAACTCTTTCAAATCTAAAGGATTTACTCTGAAAATATTTTAAAAGCATAAATGAAAAACGGTCTTTTCTGGCCGAGATTTTGGGGATGTCACAGTTGGTATCAGAGCATTAGTTTAAGCGAACTAGGAATTTGTAGGATTTCTAGACTTAAACTTAGAATGCTAAGTGAAATTTTGAGATGTGTGTCTGTTGTGTTTTAGACACGAGCACTAGTTTATTTTAGGGAAGTTGCCTAAAATGATTTATGTGCTAAATGTTATATGTTGCCATATATGATATTATTTGGTCGGATCTATGGTCTGTTGCCGACCGGATCTAGAAACCTTATGTGTGTAGGATTCTAAGCGTACGTCTACGACATTAGAACTTGCATGTAAACGTTTCGGTGTGATAAGGAAGATTTGAATATCTATCATGATTGAGGATCTAATTTCACCTTATTCGGTGTGTAGATCAAAATGGTGAGAACCAGAAGTGGAGTTGGAAATGCTGATGAAAACAGGAATCAACCACCAGTGATTGAGCAAGTACCTGTCGTAGCAGCAGCACCTGAGCCAATACCCATGGCTGGTGTGCAAATGATGATTCAGACGATGTTGGATCGTCAGATGGATGAAACTAGACGGTTGCTTCAACAGAATCGTGAAGGACTGTCAATTCGTGTGGAGGAGCCTGAATTAAATGAAGGGCACTCGGAAGGGGGAAACTTCAGTGGGTCTATTGGTCAAGCCAACCCACCGATAGTTAGGCAAGATAACCATGATGGAAGGAATGATGGAATGGGATGCAAGTACAAGGACTTTCTAACTTGCAAACCATCGACCTTCAATGGAAAGGAGGATCCGATTGGGGTTATGGATTGGATCTCCGAAATGGAGTTAGCCTTTATGACTTGTGGCTGCAGAGGTAAGTTGCAGACTATCTATGTCGTGCGTCAATTCCGAGGTGGAGTCGTTCGTTGGTGGAACACTCTAGGGAAGACCTTAAGCCCTAATGAGCCACTGCAATTGTCATGGGCAGAGTTCTTGGTGCAGTTCAAGCGCAAGTTCTGCTCGGCTCAAAATTTGTAGGAGTTGGAGAACAAGTTCCTGACATTGACGAAAGGCAGCATGTCAGTTGATGAATACACCAATAACTTCACCGATAAGATGGAGTTTGCCTTGCGTATCGTTCCAGATGAGCTGACAAAGGTGGACCGGTATGCGAAGGGACTCCCATGGGAGTATGAGGTGCCAGTACGTCAGGCACATACTCTAGAGGCAGCTATCTGGGCTGCCAAGTCTGTTGAGAACATGATTAGGGGAAGAACCACCGTCAAGGTTGAGGTTGGTGAGAAAAGGAAGTTTGAGGGAACATCTGGTTCCAGTAAGAAAAGCAAATTTTCGAAATCTGATTCGAAAAAGTTTGGAGGAAAAGGAGGCGAAGCGAAGTGGTGTGATAAGTGTAAGAAAAAGCACTTTGGGAAATGTAGCGAGGATGTAACCTGCTACAAGTGTGGGAAGGTTGGACATTTTGCCAATGAATGTCTGAACAAAAAAAGGATGTGTTTTGGTTGTAATGAAGAGGGGCATATTTTGAAAGACTGTCCGAAGAAGAAGGAAGCAGCTAGGCCCAACATTCCACCAAAGCCGAAGGCGAGAGCATTCCAGATGACACTCGAAGCTGCAAAAGATGAAGCTGATGTCGCTTCAGGTACCTTTCTCGTAAATGAATTACCTACTCAAATTTTGTTTGATTCTGGAGCCAACTACTCCTTTATTTCGCATGAGTTTGGTAGAAAGCTAGCTTTGCCTGTTGATAGACTAGATGATGCTTTATTAGTCGAAGTAGCTAGTGGCAAGTTTGTACCTGTTAGCCATCGTATGAAAAACATATTAATTGATCTGAATGGGAATAAGTTTCACGAGGAATTTTGCCTATCGAACTTAATGGTTTCGACATCGTGTTGGGAATGGATTGGCTTAGCGCCAATGATGCCGAAATTTTGTGCAAGAAGAAGATAGTTAAAGTAAACCCGCCTGGGAAGGATTCATTTATGGTGTATGAGGACAAACGCAGAGTGAATTCTGGAATCAATTCTCTAATGAAAGCCAGAAAGTGTTTGACCAAGGGATGTACATCATATTTAGCATTCGTGATTGATGCTAAGAAGGAAAAGAAGGTGATGCAGAGTATTCCAGTGGTGTGTGATTATCCGGAAGTATTTCCCGAAGATCTTCCTGGATTACCACCTGATAGACAAGTAGAGTTCAGAATAGACTTGTTACCAGGGACCACGCCAATAGCAAAAGCACCTTATCGATTAGCACCGACGGAGATGAAGGAGCTGATGATGCAACTTCAGGAGTTATTGGACAAACGTTTCATTAGACCTAGTTCATCGCCCTGGGGAGCTCCGGTATTGTTCGTGAAGAAGAAAGATGGAAGTATGAGAATGTGCATTGATTACAGAGAGCTGAACAAGGCAACAATAAAGAATAGATATCCGTTGCCGAGGATTGATGACCTATTTGATCAATTGCAAGGTTTGAGCTATTTCTCGAAGATCGATCTAAGGTCAGGATATCATCAGCTGAAAGTAAGAGAGCAAGATATCGTGAAGACTGCATTCGGAACTAGATATGGACACTACGAGTTCTTGGTTATGTCGTTTGGACTAACCAATGCTCTGGCAGCGTTCATGGATTTGATGAATAGGGTTTGTAACCCGTTCCTTGATAAATCTGTGATAGTGTTCATAGACGACATTCTGGTTTACTCGAAAAGCCAGGAGGAGCATGGTAGACACTTGCGAGAAGTGTTAGAAGTCTTGAAGCAGGAGAAGCTGTATGCGAAGTTCTCCAAATGTGATTTTTGGATTCGTGAAGTCCAACTCTTGGGTCACGTGGTCAACCAAGAAGGGATAACGGTTGATCCAGCGAAGATCGAAGCTGTGATGAAGTGGGAACAACCAAAAAGTCCCACGGAGATTCGAAGCTTTTTAGGATTAGCCGGATATTACCGCAGGTTTATCCAAGCCTTTTCTTTGATTGCTACTCCATTGATAGCTTTGACCCACAAAGGAGCTACTTATGCTTGGAGTGATAAGCATAAAGAAGCATTCGAGAAGTTAAAGAAGAAGCTATGCGAGGCACTGATACTTTCTCTACCCGATGGAGTTGAAGACTTCGCTGTTTATAGCGATGCGTCTGGGGTTGGATTGGGTTGTGTTTTAACCCAAAGAGAAAAGGTGATAGCATATGCGTCTCGACAGCTGAAGGAGCATGAAAAGAATTACCCGACTCATGATTTGGAGTTGGCAGCGGTAGTTTTCGCCCTGAAAATATGGAGGCATTACCTCTATGGCACGAAGTGCAAACTTTTTACTGATCATAAGAGTCTCCAATATCTCTTTAATCAGAAAGAATTGAATATGAGGCAACGACGCTGGCTAGAATTACTTAAAGACTACGATTGTGAGATACTTTACCACCCCGGTAAAGCTAATGTTGTTGCTGATGCTCTCAGTCGGAAAGTCAATCTTGAAAGGAAAAGGCCAAGAGCGTTGAGAATTGAAGTTGTATCGACCATTGTGGAAAGTATAAAGAAAGCTCAAGAGGAAGCTTCTGAGAAGAATGACCGAAAGGAGGAACGTTTGGGTAAAACGTTGGTGTTTGGTACAAACAGTCATGGACTGAAGGTATTCCAATATCGTATTTGGGTACCTAAGTCAGGAGGAATTAGGGATCTTCTGATGGAAGAAGCTCACAAGACCATGTACTCGATTCATCCCGGTAGCACTAAAATGTATAGGGACCTGAAACCCTACTACTGGTGGCCGACGATGAAGCTTGATGTTGCAAAGTATGTGGCTGAGTGTGTGACTTGTGCGAGAGTCAAGACACAACATCAGAAACCTTACGGGAGTTTAGAACCATTACCTGTGCCTATGGGTAAGTGGGAAGACATTGCTATGGACTTTTTCACTAAACTGCCCAGAACGAAGAATGATCACGACATGATTTGGGTGGTCGTTGATCGATTCACTAAGAGTGCGCATTTCATAGCAGCCAAGGAGAAATGGTCTATGGAGAAGCTTGCGAATTCTTACGTGAAGGAAATTGTGAGGCTTCACGGTGTTCCGTTAACGATTGTATCGGATCGTGATAGCCGTTTCACCTCAAGGTTTTGGAAAAGTCTACAAGAGGAAATGGGTACCAAGTTATGTTTAAGCACAGCTTACCATCTGCAGACTGATGGTCAGAGTGAAAGAACAATACAAACACTTGAAGATATGCTGAGAGCATGTACCTTGGAATTCCTAGGTAATTGGGATGAACATTTACCTTTGGTAGAATTTTTCTATAACAATAGTTTTCACTCGAGCATTAAGATGGCACCTTATCAAGCTTTGTATGGACAGAAGTGTTGTACGCCGTCTTGTTGGCTTGAGGCTGGGGTAAAGCAGTTTATGGGACCGGAGATGGTTCACCAAACTGCTGAAAAGTTGAAAATAATTAGGGAAAGAATGTTAGCAGCTCAAGATCGTCAAAAGAGCTATGCTGACAAGAAGCGAAGACCGATGACTTTTGAAATTGGAGATTCGGTTTTGCTTAAAGTCTCGTCTTGGAAGGGACTTATAAGATTTGGTAAAAGGGGAAAGTTGAGTCCAAGGTTTATTGGATCGTTTAAAGTTCTTCAGAGGATTGGGAACCAAGCTTACAAGCTCGAATTACCCGAGGAACTGAATGGAATCCACAACAATTTTCATGTGTGTTATTTGAGGAAGTTCACGGGAGAAGTTCCCGATATAATTCCAATTTCTGAATTGAGAATTGATGAGAACAAAAGGTTGATTGAAGAACCAGAGGCAATTGTTGACCGAAAGACTAAGAAGTTGCAACGCAAAATGGTTGGGTTAGTGCTTGTCCGATGGAAACACACGAATGGGCCGAATCTCACCTGGGAGACGGAGAGTGACATGTTGAGTCGCTATCCGCATTTGTTTGTTGATGTGTGATTTCGGGGATGGAATCCTTCTAAGGGGGAGAGAATTGTAACGCCCGTGTTTCCGGGCTTGCCATTTTTAGCAATGTAATAGTCTAGGTTAACCTTTGTAACCCGTTTTGAAATAATAAGATTGTATTATTTAAGTATTGTGTGTTTTGTGCTTAATTTCTTAATTATGTGGTTTGATTAATTAAGAATAAAAATAAGCGTCAAAATTTAAGTGTAAAATAAACTTAATATCTTTGGTTAATGTTGTAGTAGTTGAAACGAGGTTTCCGAATATATATAGAACGCCCAAATCTGACTTCGTATGAGGAAGTTATGATTTATTGAAGTTTCGGCTTAGCAGTGTGCAGCCCGAAATACTCGATTTGAGATCGAGCGGTTTTTAGCCGAAGCAATCTAAACGAAGATCGAAGGTCTCGTTGTTGGTGTCGAAGCGATAAAAAGTTAGGTGAGAACGGACGTCAAACGAAGAAGTTATGAATTTATAACGATGTTTTTCTGTCACAGCCTATTAAAAATAAATAATAAAAAATAAATTCGAAATTAGCCGACGGAGTCTAAACGAAAGTTGTAGAGCGTAGTCTCACCTTCGCGTGGATATAAAGAACGTCGAAAACGGAGTTCATATGAAGAAGAGATGAATTTCCGAAGTTTATTAAATATTTTGTAATTAAATTTAATTGAAAATTCGGAAGCATTATCCGAGGACGAGTCACCGGTCTGATCCGAGGTACGCCCCGCGTACTCCGAAGTGTCGACATTCGCAGCAAGTGGCTTCGGATGACGAACGCAGTGACGATTTCGGAACAGTACGCCCCGCATACTCCGAGGCTCCAGCCTCCTATAAATAGGATTCGAAGGCAGCCGAGTCTTTTGTTCATTTTCTCTCTTCTCTCTCCCGTTTTGCATCGTTTTGCGTGCCAGAAATATCCCGAAGCCCCGGTATCATACTCAAGCCCCGAGGCAAGTCCCGAGATCCCGAAGATCCCGAGAAGTGTGGTTCCCGAGCCGAAGCTCTGCCCGCGAGAAGTTCAATTTTTTCGAAGATCTTCCAGATCTGCTGAGGATTACTACTTTTGCAAGTCGTAGTGCTGTCCGATCATCTTCTGATCATGTGAGTGTATACTACGTTTCATAAACACGATAATAATACAAGTTTGGTTCGAGTGTATTAAGTATATTGTTGTTTATAGGTGTGAGTGTGTAGTTACCTTCTTCTAACGCATAAATATTAAGTATTTTCTATAAAATACGTGCTATGTGTATAGAATATTGTTGTTTATATGTGTGAATGTGTATTCACTCTCTTCTATCTCATAGATATGATTTATTCTCTATGAGATATGTGTTATGTGTGTGTGCCTCATCTGTTATGTGGATTATGTGTTGATTAAAGCATGCTATACAGGTTTTTAAACTATGTATAAAAATGTATATTTTTATCTACTAATATGTTGGGTAGATAGTTGGTGTGTAATAAACAGATGAGAGGCCTCGTTGTTATTAGATTTAGTCATCTAGCGGAGTTTAGATGACGACCACGGGCTATTCTAGACAGTCTTGTGGAAACATTAGCAGGTTCGCCACCTGTAGGTGTTAATGAACTTGGGTGTTCATTCGCTGTACTCCATCCCCCTCATGGTTGCCTTATTTGACTTATATTGCTAAGGTACCCCCGAAGCATGTGTTGTCGCCCCGATGAAATATTCTTAGACTAGGTCCCTTATGTTAGTTGTCTTAGGGACATAAAGTGAGAATAACGGGAATGGGTAATTGGGTTATTGTTGGTTGGTGAAAATTAAATATGATTATTTATTGTGGGTTGAAAACCTTATATGCTCACCAGGCTCCCAAGCCTGACCCACTCAGTTTTATTTGTATTATAGGAAGTGACGCGAGGGCATGAGATGGATGAACCATCAGTTGCTTTGTTTACAAGTCTATATATGTATATATTTGTTGAATGACTTGTAATGTTATCGTTTATGCTTATTGGTCTATATCGGAACATGACACCCCGAGTTTTGATTATATAATGAAAAATACATTTCTTTTATGAAATGCTTTGGTAAACTTTGTTTTATCATGTTTTGTTTTTGCGAATAAATTCCGCAACTCTTTCAAATCAAAAGGATTTACTCTGAAAATATTTTAAAAGCATAAATGAAAAACGGTCTTTTCTGGCCGAGATTTTGGGGATGTCACATCATCTCACCACAAATCTCTCGGAAACTAACTCAATTTTCCTCTCAAGGTATGCTCCATTGAAATTCGTTCAACATGGTCCTCTCGCTCCACACTCTATCACAACTGACCTCAGTCTAATTAATCTCAATGGGATAACTGGTAAACCAGAAGCACTAACCGCCACGAATCATGGTACTCGAACCATGATATCTCCTCTCAATCTGCTACTTAGAACCTCTGGAATTCTCCCTGTTTGGAGTATATGTCATCTGCTTTCAGTAGTACGGTCCCATACTACCTGCCTCATCTACCCATACTTTCCACACGGATTGTTCTAGATTTTTTAAGTAGTTGCTCAACCTCCTCAACCACCAATCACGTCACGCGTGTTCGCTCTCCAGCGAAACACTCTCCTCTATTAGCGTACTCATCTAACTAAGATCACTCCCTAGGCTCTTCCTAGGTTTTCACACTTCTCTGCCATCAGCTACTGAAGAACTCCCCATGATGCCATCCATCTACCTCCTGAATATCATCATATACACTTAGTAGATGACTCTCATCATCGAGAGTTCCACAAAGCACAAAGCAAGCAGCATTCGGGCATCGAATAATCTCCACCAGTACGTAAAACCACTCTAGGTTACAACTTTATTTGCTCTGCTCACGCTCAAAAGGTATCACCAAACTCAAGCAACTCTACCCCACACGGGTATTTAACTACTCTCTGACTAGGCTCCTCCAATGCTCATCTAGGTATCTCTCTTAGATTACTCCTCTACTCAAAGCTCTACCTCTGAAATTCCTACTAGATACTCTTACCCAGCACATACTCAAGGCACATAACAGATAGCAAACAACTCCTAGGCTAAGGCACCATAAATCAGGCAACTGTAGCCCTAAAATATGAAATACCTAGCCTATCCTCTAGCATGCATAAATAATATTTCATAAGTCAAATAAAGGTATTTTAGGAAATCATCGTTCGAGCTCTGGCTGATTGTACACCCTACTCCTCCTTATTTTCTCTTAGAACTCTTGCTCGTTTTAGAAAAATCGTTTATTTTGAAATTTTTCCTCAAATCCTCAGTTTGTGTCTAGACATACCCGAAGGTGCATCCGAATCCCTCAAACCATGGCTTTGATACCAACTTGTAACATTGAAAATTTTCAATGAAAATTTTCATTTAAAATAATATAATTCCCATAACACATTTCATAAAAATCTCATTTATTAAATTTACAAATCGTAACTCCATAATTGTCTCATTCAATCCAGGATCTTCAAAACATAGTTCTTTCACTGGTGTGCACAATCAAGTCGGTGCCTTCCAGTGATCCTGAGAAAAACCTGAAACACATAACACACAACACGGTAAGCACGAAGCTTAGTAAGTTCCCCAAAATACCACATACAACACATTAGCCACTGGAGGCTATAATTATGTAAGACCCTCCGGTTTATGTGTCTCAATGGGACCCTCCATTCCCATGGCTCATTGTACCCTCAGGTCCGGTCTCAGTGAGGACCCTCCGGTCTCACAGCTCGTTGGACCCTCCGGTCCAGTCTCGGTGAGGACCCTCCGGTCTCACAACTCGTTGGACCTTCTGGTCTGGTCTCGGTATCACATAACATAGCATATATATCACACATACAAAATGCATAACTTAATTAAGCACATAAGACCCTCTAGTCACACATACATACCACTCTAGGTAAAGTATAGTGAGAAGACTCACCTCGTAAGCTAGCATGTAACAGTCTCGTACTCGGAAATCTCGAACTAGCCTCCGCCTAACACATAGGATAATGTCTCTAATTAATACCCTTATTCATACTCAAAATACACCAAAGGCTATTCTTGTTCTCTGTTTAACTCTTAAAGTGGATAAAAGACCATTTTACCCCTCCATGATCTCCATTACTCATGATTCACCCAACCCTAAAGTCAACAAAATTCAAAATCGAGTCAACAGTTCATGTTTGACACGACTCGTCGACTTCACTCTTGCGACTCGTTGAGTCCCCTCGTTTCCTCAGAAGTCTCAAGAAAGTCCGGCTCAACTCGTTGAGTTGACCCCCAACTCACCGAGTTATTGCACAATCAAACCCATCGGGACAAACCCTCACCGACTCGCCGAGTCAGGTCATGGACTCAGCGAGTCCCTCCGATTAGATCCCTCTTTCAGACTATTTAAGGCAGATCTATCCCTCTAAACACTAGATCTACCATTCTAAGGGTTGATTGTCACATAAAGCTGCAAGCTTTACGTTCAAACATGGCATATAAGGCTCATAATGCCAATACATGCTCCAATAAGGCACCAAAACATAATAACTCTTTAAGTGACTGAATAAAGCTTGAGTCGTTGGACCCTTTGGACCTCACAAGGTCCAAATCTGAAGTCTAGACCTAGAAAGGGACTCCATGTACTCATATCTCAGCAAAAGGTGATAGAAAGCCCTAATCATCAAAACATGAGATCTAATCACTACAAGGAGAAAGGTGGGAACTTTTTACCTTCTCCAGAAGCTATTGGATGAAATAACACTAATCCATTGGCCCCTTCTTGTTCCTTGATGACTCCTTCCCTCCTCTTCAAAAGAGATGTACCACAAGACCCCAAAATTAGCTCCTTTCACACTCTCTAGCTCCAAAAGGACGTTAGGGTTTATTCTCAGTGAAGGTAAGTCGCAAATAAGGCTATAAGTTCCCTTATATAGGCCCAAGCCCCAAAAATTAGGGATTCTCTACTCAGCACCTACTCGGCGAGTCTGCTCTTTGACTCGTCGGGTCCACTCATTAATTCCACGTGGCCAACCCGACCCACTCGGCGAGTTGGCCTCATAATTCATCAAGTCACTCCATAAATCTCGGAGATAAACAGACATTAATGCATCTGAAAGTCCAGTTATTACAAATCTTGTGTACAAAAATCAGATGTGACTATATGTACAAGAACAACTATTGAACGAGAATGTGAAAATAAATATTGTCCATGTAAATCATATCTTATTAGATTTATATATAATATCATGTACTTAAATACACAAGAACCACAACTGAATCGAGAACATGAAAATGAATATTTTCCATGTAAATTCTATGTGAATAGATACATATAATAACATGTGATTATATGCGTTTAATCAAATATGATATATGTAGACAATATTTATCTTTGTGTTCTCGATTCAAAAGTTGTTCTCTTGTATATAATCATATGTGATTATATGTATCTAATCACATATAAGTTATATAGACATCATTATTTTTTGTCCATATAACTCATGTGTGATTAGATACATATAATCACATGTGATTATATGTATTTAATCACATATGATTACACTTGACAAAGAACAATTACTGAATCGAGAATGTGATAATGAATCTTATCCACTTAAATCATGTATGATTGGATACATATAATCACATGTAATTAAATGTATTTAATCATATATGATTTATGTAGAAAATATTTATTTTTGCGGTTTCGATTAAATAATTGCTTTTATGTATTTAATCACATGTGATTATATGTATTTAATCACATGTGATTATATGTATATAGTCACATTTGATTTAAGGTGGACAAGATTCATCTTTGCCTTCTCGATTCAATAGTTGTGCTCATGTACTTAATCACATATGATTATACATATAATCACATGTGATAAAATACATGAGAACAACTACTGAATCGACAAAGCAAAAATGAATTGTGCCCACATAAATCATATGTGATTAGATTTATATAATCACACGTGATTAGATGTATTTAATCACATATGATTAATTTGGATAAAGACTTGTTTTTCGTGTTCTTTATTCAATATTTGCTATCGTGTATATAATCACATGTGATTGTATGTATCTAATCACGTATGATTTATACAGACAAGATTCGTTTTTTCCAAATAAAATTATGTGTGATTAGAAATATATAATCATATCCGATTAAATATATTTAATCACATATGATTAAAGTGGGAAAAAAACAATTATCGACTCGAAAACGTGAAAATGAATCTTAGCCACATAAATCATATATGAGTAGATATAACATAATCACATGTTATTATGTGTATAATTGCATATGATTTATGTGGACAATATTCATTTTCGTGTTCTCGATTCAATAGTTGATCTCATGTATTTAATCACATGTGATTACACATATCTAATAACATATGATTTATGTGAATAAGAATCAAATTCAAGCTCTCAATTCAATATTTGTTATCTTGTATTTAGTCATATGTCATTTTATGTATTTTATCACATACTATATCATTAATATGGACAATGAACAACTATTGAATCAAAAACACAAAAATGAATCTTTTACATATAAGTAATATGTGATTAGATCATATAATCACATATGATTTAATACACGAGAACAACTAAAGAATCGAGAATGTGGAAATGAATCTTGTTTCCTTGTCTCACTAGAGAATAAACTACATTCTGCCTTTCCTTGTTCACTCTACCAGATTAGGATATCCATGAACAATAACATAAAACAAGTAATTCTTACATAATATGAGAGTTATTGTAACTCAGCTCCTTGAACCTAGAAAATTAGCTAGCGTGAGATAGATGAATCTTTTCCTTTCCGAGAACCTACACATCAATTCTAACTTTATTTAGCTTGTGCTTTTTTGTATTTCTCTTATAAAACTTATGCACATATTTCCTTATTTTCTCTTTGATTGTAGTGCTCTGTTTGGGATCTTTTTTCTTACCTTTCAACCCATTATTAAATTTTGATAAAATAACATTGGTAAAGTTCCCCCTTTTATCTTTTCAGGAATATAAAGATCTCGTTCTAGTGAGTTTTTTGGTTGATTTTATATTAGATTTACAAGTTAGTAACTTTAAGTTGTCATTTTCTGGACCACTCAACACTCTTGGAAAAAATGTACCAATGTACTACGAATTAAATTGAACCCTTTATATGTGGGAAGCTATACATCCATATCTAACTATAGGCTTTGGAATTTTGGCATTTGGAGTTTTGATGAATTTATTATGATTTTTTGAAGACAATGCATGAAATCTGTGATAGCATGGACCAACTGAGAAGATTGCCAATTTTACCTCTCAAAGATTTGCAATTTCAAAATGTGATTTAAAGTTTGAAGAGATAGACACACTAATATTTCTAAAATACTAAGTCTCATGATTTTTAGGTGTTCTTATTAACTTGCACGGATTTTAGAAGTTTGAGGACATATTGGAGAAAATTAACCATAATAGCTTTTAAATCACTATTGGTGCTCTATTAAGGACTTAATGGTTAAGTATTAAGTTTATCACTTTTAGAATGATTGTTGGTTACTTATTTGGATATTGAGATGTGAAATTCAATTTAACCTAAAGGCCTTAATGCTTGGTTTAATGAGGGTTCAAAGTTAATCATTTTCACATAAAATGCCACTCTTACACTTATTAGGTTCTTTCAGACAACATGACAAACACCTTATGTGCCTGAAATTCTACAGTGATCATCAACTCTCTAATATACTCCAATCCGACCCCTATTATACTAATTAAATGTTCTTTAAGGTTGATCAAAGAGTTTGACCGTGAAACCAAAGAGGAGGAAAGTTAACATCCTCTAAAAGTCAGCAAGAAACTCAATAATGAGAAGAAATCAATGGTAACTTTATTTGATGTGTTTTTCAATATATAAAGAAAAAGAAAAATATCCTGTTACAAAACGATTATGTGTTTGCAGATCAAAGAGTTAAACTCATATGTGGCCTTGAGAAAGATGTAATTAAATAAGTAATGTTAACAACAAGGTATATATTTAGATCTTAATAACAAGTATGTTTCTTTGTGACATTTTGTCAAACACCTGGTGGCCGCTATTTGTTTCACCATGTGAGACACCAATTTCTTAAACATCAATATGATATGAACAAGGAATGATACTATAATAGATGATATGCAAGTGTTAGAGCCAAAATCCTATGACCAATTAAATCAAATGAATAATATATTTCTCTAACTAAAAAATAATAAAGTTCATTCCACTTTGTAGTAAAAAGTAGAAACTAAGAAAGAATCAAATTAAAAACAAACCAAATTACAAAATTCATGGCTCAAACCTACCAAGTAATAGCGATGATAGACGGCTGAAATATATATGAATAGTGAACAAAACGAGATATCTAGATACGAATTCTTGTTAATTTAATATGAGCTTAACCATTCCAATTTGATTTCAACTAAGAATAAGATGTTGAATCACATCAAATGACATGTAGCAGAAAATACAAATATGAACCGATTATATCAAAAAATCATTATCATGAGCTCGTAATAGATCCAAATAGTCGATAATTATGCTCAATTTTCATTTCATCGATCTAATGAGCTAGAGAGAGACAGAGAAAGAGAGAGAGAGAGAGAGACAGAGAGAGAGATAGAGAAAGAGAGAGAGAGCGATAGAGAGAGTAGTTATAGTACCTTCAGATGGGATTAGATTATCGTGTTTGAGCGTTGGATTTCTTGAACAAGTATCGACAATAGGTGAAAGAGCATTGGAAGAAGAAGAGCTTAAGGTTGGATCGTTGGCAAAGAGGCATAACGAGAGGAGGCGGCACTAGGCGGAGGGAAGATCAGAGTGGGGTGTTGTTGATTTTCTGCACGAAGAAGGAAAGCACAAGAAATCGTTAGGTTGAATTACACATTAGCCCTCTTGTAACATCCGGACTCTCAGGTATCTTATTTATGCTTTAATATTGAGTTTTTGGAGAGAGACTTAGCGAGTAGGCGCTCAGACTCGCCGAGTAGGAGCGCGGATGCTCAGACTAATTTAATGACGGACTCGGCGAGTCCACGCTGTTTAATGAAACCCTAATCCCCAGGGTTTGAGACCTATTTAAAGGGGCTTATAGCCACCATTTGCGGCTACCAGACCCTTTAGAGAAACCCTTGTTGTGCTTGAGCGTTTGTGAGAGAGAAGAAGCCATTATTGGACCTTTATGGGTTTGTTTTGCAAGAAGAAGTTGATTCCAGCTTGGAGGAGGCCAAGGAAGTTGCATATTTGTGGATTTCAAGCAGAGGGCATCATATTTGAGGTAGCATATCGACCTGCTTTCTGTTTTGTTACAGCATCCATGGATCTAGGGTTTCTTATGCCCTTTATTGGATTGATTTGTTGAGAATAAGGTCCCGTATCATGTTTAAGACTTCAGATCTGGACCCATAGTGGTCCAGAGGAGGTTATCCAGCTTGCTTTATGTTGGGTTATGGAAGAAATGAACTTAGAGTGTTGTATTTGGGACTAAATCATCAAGTAGTGTCATTTGGACATTGCATGAGTATCAAGTTCGAACCTTTACATGTTTATTGAGCTTGGGGAGGTTAGATCTTGGGATTAGAGGAGCAGATTTGACCTCAGAAGGTCGTTTGAGTTTGAGCATGGCTTGAACTCGCCGAGTCAAAGAACAGACTCGGCGAGTAGGATGGGTTTGCCCTATAAATCACGCAGATGGTAACTCGTTGAGTTGGGGAAGTGACTCAGTGAGTCATTTGGGGTTTTGAGGATGTGAGTTCATGACTGAACTCACCGAGTGACAATTGTGCACTCGGCGAGTTTGGTCAAAGGGTTGACGGTTGACTTTTGTTGACTTTTAGGGTTTGGTCAACTTTAGAGTATTTGATCCTTGAGAAGGGTAAAATGGTCTTTTACCCTCCTAAGAGTGCTAAAAGAGGGAATGGTCTAGCCTTGGGAATTTTGTTGATGCCGAGTGTTTATTTTTGTATGATTAGGCGGAGGCTAGATCCTATTTCACGGAGACCGAGATTTCCGAGTTACCGAGTTACACGAGGTGAGTCCTCTTACTATACCTTACCTAGAGTGGTATTATGAGTTGACCGGAAGGTCTTATGTGCTATGTATGAGATTGTGTTCCATGTATGAGATTATGTGCTATGTGATGTATGTATGATATATAATTGTATAGACCGGACCGGAGGGTCCAACGATTCAGACCGGGTCGGCGGGCCCAACGAGCTATGACCGGACCAGAGGGTCCAACGAGCTACGGGACCAGAGGGTCCCGCTGAGACACATCGGCCGGAGGGTCGTACAGTAGCCTTGAGTGGCGTATGTGTTGTATGTGGTATTTTTGGGGAACTCACTAAGCATTTATGCTTACAGTTGTTGTGTTATGTGTTTCAGGTACTAGCGAGGACCGTGGGAAGGTGCCGGCGTGACCCGTACACATCCGACAAGGGATTTGATTTTGTGATCTTGGGATATGTTATGTTTTGATAACTATTGTTGAATACTTTTGAGAATATTTTTATATAAATTTGGTCGTTGAAAAATGAAAATTTGGTTTTGAAAATCATGTCGTTACAAGTTGGTATCAAAGCCTTGGTTTGAGGGATTTGGATGCACTTTCGGGCGTATTTGAACTCAAACTGAGGATTTCAGAGATTTTTTTAAAATAAAACAAGTTTTTAAAAGAGTAAAAGGTTTAAAAAGAGAAGAGCAGAGCAGTGTGTACGGTCAGCCAGCCCCGAACGGTGAATCCCCAAAATACCCTTACATTATGTGTTATATCATATATTATGTTATGCATGCTAGAATAGGCTAGGTATTCATATTAGGACTAGAGTGGCATTAGCCTAGGATTACTGCTACTATGAGATGCCTTGAGAGTGAGTAGGTAGCAGTTAGGAGCTCATGAGAGGTCTATCGGATGGTAGCCAATGCATAGCGAGAGTAGAGTACTTGCGATCCGGGATCCAAAGAGGAGGACTTGGGGTGAATGCTGATGCGGTGTGGTCAGTAGTATAGGGCCTGTACTACTGAAGACACCAAATCAATGAGCAGTCCAAGTAAGAATCTTTTGGATATTGGACGACGAGTAGGGTTGCGTTATCGAGTGCGAGTATGCTCGATCGAGTCTCTGATAATTTTATGTTGTATTTCAGAGACATCATGGTTGGGACACGACACACACCTGGGAGCAGTGGTGTCAGCGACGAGGAGATCCGTCGATTGATTCATGAGGAGGTGGCTGCTGCCATCCGGGCTGAGATTCCAGAGATGTTCGGGGACATCAAGACCACATTGCTTGAGACCTTTGACGAGCGGTATACAGCAGTGACTGATGCTACGGCTGCTACAACTACTGCTGTTGTTGCTGCTTCCAGACCTCAGGGAGGTGACTCGTTGTTGTTTCGGGAATTCAGCAACATGAAGCCACCAAAGTTCGATGGGACGCAGGACCCAATTTCTGCGATGAGATGGATTTCTGACATCGATGAGTGTTTCTATACGTTTTCTTGTCCAGAGCACTTGAAGGTATGGTTCGCTCTAAACCAGCTCCGCTTGGGAGCGAAGGATTGGTGGAAGTTCGTGACGACGAGATTCACTCTGACAGAGATTTATGAGGTGACCTGGGAGAGGTTCACCGCCATGTTCAAAGACGAGTATGTTCCCCCGGTGGAGAGGGAACGGTTAATTCAGGAGTTCTTGACCCTCAAGCAGGGTATTGATTCTATCACAGTTGTTACCAGGAAGTCTCATGAGAGGGCGATGTTTTGCCATGAGCAGGTGTCTAGCGAGTAGGATCGCATGAGCCGGTATCTGAGTGTTCTGAGGAGAGATATTCGGGAGTTCGTGGCGAACTCGACTTACCATACATTTGTTGAGCTCCAGGCAAATGCCCGGAAGAGGGAGATTGAGTTGGAGACTCAGGCCAGGGAGGAGGCCGAGTCACAGAGGATGGATCGGCGGCCGGCTCAGTCTCAGCCGGCAGCCAAGCGGGCTAAGCCCGCTGATTCGAGATCTGGGAGCACGAAGGGCCACACTTAGAAGTGCGGAAAGAGCCACGAGGGGTCGTGCAGGGCAGGGGTATGCTACAAGTGCGGGAAGAAGGGGCATATCGCGAGGGATTGCCCCAAGGGATTCTCTATTTGCTTCCATTGCAACCAGACCGGCCATCGGAAGGCCGAGTGCCCTCAGGTATAGCAGGGATCTACGCCTGCGGCTAGGGCTACCGAGGTTCGGCCAGTGAAGGCCGAGGCGCCAAAGGCTTGTGGGAGGGATTTTCAGTTGACAACGGAGGAGGTCCGCGCAACACCCGACGTTGTGGTCGGTATGTATTTTTCTCTCTATTTATTTGAGTCTGAGATATTACGCTTATATCATGTTATGCGTAGGTACTTTTCTTGTGAATTCTGTACCTGCCTTAGTGCTATTTGACTCAGGAGTGAGTCGATCTTTTGTGTTGTTAGCTTTTAGTCGTCATATCAGTATTTGTCGAGAGGCCTTGAGTCGACCTCTGCGAGTTTCTATAGATAACGAGCGAGCACTGTATACCACGGAGGTGATACAAGGATGTAGACTTGATATCTTCGGTGTGGGGTTCCCGATCAATCTAGTCCTGATTGCGATGGGGGTTGTATGTGTCATAGTGGGCATGGATTGGTTGAGCCAATTTGGAGCTATTATAGACTGTGAGCGTCAGCTGGTGACGATTCGAGACCCTAGTGGGGGAGTACTTACGGTGTACGGTGATGGTACCCGTCCCGAGTCAACATTTTGTTTGGCTGCTAAGGCGAGGCAGAGTTTGCAGCGGGGCTGTAGGGGATTTGTGGCTTATGTGATGGCCACGCGAGTGGCTGATGGGAGGCCAAGTTTGATTGATGAGGTCCCAATTATGTGGGAGTTCCTGGATTTTTTTCCCCGAGGAGTTGTCGGGTGTGCCTCCCGAGAGGCGGGTGGAGATTCGTATCAACTTGGCGCTAGGGGCGGCACCTATTGCCAAGGCACCATATCGCCTTGCGCCGCCCGAGATGCTGGAGTTATCATTGCAGCTTCAGGAGCTGCTGGGAAAGGGGTTCATCAGACAGAGTAGCTCACCTTGGGGAGCGCCAATCCTTTTTTTCAAGAAGAAGGATGGTTCACATCGGATTGTGTATTGATTACCGGGAGTTGAACAAACTAACAGTCAAGAACCATTATCCGTTGCCAAGGATCGATGATCTGTTCGATCAGTTGCAGGGAGCATCCTGGTTCTTCAAGATAGACTTGAGGTCGGGATACCATCAAGTGAGGGTTCAGGATGAAGATATCCAGAAGACAGCTTTCAGGACTCATTATGGGCATTACGAGTTCGTGGTGATGCCCTTCGGGCTCACCAATGCACTAGCAGCGTTCATGGATCTCATGAACAGGGTATGCAGTCCGATGTTGGTGTTGGATAAGGTGTCTAAGTCCATAACTATTTCTGGTAAGTACTTGACCCGACCCGACATGGTCCATTTGGGTTGCATGGCACCATGCAATTGGATAAACTAAATGAGAGAAATAACACATATGGTTTATTAATATATTATAACTTCTAATATATTAATAATATTATTTAATTAGTTTGATCAAGAATTAATTTAGAATTAATTAAGTGATCAAAAGATAACTAATTAGATATATGGGTAGATTAAGTAAATCTTCCATATCTTATATAGTGGACTAAGATGCTCCATGGATTATCAAGTTGGGTTCCACCCATAAGATGCTCCATGGATCAAGAAATGAAGAGTCATGGAACATTAGGGTTTACCTAATACTACATACTATATATATTTGCAATGTAACTCTCCCCAAAATCGGCTACACTAAGAAACAAGAGGGCTTGGCCGATTTTGCATGTGTTAGAGTAGTCACTCAAGTTTATTCTTTGCATTTGGTGTTGTGTGAAGCATTTGAGGCATCACACTTGAGGTGCTAGGCTCACAAGGTTTCAAGGAACACTTTCAACAACAAGGTATGTAGTTCTATCTTTTATACAAAGAAAATTGTACCCCATGTATGCTAGATAGGTTCATAACCTTGGAAAACAACTTTGCATGATTATTAGACAAACATGTATCCAAGGTTATTAGGGTTGCATGTACACTTAGGAAGTGTTAGAATGCTCAAAATCCATCAGTGGTATCAGAGCCTAGGCTTGCTTGTTTGATTTTTGTGCAAACTGCTTGAAAAATCGAGTTTTCTGCTTTCTGCCCGTATGAACTCGTCGAGTCCATGGGGGGACTCGACGAGTCCATGACCAAATGCAAGCTACTCGTCGAGTCTGTTCATGCACTCGGCGTGTAGAGGCTATAGTTTTCAGAATTTCGATTTTTGTTGCTAGAAATGGACTAGGAACATTACCCTAAACTGTTTTGGTGTTTTAAAACTTGTTTTAGTTGGTGTAATGTTCATGTTAATCCATTTACAATGACAAATTATCAAAATTACAAGTTTTTAAGTGTAATTTTTGATTCATGAAAGTGTTCATATTCATATTCTTGATCTTATGATGTTTAGATGATCATAGGAATTATTTGTAACCTATGTGGTAGATTAATTCATGATCATTATGTGTTTTAATGGAGTCCATAACTTGTCCTCAAGTTATGGAAAACTAAAAGTCACTTTGTTTTAAAACCATTAAAAGAACACACGCGTTATAAAAATGAAGAGTCTTCATTTTTAATACTCTAATTAACTCATAAGTTACAAGAAATGAAAAGTTTTGAAACTTTACAAAACATGCCCTCAAGTTTTGGAACAAGTAAAGTCTTGATTAAAACTTTAGTTCCAACCCTTAGAATTTTAAAAGTTAAAATTCAACCCTTATACTTATAATATTATAAGTTAATAATAATATATATATGTATAAGATCAAAGTCGTCTTACCGCTAGTATGCCTCATTCACGAAGCCAGTCTATACGGTGGGTATAAGGTTGTTGCCTATAAAATGGCAACTTAATGGGTGTCCACTCTCACCTACCGCTTGTTTGACTGGTGGAGGGTCGTTAGCCGAACGGGTAGGACAAGGACTTATAAATTCTCATTAAAAGTTTAATGATAATTATAAAGTAACTAAATGTTTTATTAAATTCCTAATCTTAGTTACTTTAGGAAAAATGTGAATAAGGTGCTAATCCATGAAATTACACTTTACACTTTGTCTAAGTCGTTAGTGGAGCGTGTGTGGTTAACCGGCACACTAACTTGAACTTAACAAGGTAGGTAAAGGGTGACTTAATGTTTATCATAGTATCGATGGAGCGTGTGTGGTTAACCGGCACATCGATTGAGGGGTAATACATTAAGGGTACCAAGTAATTTGCATGGTTACTTCACACCTCGTTTTATGATCCTTGGCATCCCAGTCACAAAACATGGAGGGCACACTCGAGATTGAAACACGCCTTTGAAAAGTTCATTGAATCTCAAAAGAATCTAGGAGTTTCTAAGAACCAAATTAAATATTTTTAATATTTCGGCTTTGGTGGAAATTGGTGAATCGTCATTCACCTACCTTTCAAGTATGTTATTACTTAGATTACGACATACCTTTTCTAAGTATAACATATTGTGATTGTGTCCTATCCTTAATACTACACTTGGGTACTTTATTAAGGACTATCTCTATTTCTAAATTAAACTTTTCTTCTCTTCAGATGTCTGCAAACACTGCTGCTTCTGACTCTAATCCTAATGGCTCCTTTTCTCCAATGAACTTGTGTGGGAAAGTCATTTTTGATGGATCCAACTTTAATGAATGGATCATAAAAAATCCGAATGATTACCCGCTACGAGGACAAAGAATATGTCCTCGATAAAGAGCTTAAGGAGATTGATGAGATAGTTGCTACTCCTCAAGAGATCGCTGACTTTAGGGCACATGAAAGGGATGCCACCAAGGTGGCATGCATCATGATGGCCACTATGATAGCCGACCTCCAAAAGTCCTACGAGGACTTCTACCCTTTTGAAATGCGCCAAGATTTGATGGAAAGATACCATCAAAGTGCAAGACAAGAGAGGTATGAAATCATCTCCTCCATGATAACAAACCGAATGAAGGACGGTGAACCCATCACGGACCACATGCAGAAAATGCAAAGATTTGTGAACCGCTTGCTGAAGCTTAATGTGAACATCCCCGAGGAGCTAGCAATAGATATCATTTTGCACTCCTTACCTTCATGTTATGATCAATTCCACATGACATACCACATGAACAAGGAAGATCTCACTCTCAGCAAACTTCAAGGACACTTAAAGACCGCGGAAAGTGGTCTTAAGGGTAAGGCGGTTGTTACTACTCCTACTCCTACCAACTCCGCCCTTGTCTTGGCAATCGGGAAAGGACGAGGGAAGAAGAGAAAGAGTTCTTCGAAGGGTACCAAGGCTAGGACCCTTGATGGCTCTTCTTCAAGTGGAATCAAGAAAGGTTTCATCACTTCTTCTTCAGACCCAAAAGATGTTGAATGCTTCTATTGCCATGAAAAGGCACATTGGAAGCGGAACTGCCCAAAGAGGCTGAATGCTTCTATTTCCATGGGAAAGTCAAACCCAACCATGCAAGTATTTACACTATCTTATCTAATAACTCACCCCATTCTAACTCATGGGTCCTTGATACCAGTTGTGGTATTCATATCTGTTCTGATTTACAGGGACTAAGAAGAAGTGAGAATATGGAGCAAGGAAGAATAAACTTGATCATGGGAAGCAGTAAAGCTTCACCTGTCACCAAGATTGTAGTATATACTTTATCGCTAACTAGTAGGTTTAGTTTAGATTTGAATACATGTTGTTATTCGCCAAAAAAGGCAAGAAATATTATTTCCTTTCATGCATTGTATAAACAAGGTTTTACCTTTTCATTTGATAATGAAGTTGGTTCGATTAATGCTTTCTTTAATAATATTCTTTATTTTAAAGCATTACCTTGTGATGGTGTGTATGAAATCGTATATGTGGTTGATAACTTAGGAAATAATGTTTTGTGTATTGATTCTCTAAATAATAATAACTTGGATAAAGCATCATTATGGCATTGTCGTCTTGGACATATAAGCAAGAAACGCATAGACCAACTCCAAAAGGATGGAGTCTTGGAGTCATTTGACCTAAAGTCAGATGATAGTTGCGAATCATGCTTACTTGGAAAAATAACAAAGTCACCCTTCACAGGTTCTTGTGAGAGGGGTGAAGTTTTGTTGGATCTTGTACACACAGATGTGTGTGTACCATTCTAACATGCCACAAGGGATGCTAATCGTTATTATTTGACTTTTACTGATGATTACAGTAGATATGGACATGTCTACTTAATCAAGCATAAGTCAGAGACATTCGAAAGGTTTATGGAATTTAAACAGGAAGTCGAGAATCAATTAGGCAGGAACATTAAGATGCTTCGATCCGATCGAGGTGGTGAGTATCTTAGTTCAGAGTTCCTCGACTATCTTAGGGAATGTGGGATTGTCTCACAATTGACACCTCCCAGGACACCACGGTTGAATGGTGTAGTTGAGAGGTGTAATCGAACCTTGTTGGATATGGTTCGTTCCATGATGAGTCGAGCTTCGCTACCAATCTCATTCTGGGGGTATGCCATAGAGACTGCCGCCCATATCCTTAATTTAGTCCCTACAAAGAAAGTTGCCAAAACTCCTCACGAGATGTGGACTGGTAAAGTACCTAAACTAGACCACATCAAGATTTGGGGTTACGAGGCTTTTGTGAGGTACGAGTCTCATGATAAGCTAGAAACCCGAAGCGAGAGGTGTATTTTCATCGGCTACCCACAAAGATCCTTTGGTTACCTCTTCTATAGACCTAGTGATAATGTGGTCTTTGTAGCAAGAAGAGGAGTCTTTCGAGAGAGAGAATTTATAATCCAAGGAGACAGTAGGAGGCAAATTGACCATGAAGAACTTCAGGAGTCAAGTGGTGAAGGAACTTCAAACCCTAGCCCTCAACTTGAGGAGGAAACTCCTGTTGAGCCAATTGACGAGTCTGTACCTCTGAGGCGTTCCACGAGAGTTAGGAATGCACCTGAGCATTACTATCGTTTCCATATTACTGCGGAAGGTGAGACAGTTATTAGTGATGTGTCACACCCGAAAACCAAGAACGGCGGAAACGTTCCGGGGTGGAGGACGTCATGTACAGTATCACAACAGTGTAAAATAGTAAACAAGCAACAACATCATCCATTGCATTATAAGTAAAGTTTTAATACATGTGTGTTCTTTCATTGTAATAAGACACCAAAATATATAATCAAAATAAAAGACGAGACTTGTCTGCTCCGTCTTCTCAAAACCTGGCCACCGTACCTGTCTACTGATGACCTGAGAATACAAGTTATTTTGAAAGAGAGTATCAGCTTTAAAGTTGGTGAATTCATAAGTATTTAAGTGTCATTGTCTTGCTTTGAAAAGTTTTTATGAATGTCATGTAAAACCTTTAAGTAAGACAGTTCATATAAGTATGAAAAACCCTAAGAAATCCCTTATTTCCTACTAGTATGAAATGTAGTCTTATACCAAGTCCCGAATGTTTTGTTATGACAATGTAGCCTTCTACCAAGACCCGGATGTTTTGTTATGACAATGTAGTCTTCTACCAAGACCCGAATGTTTTGTTATGATAATGTAGTCTTCTACCAAGACTCGAATGTTTTGTTATGATAATGTAGTCTTCTGCCAAGACCCGAATGTTTTGTAAGTAAAATGATAGTTTTTCCTTCTTTTTGACTACTACTAACAGTAATTAGTCTAACTCATAGTTTATGTGAATAAATCACAAAATAAAGTAAATAGGAAAAATATAACCATGTAAGTGTTATCCCTGGATACCAGGACTAACACGCCATCGCAATAAGCGATATGAATAACCTAATGAACCTCCGAAGATGGTCCAATTGTCCTCTGTAGCAGCAGCAGGTTGGAGGAAAGGTTAGTCCCGTAGCCGACTCCTAATATAAGTGGTAACCTAATGATCCTCCGAAGATTTTCATCTCATCCTCTGTTACAACAGCAGGATGGAGGAATGGTTAGTTCCGATATCAAACTATCAATTATAAGTGATAACCTTAGACATCCGTAGATGTTTATCACCCAGTGGTGCTAATAGCTGGGTTCCGAAATGGTTCGTCCCGTCTAGACATCCCGTCGAACAGGGATAGGCAGGAAAATTTACACAGAAGGTATGAAATAAATCTTCCTCATAACTCTAGGTACAAGTATCCAGGTAAGTGAATACAGGATTATGTATCTATGTAACAGTACTCATGTATGGTATTCATGTAAGCGTATTCAGATAAATGTATCTATGAAAAATGTACTTATGTATCATGTAATCCTATATAAATGTACTCATGTATCATGTAATCTTAGATAAATGTACTCATGTATCATGTAATGTACTGGTATAGACTCATGAATGAACTGACTCTTGTGTGATTCCTTGTAATAGGAATATTGTTTTGTATCTTCTAACTATCCCTATGATAATTAACTGAAAGGCAATTGTTTGTTCAAGAAGGTAAACGTAATGGATTTGCAAGATATCTAAGAGTTTTGAATAATAATTAAGAGTGACTTGATGTCATGTTAACAAACATTTCAAAACTAATACCTTTGTTATCAAGGTATTTTAAGATGGAAAACCATTTCATGCATCACATTTTGTAGTATGTGAAATCTGTTGGATGAAAACATTGTGATAAAATACATATGAGTGGTTTAATAACATGTTGTTTTCTACTTGTATCCCCCCCCCCATTAAAGCATATAAAATCATTTAAAACATTGATTAGGGGTATGAACTCACCTGTAGATGGTGATTTGCATGAACTAGACGGTGTAGGATTGTTAGGTGTCAAGTGAGGACTTGTACACACACTACGATCCTAATGAACATATAATCACACATATATGCACTCAATTAGTCTTAAATTACTAATTGATAATGTTAAGACATCCTAGAACATAATAAACACTTTATAAAAGTGTTTTAAGCCCTAAGGATTGCATCTAAGCTATTGTGGGACAAGGTACTTGGGTTTAGGGTTCCAAAGGACCCTATACTTGAGTTTACTCTCCAAATAACCTCACACATGGAGTTTACGGTTGTAAACTCTTGAGTTTACGGCCGTAAACTCCAAGACTTAATGTCCTTGGTTGTTTTGAGGTGCTAAATGATCCCTAGAAGTATTCCAACTTGGTGGTTTAATTCTTGAAAGGGTTTAGGGCATAGAAACACTCCTTTGAGGATTTTACGGCCCCAAGGCCAATTCCTTTGGAGTTTACGGCCGTAAACTCCATTGGAATGGTGTTTTTGTTGCTCTCAAGTCCCTTACACATGTGCTATAGGTCTTAGACTTTTATTCCAAGCATATGAAGGCCTTAGGCACACTTTTGTGCCTTTGTTTGATGTTCACGGCCCAAGAACCTTATTAGGGCCATGAACTCACTTTGAGGGGTGTTTTTGTTGTGTTTTGGTCCTTGATTTAAGTGGGAAAAATCTCTAGCAATTGTCTAAGGCTTTAGGTGCCTTAAAAGCACCCTTTGATCCAAGTTTTTGGAGTTCACGGTCCAAGATCATCTTGGGCCGTGAACACCCATACATATGTGTTTCTTGGTTGTTTTCTTGTCCCTAATACACTTCTATACAAGCCCAAAGTAGTATCATATCACAGGGGAAAGTCTAGGCATTGTTTCGGGAGTTTACCGCCCAAGAACACCTTGGGGAGTAGACTCCTAAATCTAGTGATTTAGCCATCTAAATCATGTTACAAACACATATTAAGCTATCTAACACTACTAGCAAGAGATACTCATGTTTTGGGATAAAAACCCAAAGATCCGTGAGAGAGAAAATGGCTTTTATCTAGTTGGAAATGCGAATAATGAATGAATTTGGTTCAGAATTCTATTTATAGTCCTGAGATATTTTTGGCAGAAAATATTTTTATTCCCGAAATGATCTCTAATATAATAGAGTGATGGAATAATAGAGTTGCACTAAACCCTAGTGCATCCACTCTCCTGATATCTCCTGAAGTGTAAACCCTGAATTACTCAAACTTACACGAAAAAGTCTGAAAATTAACTGAGACTGCTATAACTTCTATTGAAGTGATATAGTTTGTACATAATGCAAATTTCGGGTTGTCACATCATCCCCCCGTTAGAAGGAATTTCGTCCCGAAATTAGAATTTAAGCAATTAAGAAGTTATAAATAACTAAACGAAAAGGTGAGGGTATTTCAGTTTCATCTGGTCCTCTCGTTCCCAAGTGAATTCCAGTCCACACTTTGCGTTCCAGCGCACCTTCACTATCGAGATACGGCTCTGCTTTGTTTGCTTGACCTCTCGGTCCATGATCTCTACCGGTTCCTCCACGAAGTTGAGGCTCTCGTTGATCTCAATCTCGTCGAGTGGAATAACAAGAGTCTCGTCGGACAGACACTTTTTCATGTTCAAGACGTGGAATATAGGATGTACGTTACAGAGTTCGTGCGGTAGATTGAGTTTGTAAGCTACAGGGTCGATTCTCGCGAGAATCTCGAAAGGCCCTATGTATCTTGGATTGAGCTTCCCACGCTTTCCAAAGCGTATCAAGCCCTTCCAGGGTGAGACCTTCAGTAGGACTCGGTCGCCCACCTGGAATTCCAATGGTTTCCTCCACTTGTCAGCGTAGCTTTTCTGTCGGTCTCTAGAGGATTTCGCTTTCAATCGTTCACGAATTTGAACAATCTTCTTTGTCGTTTCCCGAATGATCTCCGGACCCGTGAGAGTGCTTTCGGGAACTCGTCCCTTAGCTAACTGGGCATCACCCACTTCAGCCTAGCACAGAGGGGATCTGCACTTTCGGCCATAGAGGGCCTCGAATGGAGCTGCCTTTATGCTCGTGTGATAACTGTTGTTGTAGGAAAATTCGACAAGGGGTAAATGGGTATCCCAAGCTTTTCCAAAGTCAATCACACAGGCATGCAACATATCTTCTAAGGTTTGGATAGTTCTCTCACTTTGCCCATCGGTCTGTGGATGGTAGGCTGTACTCATGTCTAGCCTAGTTCCTAGGGAACTTTGTAATGACTGCCAGAACCTCGAAGTGAATCTACTATCTCTGTCCGAGATGATAGATAAAGGAAAACCGTGCAGCCTTACAATCTCCCTAATGTAAGTTCTGGTAAGTTTCTCCATCTTGTCTGTTTCTTTGATCGGCAGGAAGTGTGCAGACTTGGTCAGTCTATCGACGATGACCAATATGGAATCAAGTCCACCCGTCGTCTTGGGCAACTTGGTTATGAAGTCCATAGTGATCCGCTCCCACTTCTATTCTGGTATCTCCGGTTGTTGTAGAAGACCGTAGGGTTTCTGGTATTCAACCTTGACCTTTGCGCAAGTAAGGCATTTACTCACGAAGGTAGCAATATCTGCTTTCATGTTAGGCCACCAGTATAACTTTTTAAGATCCAGATACATCTTATCTGAACCCGGGTGGACGGAATAAAGAGTGTTGTGAGTTTCGGTCATGACCAAGTCTCTGAAGCCACCGTGTTTCGGTGTCCAGATCCGATCCATGAGGTACAAGGCTCCGCCACCCTTGACTTCCAAGTTCTTATACATCCCTCTAAGGGATTCACCGGCCACGTTTTCAGGTTTCAAAGCATTGAGCTGATCCTCCTTTATTTGCGTGGACAAGTTTGAATGGATAGTTAGAGTCAAATATTTGACTCTACAACCAGTATATTCTTTCCGACTTAGGGCGTCGGCTACTACATTGGCTTTACCCAGATGATAACGAATATCGCACTCGTAATCACTGAGTAGCTTGACCCACCGTCGGTGTCTCATGTTGAGCTCTTTCTGGTCGAAAATGTGTTGTAGACTCTTATGGTCTGTAAAGATCGTGCTTTTTGTACCATATAGGTAATGTCGCCAGATCTTCAGAGCAAACACAACTGCTCCTAGCTCAAGATCATGGGTGGTGTAGTTAACCTCATGTGTCTTCAGCTGTCTCGAGGCATAGGCTATGACCTTACCTCGTTGCATTAGAACACATCCGAGTCCTTGATTGGATGCATCACAATAGACAATGAAGTCCTCTATCCCTTCGGGGAGGGATAGTATCGGTGCGGTGCACAAGGCTCGTTTGAGCGTTTGGAACACTCTTTCCTGCTTCTCTTCCCAGTCAAAGGCCACGCCTTTCTGGGTCAGGGTTGTCAGGGGTTTCGCTATGCTGGAGAAGTTCTGAATGAACCTGCGATAGTAGCTAGCGAGACCTAGAAATTGCCGAATTTCTGTAGGTGTCTTCGGTGCTGACCAGTTCTCAATGGCCTTGATTTTGGAGGGGTCCATGTGTTGGGTTTTGAGCATTCTAACACTTCCTAAGTGTACATGCAACCCTAAATACCTTGGATCTATGTTTTCTCTATTATACATGCAAATAAGATATTCCAAGGTATTATCCTAATCTAGCATACAAAACAATAACTATAGCAAGATAGAATACATACCTCTTGATGAAGTAAGTCTTCATGAAGCTTGAGTGCTTAGTGCCCCAAGTGTGACACCTCAAATGGAATCACAATCATCAAAACACTTAGAATGATTTGAGAGAATTCTACACTCTTCAAAATCGGCTAGCCCTTTCTTCACTATCTCTAGTGGCCGATTTTTCCTCAATAATAAGATGCTTATATAGTTACACAAATAGGGTAAACTCTTAATTGTCATGGCTTTCCATTTCCTTGGATCCATGGGTACAAATACACCATGGAGCATCCATGGACCATCCTATGGGTTTTAGCCCAACTTGATTATCCATGGAGCATTAGCCCACTATACAAGTATGGATGATTTACACAATCAACCCATATATTTAATTAGTCTTCTTTTGATCACTTAATTAATCCTAGATTAATTCTTGATCAATACTAATTAAATAATCTTATTATTCTTATTATTAATATACTAGAACTTATAATATATTAATAACCATAAGTGTCTTATTCCTCTCATTATAGTCTATCCAAGTGCATGATGGTATGCAACCCAAATGGACCATGCCGGGTCGGGTCAAGTCTTACCAATTATAGTTATGGACTTAGACATTAATCCAACAGTCTCCCACTTGGATAAGTCTAAAACTATTATTGCGTATGACTTCAGGAACCAACTGGCAATCGTAGCTCTCAAAAGCTTCTGTCGAACTCTGACCTTGTCGATGAACTCTGACCTTTGTCAATGACTTGTCCATTAGATAAGGGATCATATATTCCTCCATTCTAGATATCATATGGACTGAGACATGGATTATAATCATTCTCTCTGTCCATTTGTTGTTTCCCGATTTCCGATTTATGACAACTGACTAATTGAACAAATCAAATCAGTCCTGGCCCGGCCGAGCACTTCCATTTGTCATCATCAAATCATCGAGGGGCCCACAGATATCGCTTTTATCCAGAAGGTAAAAGGAACGGATAAACTTCGACTCATATGGCTTGTTCTACTACTTGTTGAATCATACACAAAAGCACGTTTTATAGCACAGAGTTACCAAATGCGGTTTCGTGCAATCAATGTACTATCAACTCATAGTAACAACTCATATCTCTAGGTTTGAAGAATATAAGATATTATCGTCTCATGATCACTCGTGATAAAATCCATGAAGTGATTCCAATGAGCGCGGGTTGAATCCAATACTCAGAACTTATGAGCACTCATGATTGTTGTAGCCTTGTCCAACACCTTAGACCTCTACAACCCATCATGACAGTCTTAATTCATATCTACTTCCAATATATGACCGACTGTGGATGGTTTGAATAACTTAGTCATTCCGGAAGAATAACCTAGTTTATTCGGGAAGTCAAAACATGCAAAGTGAAACACAATAATAATTGAATCTAATATGGTATCAACCCTTTGAACATAAATAAAACACCTTTTATTTATCACCATATGATTACACATTATTCATTGTATACTGTTTCAGCTATCAACTTTATTCTTGAATTTAAAACAATAGTTGTCCCATGCTCCAAGCATGTACACTATGTTTTCTTAAACACTAGTCATGCCACACACCAAGTATGCATACTATGTTTGTCTATGATCTTTACTTTGTGAACTAGATCAATTGAACATAACTTCAATGATTCTCTTTTCACACTCCCAAATCCTTACTGCAAATGCAAGAATTCCAAATTCATGCCATTTACTGAAATCTGTTAGATTCTAAACTTATATGCATTGATCCTCTTGTAATGATTATGCACAAAGTCAGAAAGACTTGACAACAATCACTACAGAGTATTCCAAAAGAGATCAGCTCCTTGGAAACTTCCTTCTTGCATTAAGTTTCTTAATCTTAAACAGATTGAAAATTCTAACTTTGAAACATTTCCAGATTCCATTTTGACTATCACTTCTGAACAAGAGTTGCCTCCTTACAGATTATGTCAATATGGTCCTTCCAGAATTATCACTATACTTCCAACTGTCCTTGAGCAACCAATCTTTGGTAAACCTTAGATTGTCCTCGACAATTGTTTAATCCTTTTAGTCATATCCAGTTCTAAACCTTTTCCCTTCTTAATGCCCCAGGCATTTGGAAAATTTTAGAACGGATGATTATAGCACATGTAATCGATCCTATATCCGAAGCATATGGGACACGATTCATGATGTCTCACATAAAGACTAAACCAGTCTTTTGCTATAATATGTCCATTTCAATTTGCCAAGTTCTCATAATTCAGATTATGAAAAGGGATGCCGTAATCATAATCGAATTTTAGAACGCAAATAATGGACCCATATACAGAATTTCCTTATGTTGAGCCATTCCAACATGAAATTCATATATATATCCTTGACTAAATGATTAAAACCTCACGATCTAAGCTTATAGATTTGAGATGAAGCATAATTTCCTCTCCCTTAATTATAGCAAAACAACTCTTTCCCAATTGAAACTTTTGTTTTCTATAATTAACATTGCTAACTTGCAATACTTATCATAATTATCATGCTTCCACTAACATGATGATTATTAGCATAACACTTATGCTCCCACTAGCTTTGACATGTACTCAGAAATCAGCTGACTTTCTTACCAAACTTCAGATTTCTGATACTAGATTGTTTTGATAAGTCTTTATCAAAATCATACACCTTCCCTTAGATAGCACACTTGTGAGTCTAAACAATTATGAAGAGGTATGCCGTAATCATAATGGTTAGACCTTTTTTGCCACTTCTCACAAGTCCATATTAGTGTGCCGGTTAACCACACGCGCTCCACTAACGACTTTGAGAATGCAAATATCACAATTGCTATCTAGCTAAAATCTACTTAGTGAAAGTGTTTCCTCACCATCATTTTCATGAATCAGAGAGAAACCTTATGACACTTAGATTTAATGGTGTATGAGTTCCTACCCATATGAACTGTCAAAATCATAATCATAAGACAAAGATAATGACAAATCCAAAACCATATGGATTGAACTCAATCTTAACTTCTTGCCACCTGGCAGCTCAAGGGCCTACCATTGCTTCCAAGTTGTTGTGCAACCAATTGAGAACTCTAAGAACTCATATGCAAAGCCAACTTTAATTGGAATGGGCACAGATATGTCAACACGATAGGTTATAAACCTCAAGTCGTGTGCTAGTGAAGAACTTCAGGTTTTACTCTTGATTAGTTCTTGAGACTTTCAAGACCTTTAAGACTCCCACTGTCCTCTTGACCTATAAGACTCCCTTGTCAAATATCCAAGAGATAGTGTGGATTCTAATCAAGACACACACTTCACACAATTGGCCTAAGTTGGTCTTTGTTTTATCCAAAACATCACAGCTTACCAATTTCAAATGTACAAGAGTAGAAAAACTTTTACTCTTACATTTGACAAGTGTTTTAAACCTTCTTTTGAGACATGTCACTCAAGTTACAATCTTGGAGTATGACTCTAAGACTTGTATTGGAACGAAGTATGACTCATCTTCTTGATTTAACCACTTCAACAATTCAAGTTCCTCTTCTTAGTCATAAGAATGCACTAAGATTTCCTTAGAGAACTAATTGTGATATGGTTTCTTAATCATTAAGATGATCACAAAACTGATACTAAAGTACTCTCCCATCTTTTCAGATTTGAGAAACTTTTATCCTTCTGCCTAATTTGATTCTTCTTATCGATCTTTTGTGGTGGACTTAATCAGTGCACAAGAATGTGTACTCGATCCCTTAGTCCTTTACTTGACTCACACATCCATGTGAACAAGTAATTAGTCTTAATTTTTCCAAAACTTGAAAGTTCTCATTCATCATGCTATACAACTTGCATGATTCCAAGTTCCGGTCCACTTGAAACTTGGGTGATGAGAATCTTTCCTTATTTGGTAAATTTAGACATTACCACAAATGAAAGAATCAATTTCATGTTTCCACTCTTGCTGTTAATGGAATCTTATAAGCAACAATTTTCTTTCCAAATGCCATTGTAAGGATATTTTAAAATAAATAAAATCAAAAATTTTCTTTTTATTTTAAAACTTTGCGGAAAAACTTATCCTTACAATCCATATGAAAACTTGTTGTTATCTATTCCTAAGCAATATCTCATAACTCCTGAGAAGTAGCTCACGAATCCGATTTTTCAAGCTACGCGATAGAAATCCATCTACACGATCAGATTCAGCATATTCTTTCTTTAAGTTTCTTCACTTTTCTTTGATTCTTAAACATCACCATGTGACCCAGTCACATCATGTATCAAGAATCTCAGAATAGAAACTTAACAGAGTTAGATAGTGGACTTTACCTGAAGTAGAGTCAAACTTATTGACTTTAACATCCTTAGGTAAATTTGGCAGCTTCGCAACCAATGCCCCTTCCTTTGGCAATATAAACATATGGACCCTTTGATAATGGTACACGGGACTATCACAGACTTAGCTTTTCTCTTTACCATTTGGTCAACCGAGTTGACTATGGCCGATCCCTTTCCATTGGGAAGAGAATGCTTTACTGGATATCCAATGTCATCATTGTCAATGTCCATAAAGTTTTAGGAAGTTGATCTTAGCAAATAGATAAGATCATTAAGGGTCTTGTCATAGTCTGTTTCATAGGTGTCCCAAAGGAACTCACTATGTGACTTAGAAAGTGATTGAACCACCAACTTTCTCAAGACTTTGACACCCAACTCTCCCGGCTTGTCAATATGTGACTACATCTCCAAGATGTGTTCACACCTAGACCTTTCCTTGCCAATAGGGCTTGAGTGACCTTAAACTTTTCAAGAACTTGTGGGTTGGGGAGAATAATTGGAGGAGGTGAAAGAAGTATGATTTCCAAAGGACATCATCTTCATTTAGGAAACCTTGTTTCACTAGATTTGGGAAGATCATAGGTGTCTATTACAGACATCTTTTGGGAGATATTCAAGATAGTTGATTTAAAGTCCTTAATATGATACCCAATATGAAATATTAAGGCTAGGACCCAACAAACTATTTTATAACTTAGAAGAGGTATGCCGTAATCCAAGCTATAAAATATTTGAAGGTAGGTGAATGACGATTCACCAATTTCCACCAAGATAAACGAAATGTATTATTAGGTTTTAATTGGTTTTGAAACTCCTAGATCTTTGAGATTCATTGAACTGTTCAAAGGCATGTTTCAATCTCGAGTGTGCCCTTCAGGTTTTGTGACTGGGATGCCGAGGATCACAAAACAAGGTGTGAAGTAACCATGCAAATCACTTGGTACCCTTAATAAATTACCCCTCAATCGATGTGCCGGTTAACCACACACGCTCCATCGATACTATGATAAATATTAAGTCACCCTTTACCTACCTTGTTAAGTCCAAGTTAGTGTGCCGGTTAACCACACACGCTCCACTAACGACTTAGACAAAGTGTAAAGTGTAATTTCATGGGTTAGCACCTTATTCACATTTTTCCTAAGTAACTAAGATTGGGTATTATTAAGAGTTTAGTTACTTAGTATTATCATTAATACTTTTAATGAAGGGAGAATTCTAGTCCTGTCAAACCCGTTCGGCTAACGACCCTCCACCAGTCAAGCAAGCGGTGGGTGAGAGTGGACACCCATTAAGTTGCCATTTTATAGGCAACAACCTTATACCCACCTTATAGACCGGCTTCGTGAATGAGGCGTACTAGCGGTAAGACTGACTTTACTCTTATACATATATATATTATTAACTTATAATATTATAAAGTATAAGGGTTGAATTTTAACTTTTAAAATTCTAAGGGCTAACTTGGAATTAAAGTATTCATAAGTGAAAACTTTACAAATTCCAAAACTTGAGGGCAAGTTTTGAAACTATTCAAAACTAATTAATTCCATAACTTATGTGTTTAAAGTAGTTTTAATCCAAAAACTCTTCAAGTTCCATAACTTGAGGACAAGTTATGGAAGACTTTAAACTAATAAAAGAATTAACTTTTCTTTATTTTATAACTTATGGAATTAATTAAGGTTACACCTTTTTTTTATTTTATTTTATTTTATTAAATGAAGAGACTCTTGGTCCTCCATAACTTGAGGACAAGTTATGGAGTCATAAAACCATTTAATTAGAACTAGACTCTTCATTTTTGTAACCTTTGCCAATGTTTATGAGTTTTATGATTCTTAAATGTGACTTTTCATATAACTTGAGGACAAGTTACAAAAACACATTTTAGAATCAATTCTTAGATTAATTTGGATTAAAACCAACTATCACATAATTTTATTCATTAATCTAAATTCACTCATAAAACAAGGTAACACAAAAAACTTTTGGTGATCCATAACTTATTCTTAAGTTATGGAATCCTTTAAAACATTAACACCAAATTTTGTAACTCCAAAAAAACTTTGAATCAATTTTTTTTTTTAAAACCTTTTCAAATCCATAACTTATGGAGGTTTCAAAAAAAATAAAACTTTTTAGGTCAAACTTTTAAAACTAATAAAATAATCATATTATTTTATCTTTTATTAAATTTGACCTAATTCAACTCATAAAGCAAATTATTCAAATTTTACAAATAATTAGTTTTTCACAAGAACAAGTAATTATTTTAAAATTTGACAAACTTCATGCTTTTTTTTTCCTTTTTTTTTCAACTTTGAAAATAAAATATTTGCATCAATATAACAGAAAACAACCCGTGGCTCTGATACCACTGTTGGGTTTTGAGCATTCTAACACTTCCTAAGTGTACATGCAACCCTAAATACCTTGGATCTATGTTTTCTCTATTATACATGCAAATAAGATATTCCAAGGTATTATCCTAATCTAGCATACAAAACAATAACTATAGCAAGATAGAATACATACCTCTTGATGAAGTAAGTCTTCATGAAGCTTGAGTGCTTAGTGCCCCAAGTGTGACACCTCAAATGGAATCACAATCATCAAAACACTTAGAATGATTTGAGAGAATTCTACACTCTTCAAAATCGGCTAGCCCTTTCTTCACTATCTCTAGTGGCCGATTTTTCCTCAATAATAAGATGCTTATATAGTTACACAAATAGGGTAAACTCTTAATTGTCATGGCTTTCCATTTCCTTGGATCCATGGGTACAAATACACCATGGAGCATCCATGGACCATCCTATGGGTTTTAGCCCAACTTGATTATCCATGGAGCATTAGCCCACTATACAAGTATGGATGATTTACACAATCAACCCATATATTTAATTAGTCTTCTTTTGATCACTTAATTAATCCTAGATTAATTCTTGATCAATACTAATTAAATAATCTTATTATTCTTATTATTAATATACTAGAACTTATAATATATTAATAACCATAAGTGTCTTATTCCTCTCATTATAGTCTATCCAAGTGCATGATGGTATGCAACCCAAATGGACCATGCCGGGTCGGGTCAAGTCTTACCAATTATAGTTATGGACTTAGACATTAATCCAACACCATGTGTATTCCCTCTTCGCTAACAACATGGCTCAAAAATTCTACTCGTTGAATCCAAAATTCACATTTGGAGAACTTCGCATAGAGCTTCTCCGCTCGCAATGTTTCTAAGACTCTACGAAGATGTTTACTATGCTCCTCCTTACTTCGAGAGTAGATGAGTAAGTCATCGATGAAGACGATGACGAACTGATCCAAGTAAGGACGACACACCCTATTCATCAGATCCATGAATACGGCGGGCGCGTTAGTTAATCCGAATGGCATCACTACAAACTCGTAGTGCCCATAACGAGCTCGGAAGGCTGTCTTGGGAACATCCTCCTCTAACACTCGTAGTTGGTGATATCCGGATCGCAGATCTATCTTCGAGAAGTAGTTGGCTCCTTGAAGTTGATCAAATAAATCGTCAATGCGGGGCAAGGGATAACGATTTTTAATGGTAAGTTTGTTGAGTTCTCTATAGTCGATGCACATGCGAAACGATCCATCTTTCTTCTTGACGAACAAGACTGGTGCTCCCCATGGTGAGAAGCTTGGTCGAATGAATCCCTTCTTGAGAAATTCATTAAGTTGACTGGAAAGTTCCTGCATCTCGGCCGGTGCCAGACGATAAGGAGATTTGGCTACTGGGGTAGCTCCTGGCACTAAGTCGATTCTGAACTCGACTTGGCGTTGCGGTGGTAAATCGGGAAGTTCTTTTGGGAAGATGTCAGGAAAGTCGCGTACTTCTGGGATGTTCTGGATGTCTTTCAGTTCTTGACTGGTATCGACGACGTGTGCGAGGAATGCATGATATTCCTTTCGCAAGCACTTCTGGGCTTGAATGCACGAAATGATGTGAAGGCTCGTACTAGGTTTGTCGCCATAGATAACTAACGTTTCGTTGTTAGGAAGGTTAAGACGAACTGCTTTTTCAAAGCACATGATGTTGGCGCGAAAAAGACTCAACCAATCCATGCCGATGATAATGTCGAAACATTTAATTTGGACTGGCATGAGGTCTATCTTGAAAGTATGGCTATCTAAAGTTAAAGTACAACCTACGTATATGCAGTTAGTACTCTCCGTTTTCCCATTAGCCATTTCTACCGTGAATGAATTATCTAATGCACAAGGTTTTTGTTTAAGCAGGTGTGCAAATTTGTGGCTTACGAAACTTTTCTCTGCTCCACTATCAAAAAGTATGCAAGCATATGAGTTATCGAGGAGAAACGTACCAGTAACTATCGTAGGATCTGCTACCGCTTCCTCGTAGCCTAGGGCCATAACTCTTCCTACTCCTCCAGCCATCCCTGCCTTAGGGCAGTTCCGCTTGTAGTGGCCCACTTCGCCACAACCGTAGCAAGCTTGGCCCATACTGGCGTTAGTAACCTGGGCGGCCTGAGCTGTTGGAGTCTTGCAGAAACGGACTGTTTGTCCTTTCCTGTTGCAGTTAGAGCACTGCATCTCCTTGCAAGGTCTGTGGTGGTGGATGTTGCACTTGGTGCACTTCGGGAGAGTTCCAGCATATGTTTTTGCTAGTAAGGGGTTCGCAAGGACAATGGGAGTCACTGTGGCAGCATTGATCGCCACAAGTTGTTGTTTCTTGGAGGATCCTTGCGAAGCCCCTCTTTTCCTCTTATTCCACCCCTTCCTGTTGTGGTCGGGGTTGGACTTTTGTGGTACGGGTGTAGGGATTGTTGGGTTCTGAAGTTTCCTGTGATGTATGAGAGATTGTGCCAGTTCCTTGGCACTATCAAAAGTGATAGGCCTGGAGGCTAACACACTTGACTGGATCTGGGGCGATAGTCTCCAGATATACCTCTCTATCTTCTTGCTCTCGAGAGCAACCATATCAGGGCATAGGTTCGCCAGATCACAGAACCTGTTTGTGTAGGTTGTGATGTCGGATCCAACCATTTGTAGACCCCAGAATTCCTGCTCGAGCTTTTGTACTTCGCCTCGAGGACAATATTCTTTCATCAGCATGTCTTTTAACTTTTCCCAGTTGTTGGAATACACCACCACCAAAGTCAGATACTTAACATGGCTGTTCCACCATGTTAGTGCTCTGTCAGAGAAGGTACAAGCTGCAAACTTGACCTTTTTGCCCTCCTGGCAAGCATAGATTTCAAAGATGGATTCCATCTTTTCAATCCATTGCCTCAGCACCATAACACCCCCAGTTCCAATGAAGCTGCGGGGTTTGGTGTTCGTGAAGTCCTTCTAAGTGCATTCGCGAGGGTGTCCATGGCTTTCGCCGTGGTTCGAGGAAGGTGCACATGTTCCCGATCCACTAGGGACAGGAGCGTTGATTGCTGACACAGCAGATGCAACTGCTGCTGTGAAAGCTGCCTGGAACATGTTGGCATCGAAGGGGTTAGGTGGTTGAAGAGGTTCAGGTGGTGGTGGAGGTGGTGGTATCGGTGCTTCGTTGTTTGGGTTACGTCTGGGATTCCTGCGTGGCGGCATCTTTAACTACACGTTTAAAAGATGACGACATGGATAAGAATAAATGAATAATGACTGTGTCTCATGGACTAACTCCCCATAGCCCAACAACAGAATGAATAGAATGACTAAATGAAGATGACAGCATTTGGATAATAATTTCCATAAGTTTAGACATCTATCAATAATACTGGGATTACAGATGTAAACAAGTTCAGGAAAAATGGCCTAGAAGTAGGCCTTACATCAACCAAGATGGAAAATTATGACTAGTTCAAGACCTAACAGGTCTAAGATTTTTAAAGACAGGAAATTAGACCAAAGTTTTACATAAACTAGGTTATATCCAAAAGATGAGTTGACGAGATTCTATTGGCGACAAGAACTGCTAGCATGAGTTCTTGATCCCGATAGTACACGTTCCATGTCCCTCATACGCCTGTCAGCTCTCACTTGCTGAGCTCGAAGTTCCCTAACTTCAGCTTGAGTTTCAGCAAGTTCCCTCTGCAGATTTGCATTGCGGACCAGAGTCCTTTCATGGGCAGACTCTAGTTGGCGAATGTGGACAGTGTTAACGCCAGAGTTGGCTTCAATCTCCACGACCCGGTCAATAGTTGCTTGACCCAGTATCGTTTTTCTAGAAATTCTACGAACCATGATGGGTAGGACCCTGTCAGCAGAACCTCCTTCAGTGAGGTTGTAGAAACTTCGGTCTCCATTGTAGGGAATGGGCTGACCTTGTTCCTGACTCCATCTAGTCAAGTTAGTGGCCCACAAGGGTGTGGGTCCTTGAAACGCGGGACGGGGGTTCAGGTTTGGGTTTTGAGCAACTGGGGGTAGGTTGTTGACTTCTGGCTCCGAGTCAGAACTATTAGAAAAACCCTCAGCATGGTGATCATCCAAAGGGATTGGGTGATCATCTTCTGGTTCTGCCTCTAGCCAACCAGCATTGCCTTGGTTCGGGAAGTACGGATCGCCGTGGTGAAATCTAGCCATTAAAATCTATGCGAGAAAAGGGATATAAGAAATAGCTAAATAGACGAACTGACTAAGATAATTACAGTAAGACCAAATACCCATATGGTATTTCTTTATGGTTGTGTTGGTAAGTTTTTAGACTTGTTGCCACATCACAACCATTCTTGGTCATATGCTAATCACTCCTCGGACCAGCATAGTTGATCAGGCTATGTCATTCCCAAGATTGATCATATATCCCCAGGCTTACTTGTGATATTCAACAATCGTAATACTTTTGTTCTTGTCATTGTGACACTGATTTTAGTATGAATGCAGGCACGTATACTTACTTAAATATTTTATTATTTAAAAGTATAACTCTTAGACAGAGTGTTTTAATCCCTATGTATTTATAGTTAGTATATCTTTTATGGGTTGATATACTATATTCACTATAAACAATGCTCTGATACCAATCTGTCACACCCCAAAACCAAGAACGGCAGAAATGTTCCGGGGTGGAGGACGTCATGTACAGTATCACAACAGTGTAAAATAGTAAACAAGCAACAACATCATCCATTGCATTATAAGTAAAGTTTTAATACATGTGTGTTCTTTCATTGTAATAAGACACCAAAAATATATAATCAAAATAAAAGACGAGACTTGTCTGCTCCGTCTTCTCAAAAACTGGCCACCATACCTGTCTACTGATGACCTGAGAATACAAGTTATTTCGAAAGAGAGTATCAGCTTTAAAGCTGGTGAATTCATAAGTATTTAAGTGTCATTGTCTTGCTTTGAAAAGTTGTTATGAATGTCATGTAAAACCTTTAAGTAAGACAGTTGATATAAGTATGAAAAACCCTAAGAAATCCCTTATTTCCTACTAGTATGAAATGTAGTCTTCTACCAAGACCCGAATGTTTTGTTATGACAATGTAGTCTTCTACCAAGACCCGAATGTTTTGTTATGACAATGTAGTCTTCTACCAAGACCCGAATGTTTTGTTATGATAATGTAGTCTTCTACCAAGAATCGAATGTTTTGTTATGATAATGTAGTCTTCTACCAAGACCCGAATGTTTTGTAAGTAAAATGATAGTTTTTCCTTCTTTTTGACTACTACTAACAATAATTAGTCTAACTCATCGTTCATGTGAATATATCACAAAATAAAGTAAATAGGAAAATATAACCATGTAAGTGTTATCCCTGGATACCAGGACTAACACGCCATCGCAATAAGCGATATGAATAACCTAATGAACCTCCGAAGATGGTCCAATTGTCCTCTGTAGCAGCAGCAGGTTGGAGGAAGGGTTAGTCCCGTAGCCGACTCCTAATATAAGTGGTAACCTAATGATCCTCCGAAGATTTTCATCTCATCCTCTGTTGCAACAGCAGGATGGAGGAATGGTTAGTTCCGATATCAAACTATCAATTATAAGTGATAACCTTAGACATCCGTAGATGTTCATCACCCAGTGGTGCTAACAGCTGGGTTCCGGAATGGTTAGTCCCGTCTAGACATCCCGTCGAACAGGGATAGGCAGGAAAATTTACATAGAAGGTACGAAATAAATCTTCCTCATAACTCTAGGTACAAGTATCCAGGTAAGTGAATACAGGATAATGTATCTATGTAACAGTACTCATGTATGGTATTCATGTAATCGTATTCAGATAAATGTATCTATGAAAAACGTACTTATGTATCATGTAATCCTAGATAAATGTACTCATGTATCATGTAATCTTAGATAAATATACTCCTGTATCATGTAATGTACTGGTATAGACTCATGAATGAACTGACTCTTGTGTGATTCCTTGTAATAGGAATATTGTTTTCTATCTTCTAACTATCACTATGATAATTAACTGAAAGGCAATTGTTTGTTCAAGAAGGTAAACATAATGGTTTTGCAAGATATCTAAGAGTTTTGAATAATAATTAAGAGTGACTTGATGTCATGTTAATAAACATTTCAAAACTAATACCTTTGTTATCAAGGTATTTTAAGATGGAAAACCATTTCATGCATCACATTTTGTAGTATGTGAAATCTGTTGGATGAAAACACAGTTATAAAATACATATGAGTGGTTTAATAACATGTTGTTTTCTACTTGTATCCCCCCCCCCATTAAAGCATATAAAATCATTTAAAACATTGATTAGGGGTATGAACTCACCTGTAGATGGTGATTTGCATGAACTGGACGGTGTAGGATTGTTAGGTGTCAAGTGAGGACTTGTACACACACTACGATCCTAACGAACATATAATCACACATATATGCACTCAATTAGTCTTAAATTACTAATTGATAATGTTAAGACATCCTAGAACATAATAAACACTTTATAAAAGTGTTTTAAGCCCTAAGGATTGCATCTAAGCTATTGTGGGACAAGGTACTTGGGTTTAGGGTTCCAAAGGACCCTATACTTGAGTTTACTCTCCAAATAACCTCACACATGGAGTTTACGGTTGTAAACTCTTGAGTTTACGGCCGTAAACTCCAAGACTTAATGTCCTTGGTTGTTTTGAGGTGCTAAATGATCCCTAGAAGTATTCCAACTTGGTAGTTTAATTCTTGGAAGGGTTTAGGGCATAGAAACACTCCTTTGAGGAGTTTACGGCCCCAAGGCCAATTACTTTGGAGTTTACGGCCGTAAACTCCCTTGGAATGGTGTTTTTGTTGCTTTCAAGTCCCTTACACATGTGCTATAGGTCTTAGACTTTTATTCCAAGCATATGAAGGCCTTAGGCACACTTTGGTGCCTTTGTTTGATGTTCACGGCCCAAGAACATTATTAGGGCCGTGAACTCACTTTGAGGGGTGTTTTTGATGTGTTTTGGTCCTTGATTTAAGTGGGAACAATCTCTAGCAATTGTCTGCGGCTTTAGGTGCCTTAAAAGCACCCTTTGATCCAAGTTTTTGGAGTTCACGGTCCAAGATCATCTTGGGCCGTGAACACCCACACATATGTGTTTCTTGGTTGTTTTCTTGTCCCTAATACACTTCTATACAAGCCCAAAGTAGTATTATATCACGAGGGAAAGTCTAGGCATTGTTTCGGGAGTTTACCGCCCAAGAACACCATGGGGAGTAAACTCCAAAATCTAGTGATTTAGCCATCTAAATCATGTTACAAACACATATTAAGCTATCTAACACTACTAGCAAGAGATACTCACGTTTTGGGATAAAAACCCAAAGATCCGTGAGAGAGAAAATGGCTTTTCTCTAGTTGGAAATGCGAATAATGAATGAATTCGGTTCAGAATTCTATTTATAGTCCTGAGATATTTTTGGCAGAAAATATTTTTATTCCCGAAATGATCTCTAATATAATAGAGTGATGGAATAATAGAGTTGCATTAAACCCTAGTGCATCCACTCTCCTGATATCTCCTGAAGTGTAAATCCTGAATTACTCAAACTTACACGAAAAAGTCTGAAAATTAACTGAGATTGCTATAACTTCTATTGAAGTGATATAGTTTGTACAGAATGGAAATTTCGGGTTGTCACATGATGAGACACTAGTAGGTCTGGATGAACCTAACAGCTACGTGGAAGCCATGGCAGGCCCTGAGTCTGCTAAATGGAAAGAGGCTATGGATAGCAAGATACAATCCATGTATAACAATCAAGTTTGGAACTTGGTTGAAAATGTACCAGGTCGTAAGACTGTAGGGTGCAAATGGATCTTGAAGAAGAAGACCGACATGGATGGTAATGTACACACTTATAAGGCTCGAATGGTTGCAAAGGGCTTCTCTCAAACTCCTGGAGTGGATTATGATGAGACTTTCTCTCTAGTAGCCAAGATTAAGTCTATTAGGGTTATGTTAGCCATAACTGCATTTCATGACTATGAAATATGGCAAATGAATGTCAAAACCGCTTTCCTAAATGGGAAGTTGACTGAAGATGTTTACATGAGTCAGCCAGAAGGTTTTGTTAGTAACGAGTACCCTAATAGAGTGTGTAAGCTTGACAAATCCATTTATGGATTAAAGCAAGCACCTAGAAGATGGAATCTTTGCTTTGATGAGAAAGTCAAGGAATTTGGCTTTTCTAGGAGTGAAGATGAATCTTGTGTGTATGTCAAGGCTAGTGGGAGTATAGTTAGCTTTTTGGTATTGTATGTGGATGACATACTACTCATAGGAAATGACATCCCAACTCTGCAGGAAGTTAAGTCCTGGCTTGGGAAGTGTTTCACTATGAAGGACCTAGGAGAAGCTGCCTATATTCTAGGGATAAGGATTATGAGAAACCGGAGTAAAAGACTAATTGGACTTAGTCAAAGTACCTACTTGGATAAGGTGTTGAAGAGATTCAGCATGCAGAACTCCAAGAAAGGAGAGTTACCCATCTAGAGTAACGCCAGATTGAGTAAGACACAAAGCCCTAGCACTGAGGATGAGATAGCAGAAATGAGTTGAGTGCCTTATGCTTCGGCAGTAGGCTCGATCATGTATGCTATAACTTGTACTCGACCTGATGTAGCCTTTGCCTTGAGCATGGTTAGCAGGTATTAGGGGAAGCCTGGCAAGGCTCACTGGACTGCGTTAAAGAATATCCTCAAGTACCTACGGAGGACTAAGGACTGGGTCCTTACCCTCGGTGGGAGTGATGACTTGAGAGTTGTAGGGTATTGTGATGCTGGTTTCTAGACTGATAGGGATAATTTCCGCTCTCAGTAGGGTTAGGTCTTCACCCTAAACGGAGGAGCAATCACTTGGAAGAGTTCCAAGCAGGAGACAGTGGCTGATTCCACTTGTGAATCAGAGTATATAGCAGCAAGCGAGGCTGCAAAGGAGGCTATATGACTGAAGAACTTCATAGGAGACCTTGGAGTAGTACCAGCTATAAAGGAGCCCATGGAAATTTTCTGTGATAGTGAAAGTGTTGTTGCCTTAGCCAAGGAACTAAGGGATCACGGGAGATCCAGACACATCGATAGAAAATATCATTTTATCATACATCGCATAGAAGAAGGAATCCTCGTGGCAAAGAGGGTATCATCAGATGAGAACCCAGCAGATCCCCTCACGAAGGGACTGAGTTGGGTTAAGCATCTTCAGCATGCTCGGAGCGTAGGGCTGAAGGATGATATAAATTTTAGTAGTTAGATAAATTATGAAATTTGTAAAGTGTAATTGACATTTGATGATGAATAAAAGTTGTGTTTATTCATGAGTAAAGTGTTGCTATCTTTTGTCAATCGTTTACTAGAATTTCTTTTGCATGTTTTGACTTCCAGAATAGTATGTTGTGGTTTCACATATTATTCAAATTTTCCATAGTCAGTCATATGTTGGAAGTAGATATGAAGTAAGACTCTCATGAAGTTGGTTGTAGGTGTCAGGATATAAGACAACACTTCATGAGTGCTCGTAAGTTATGAGTATTGGAATCAACCCACGCTCACTGGAATCACTTCATGGAATTTTATCTCAAGTGATCATGAGACGGTAATATCATATAAGTCTTCAAACCTAGAGATATGATTTTTTGCCTATAAATTGATTATGCATTGATTGTACGAAAACACATTGGTAACTCGATGTTATAAAACGTGCTTTTGTGTATAATTCAACTAGTAGTAGAACAAACATATGAGTCGAAGTTTATCTGTTCCTTCTTGGATTAGAAGCTGATATCTGGGCCCCTCGATGATTTTGTTTTGACCTATGTACCGGGCCCAGTCAGAACTAAGTTGATGTGTTCAATTAAGCTCTTTGTCAAACAAATCAGGAATCAGGAAACAAACTGCTGGACAATAAGTAAGACATTGTTCCATGTAATTGTCTGGCTGATATCTAGAACAAAGGATTATATGATCACTTATCTTAAATGGCGTATCAACATCTTCTCAGTTCCAAGGGACCTTGAAAGAGCTACGATTGCCGATCGGTTCCTGAAGTATTGCAGTGATAGTTATTAGACTTATCCAAGTGGGAGACTGTTGGATAAGGTGTGTAAGTCCATAACTATTTTTGGTAAGTACTTGACCCGACCCGACATGGTCCATTTGGGTTGCATGGCACCATGCAATTGGATAAACTAAATGAGAGAAATAACACATATGGTTTATTAATATATTATAAGTTCTAATATATTAATAATATTATTTAATTATTTTGATCAAGAATTAATTTAGAATTAATTAAGTGATCAAAAGATAACTAATTAGATATATGGGTAGATTAAGTAAATCTTCCATATCTTATATAGTGGACTAAGATGCTCCATGGATTATCAAGTTGGGTTCCACCCATAAGATGCTACATGGAGTTAACCCATGGATCAAGAAATGAAGAGTCATGGAACATTAGGGTTTACCTAACACTACACACTATATAAGCAATGTAACTCTCCCCAAAATCGGCTACACTAAGAAAAAAGAGGGTTTGGCCGATTTTGCATGTGTTAGAGTATTCTCTCAAGTTTATTCTTTGCATTTGGTGTTGTGTGAAGCATTTGAGGCATCACACTTGAGGTGCTAGGCTCACAAGGTTTCAAGGAACATTGTCAACAACAAGGTATGTAGTTCTATCTTTTTTACAAAGAAAATTGTACCCCATGTATGCTAGATAGGTTCATAACCTTGGAAAACAACTTTGCATGGTTATTAGACAAACATAGATCCAAGGTTATTAGGGTTGCATGTACACTTAGGAAGTATTAGAATGCTCAAAACCCATCGGTTGGATCGTTCGGTGATCGTATTCATCGATGATATCTTGGTGTATTTGAGATCCAAAGAGCAGCATGAGGAGCATTTGAGGGAGATCCTCGAAGTTCTGAGATCGGAGAGGCTTTACGCCAAATTCTCCAAGTGTGATTTTTGGTTACGGGAGGTCCTGTTCCTAGGGCACCTCGTTAACCAGAAGGGGATATTGGTCGATCCTGCAAAGATCGAGGCGATGATGAGTTGGGAGGTGCCGACGTCACCTACCGAGATCAGGAGTTTCCTTGGGTTGCCTCGTTATTATCAGAGATTTATCAGGGATTTCTCTAAGATCGTCGTGCCACTCACCAAGTTGACCCGGAAGGGTGTTGCTTTTTCATGGGGTCCGGAGCAGCAGACCTCATTTGAGATACTTAGCCAGAGATTGTGCGAAGCTCCGGTGCTCGCACTCCCGGAAGGGATGGAGGATTTTGTGGTGTACTGTGTTGCATCGATATCAGGGTTGGGAGCGGTGCTTATGCAGAGGGGGCATGTGATAGCATATGCATCGAGGCAGTTGAAACCTCATGAGTTGAGGTATCCCACCCACGATCTAGAGTTGGGGGCAATGGTGTTCGACCTCAAGATCTGGCGTCACTATCTGTACGGGGTTCGGTGTATTAGATATACGGACCACCAGAGTTTGAAGTATTTGATGGATCAGCCCACCCTGAATATGCGCCAGAGGAAATGGCTGGATGTGGTGAAGGATTACGATTGCGAAATCCTGTACCACCCGGGCAAGGCTAATGTTGTAGCCAATGCTCTGAGTCGTAGGGCGGAGGGCGCCCCGATACGAGATGTTTGGATGAGATTGACAGTGATGACTCCGGTATGGGACACCATTCGAGGGGCCTATGCAGAGGCTGTGAGACTGGAAAACCGTAAGAGGGAGCGAGTGATCGGGCAGGTATCGGAGTTTGTTACCGATAGCCGAGGACTTATAACCTTTCAGGGTCGGGTTTGGGTACCGTTTGTGGGCGGAACGCGTACCGTCTTGATGGAGGAGACATATATATCGAAGTTCTCGATCCACCCTGGGGCCATTAAGATGTATTTGGACCTGAAGAGGGAGTATTGGTGGACCTGTATGAATGGGGATGCCGCATGCTTCGTAGAGAGGTGCTTGACCTGTCGCAAGGTTAAGGCCGAGCACCAACGTCTGCATGGTAAGTTGCAGCCATTAGAGATTCATGAGTGGAAGTGGGAACAAATTACCATGGATTGTATCACCAAATTCCCGAGGACTGCTAGGGATGTCGATGCAATCTGGGTGATTGTGGACAGGTTGACGAAGAGCGCTCACTTCCTTGCCATCAATGAGAGCTCTTCTGCGGAGAGGCTGGCAGAGTTGTATGTGAGGGAGGTGGTATCGCGGCATGGAGTACCGATCTCGATAGTCTCAGATCGAGATGTGCGTTTCACTTCCAGATTTTGGAAGAAATTTCATGGGAAATTGGGTACGAGGCTGCATTTTAGTACCACATACCACCCACAGACCGACGGGTAGAGCGAGCGGACGATTCAGACGCTCGAGGACATGCTTCGGGCATGTGTGTAGGATTTCAGCGGGAGTTGGGACACGTATTTGCCCTTGGCTGAGTTTTCCGATAACAACAACCATCACTCGAGGATTGGTATGCCACCCTTTGAGCTGTTGCATGGAAGGAGGTGGCGTACCCCCATTTGCTGGGGCGAGGTGGGGCAACGTGTGATGGGTAATACGGAGATAGTGCTTCAGACGACAGAGCAAATACGACAGGTCAGACAGAGGTTATTGACCGCTCAGACTCGCCATAAGAGTTATGCGGATAGGCAACGATCCGAACACGAGTTCCAGGTCAGTGATTTTGTGCTCCTGAAAGTGTCTCCTTGGAAAGGAGTGATCCGTTTCAGGAAGAGGGGCAAGCTGGGCCCCCGGTATATTGGGCCCTTTAGGGTGATCGAGAGGGTGGGCAGAGTAACATATCGTTTGGAGTTACCTGCGGAGTTAGGTCAAATTCATGACACCTTCCACGTATCGCAGTTGAGGAAGTGTGTGGCCGATGAGTCGACGGTGGTACTGTTAGAGGATATCCAAGTGGATGCGAGTCTGAACTACATTGAGAGACCAGTTGCGATTATGGATCAGAAGGTCAAGGTTTTAAGGAACAAGGAAGTGCCCCTAGTGCAGGTCCAGTGGCAACATTGGAGGGGGTCCGAGCTGACTTGGGAACCGGAGCGCGAGATGTGTGAGCAGCATCCACAGTTGTTTGTGGAATGAGACTCCGAGGACGAAGTCTGATTCTAGTGAGGGGAATTGTAACATCCGGACTCCCAGGTATCTTATTTATGCTTTAATATTGAGTTTTTGGAGAGAGACTTGGCGAGTAGGCGCTCAGACTCGCCGAGTAGGAGCGCGGATGGTCAGACTGATTTAATGACGGACTCGGCGAGTCCACGCTGTTTAATGAAACCCTAATCCTCGGGGTTTGAGACCTATTTAAAGGGGCTTATAGCCACCATTTGCGGCTACTAGACGCTTCAGAGAAACCCTTGTTGTGCTTGAGCATTTGTGAGAGAGAAGAAGCCATTATTGGACCTTTGTGGGTTTGTTTTGCAAGAAAAAGTTGATTCCAGCTTGGAGGAGGCCAAGGAAGTTGCATATTCGTGGATTTCAAGCAGAGGGCATCATCTTTGAGGTAGCATATTGACCCGCTTTCTGTTTTGTTAAAGCATCCATGGATCTAGGGTTTCTTATGCCCTTTATTGGGTTGATTTGTTGAGAATAAGGTCCCTTATCATGTTTAGACTTCAGATCTGGACCCATAGTGGTCCAGAGGAGGTTATCCAGCTTGCTTTATGTTAGGTTATGGAAGAAATGAACTTAGAGTGTTGTATTTGGGACTAAATCATCAAGTAGTGTCATTTGGACGTTGCATGAGTATCAAGTTCGAACATTTACGTGTTCATTGAGCTTGGGGAGGTTAGATCTTTGGATTAGAGGAGCATATCTGACCTCAGAAGGTCGTTTGAGTTTGAGCATGGCTTGAACTCGCCGAGTCCAAGAACAGACTCGACGAGTAGAATGGGTTTCCCCCATAAATCACACAGATGGTAACTCGCTGAGTTGGGGAAGTGACTCAGTGAGTCATTTGGGGTTTTGAGGACGTGAGTTCATGACTGAACTCACCGAGTGACAATTGTGCACTCGGCGAGTTTGGTCAAAGGGTTGACCGTTGACTTTTGTTGACTTTTAGGGTTTGGTCAACTTTAGAATATTTGATCTTTAAGAGGGGTAAAATGGTCTTTTACCATCCTAAGAGTGCTAAGAGAGGGAATGGTCTAGCCTTGGGAATTGTGTTGATGCCGAGTGTTTATTTTCGTATGATTAGGCGGAGGCAAGATCCTATTTCACGGAGATTGAGATTTCCGAGTTACCGAGTTACACGAGGTGAGTCCTCTCACTATACATTACCTAGAGTGGTATTATGAGTTGACCGGAAAATCTTATGTGCTATGTATGAGATTGTGTGACATGTATGAGATTATGTGCTATGTGATGTATGTATGATATATAATTGTATAGACCGGACCGGAGGGTCCAACGATTCAGACCGGGTCGGAGGGTCCAACGAGCTATGACCGGATCAGAGGGTCCAACGAGCTACGGGACCGGAGGGTCCCGCTGAGACACATCAGCTGAAGGGTCGTATAGTAGCCTCGAGTGGCGTATGTGTTGTATGTGGTATTTTGGGGAACTCACTAAGCATTTATGCTTACAGTTGTTGTGTTATGTGTTTCAGGTACTAGCGAGGATCGTGGAAAGACGCCGACGTGACCCGTACACATCCGAGAAGGGATTTGATTTTGTGATCTTGGGATATGTTATGTTTTGATAACTATTGTTGAATACTTTTGAGAATATTTTTATATAAATTGGGTTGTTAAAAAATGAAAAATTTGTTTTGAAAATCACATCGTTACACCTCTAATTATTAAAACTTAAAAAATGCACGTGTTGAGTGAAATTTGTTCTCAAATGTTCTTAATATAAGAAATGTTCTCAGTTGAATATATATATATATATATATATATATATATATATATATATATATATATATATATATATATATATATATATATATATATATATATATATATATATATATATATATGGGTGTAATCTGTAGATAAAGAATCAAAATTATACATTCGATATAATTATTATAGTATAAGTATTAAATATCAAACTTTTCAATAAATATTTTTTTATCATATTAATTGTATTTCATATGTATGTATCTGTATTTTTTCCAATATAATTTTCTTTTTATGTTCACTAGTAATCAAAGTATCAAATCTATTTTAATAAATAAATTTTTTGACACAAGTAAAATTCTTATTAATTTTTATATATGTTATTTTGTGGTTATTTTAAATTAAAATTTTTTCCATGTGTCATTTTATAGTTATTTATTTATTGAAGTTTATATAATATTTAATTAAATAATTGTGATAGATGTAATAATATATATATATATATATATATATATATATATATATATATATATATATATATATTAATTTTATTAATGCGACTTTGTTTTTAATTTTAAAATTCGTAAAGTAAAACACAATTATTTCTTTTGTTTATTTATTTAATTTAAAAAAATGAATGAGAATTTCAATTTCTATTATTTAATAATTCTTTTAATTTTATTTTTATATATTCAAACTCTTAAATGTATTGACTTTTATACTTCATTTTTTTGTAAAACTTATATAGTATACAAGTTTTATAACTAATGCCCCAACATGAAAATAAAAGCAAAGTTAAAACGGCATCATTCTAAATTATATTTATTTTAGATGATATGGTCATTCTAAATTATATTTATGTTAGATGATATTTTTTAAATTGGAATTGATTTTTTGTATCTAAATTATAATTGCGATATCATTAATAACCTGACTTAACAAAACTTTTTCGAGTATTATACTTTGTCACATAAATTAAATTGGATATTAAGTTCTAGATTCTCCCAAAGATAGTCTTATAGCCCTTTCAAAGTCAGCAGATTCTTCCGAGAGAGAATTCAAAAGTCAATTATACAAGAAATAGCAGGATTGAAACTTTATAGCCGGTTTTTTCTTTTTTTTTTTTTTTTTTTTTTGGTCATTATTTAAGCTAAGGAGAATGGTAGCACTCCTAACATGCTAACACCCTGCTATGTTAGATTTCAGAGTCATTTTTGACCATTTAACATCTAATATTAACATTCAGTAAGAAGTGGTAATACTCTTAGCGCTCGTGTTTTTTTATTTTTTTTTTCTAATTTAATTAAATTACTTTATTTTAATATAGAGACATTTTTTGTATATAAATATTAAAGAAATTTTATTTTTTTTAAACCATAAACAATTAATATAATATCAATTATACTTTTTAAAACACAAACATTGCATATCAAATTAAAAAAGTTACAATAAATTAAAACTTAAAATACCTAAAAACACAATTTAATAAGTTAAACCACGACAAACATGACTTAATAGTGACATATATGACTTAAAACATGACTTACTTCCTAAATACTACATTAAAACACAACTTACTTCCTAATACATAAAAATGCTGTGGCTTATGTCAGTTGTATTCGTTAGGAAAATATTTATTTGCATTGTTAAAAATCTGACGATCTTTCTTGGACAAGTTGACTCTCGGGGTTAAGAAAAGGTTTAACGCACGGTCACATTGTTCCTTTCTTTTATCATTCCCAATTCCAAAAAAAACCCTCAAACTTATCGTCCAACCCTTTGATGTCGCTCCTTATCTCCTCCACTTCAGTCGATGAACTTAATTTTTGCTCCTTTCAGCTTTCTTTTTGCTTTGTCTCGTCTCATAGGATGAGTTGGAACTTTATATCGCTTATCATTGTTGAGATCAATCCCTCCGATACACGTATCAGAAGATCGACTGTGGGTTGACTCCGAAGTTTTGCTTAGTTTGGAATTCCCCGCGTAATCATCAGAACCTTTTAGATCTAGCTATTTTCGATTTCCCTTCACAACTCCCCAAAACGACTCGTTGGCAAAAGCTCTTCCGACTTTCTCCTTGTAAATCTTTTGAACTTTAGCCATGACATCCACAAATATGAGCTTTGTTTAAATTATGATCAAATGATTGCAATCCATAGAAATGAGTTTCCATTGATCACACACACACATACACACACACACACACTCTCTCTCTCTCTCTCTCTCTCTCTCTCTCGTTAAACTTTTGATGAACTCCTCTTAGCGACCCCCTTAACGAGCGCTAGGGGGTGGTGTGCGTTTGGGCTTAGCGAGTTTAGTGGAGGTTCTTAACACCCCACTCCTCTTAGCCTTATTGTTTACACACAAAAAATCATTTTTCTGCCATAAATCCGTCATTTTAACATATATTTTTGTCATTCTTAACACAACAGACTTTTTTAAAAGGTTATAAATACATTAATTAGATAAAATTATTACATGTTTAACGGTTAAATTTTTTTTTTTTTTTTTTCTGTTTTACAAGATGTTTAAAGATTTGAGTTTATTGAATTATCTCAGTCACCGAAAACTTCAAGTTCTACCGGTGTATTTTAAATGAGCAATGCAATGTTTGATAATATTTTTGTGTAAACAAAAGATAATTTTATTAATCCAATGAAATTAAAAGTGTAATGACAATTACACTCTTATTCACATATATGATGGATTTTAAGTTTTTTGGTTGGTGTTCCATTCTTCAAAAGTTAACTATACCAAAAATAGCAGTATTGACACCTTATAGCCGCTATCTTTTGTTTTTGTTTTATTTTTTTCTCTTTTGGTCATTCTTTATTGTTTACACAAGAAAAAAAAATCGTTTTTCTACCATAAACACATCATCTTAACATATATTTTTGTCATTCTTTACACCACAAACTTTTTTTAAAAGGTTAGAAACACATCAATTAGATAAAATTATTATTCAACAGTTTAAAAGAAAAAAGAATAAGTTCTATTGTAGGATATGTTTCAAATTTTGAGTTTATCGAATCATCTAAATCACTAATAACTCCAAGTTCCTCCGGTGTATTTCAATTTTCAAATGAGAAATGCAATGTTCGATAATATTACTTATATAAGATTATAAGTCATGGGAATGCAAAATTTGGGTTAATCGGATAAGGCTTAGGCTACTTATAAATATGTCTAAAATTCAAATCTTGGGGTTTTAACTTTAATCCACTTGATTTTTAAGTATATCCTATTTTTTTTCAAGTAATGATATCTCATAGGAGTACTTTGAATATTTTTATTGGGTAATATTTTATTCTGATTTTATAATAATTAGTTTTTTTTTTTTTTTTTTTTTTTTTTTTTTTTTTTTTTTTTTTTTTTAAGGTTGAAAGTGGTTGATTGGCTAGTAATTTCAACTAACTAATCCGCACTACTAGAAAACATGGGGTTTTCCTACGGAAAATAGCTATGAAAAATTTATGTAGCTAATTAGTTACAAAATCGCTACGGATCAGCTATAGAATGAGATGCCCTAGTTTAGTAACGGAATAGCTACAGATGCTAATCCATAGTTATTCTGTAGCTAATTAGTTACGGAATGGCTACGGAATACCTACGGATAATAATTACCTACAAATTAGCTATGAAGTATGCTTTATCGATTCAACTTACTCGGTAATTTGCCAAACAATCCACCAAATAATATGATTCAAAACTCAAATCAAAAAACACTTGTCGGCCTTTATCGATTCAACTTACTCGGTAATTTGCCAAACAATCCACCAAATAATTTTCAAATTTATGTATGTAAGCATTTAATTAAACATTTGTAGTTGACACTTTTAATGTATTATTAGACACATTTAATGTATTATTAGACAATGTTCATTAGTAATAATATGTATTTGTATTTGATACTTTTTTAGGTTTATTAGGTTTATTGTAATGTTATTTGTTTTCTGGTTGAATTTCAATATTATTATTAGTTTAATGTAATGAGTTTTTTTCAATATTTTGAACAAAAAATTTGGATTTTTTATAAATTTTTGCTGGTTTTTTTTTTTTTTTTTTTTTTTTTTTTTTAAATTAGAAGTAATTAGCTACGGATTACCTACGGAAAATCCTTAGGTAATGTGAGCCGTAACAATTCCGTAGCTATATATTTCCGTAGCAATTCCGTAGCTATTTGGATCCGTAGCTATTTAGTTCAGTATGTATTCCGTAGCTATCAAATTCGGTAGCTATTATGTGGGAAATCTGTAGCTATTTATTTCTGTAGCTATTCCGTAGCTATGGTAGCTACGGAAAATTCCGTAGCTATTCCGTAGTTATAATTTAGCCACGGGCCATCATGTTACAGACATTTTTCCGTAGCAATTTACTTATTGCTACGGAATAACTACGAATTATGTTGTAGCTATTATAACAGTTTTCTAGTAGTGTTATAACATCTTAAAACTTTGTTTTGTAAAGGAAGACCAAAGAAAAAAAATTAAATGTTAAAATGAGAGATTTATTATCATAAAAGGAAAAATTAAAAATGGTGGTGTGAACAAAAAAGAAAACAAAAAAGATGGGGTATAAACTGTTAATATAATATTCTTGGTCGATCCAATTGATTTACGAAGAAGCAGTAGCCCAAAATAAATTAAAATCCATTATAATTTAGATATTTATATATACAAGGTTATTATTGTCATTATACCATTAATTTCAGTGGATTTATGGAATTCCGAATTCCTCGTGGAAGAATCAGCTACCCCATCTTCAAACTTCAAAGGGTACTTACTATACGGATGGTCTTAGACGTTAGATTCTTCTGACCAAGTCATGGAGTCACAGTTAGCCATGTTCATAAATACCGTTACTAACGTTTTTAAAATATCATGGGTTTTTTCACACACCTTTCCATCTTTTTTCTTTGCTGTTCTTGTTGCATGCTAAATCTGTACGCTGTTTCAGAGACTTTAAGTACTGAAACTGATAAACAAGCCTTAATCTCCATTAAATCTCAAACATTTACGCATCCACCAGAAGCTTTAGCTACATGGGATCCAGCAAGTTCATCCCCATGCAACTGGACCCGAGTATTGTGTGATGATCGTAATGGAAGAGTTGTAGGTCTTGACCTCTCCAGTCTTCAGATAACTGGTCCAGTTAGCCCATTTATCGGGAATCTATCGTTTCTCAGATCACTACATCTTCAAAATAACCAATTTTACGGTATTCTTCCTGAAACGATCACTAATCTTTTTAGCCTCCAAGTCCTCAACGTCAGCTTCAACCGCATCCAAGGCACCATCCCAGCAAACATAAGCCATTGCATCGATCTCAGGGTTGTTGACTTCATGCAAAACAAACTTTCTGGGTCGATTCCTGAAAGTCTCACTGTCCTCAAAAATCTTCGAACTCTAAACTTGGCAAGAAACAATATTTCAGGCTTCATTCCACCATCTATCGGCAACCTTACTTCATTGTCCACTTTAAGATTATGCACCAATAAACTTAGTGGCCGGATCCCTAGTGAATTGTCTGCACTTCGTAACCTAAAGATTCTTGATCTCAACATCAATAAGCTCACAGGGATACTTCCTCCATCCTTTTACAACATGTCTTCGCTTGAGGTTTTTGCTGTGGCTTCTAACGATTTATGGGGCAATATACCTTACAATGTTGGGGAGACACTCCCAAATCTTCTTGATTTCAACTTTTGCTTGAATAGGTTCACAGGAACTATTCCTGGTTCGCTGCATAACCTCACTAATATAAGATCCATTCGAATGCAACATAACCAATTGCATGGAACACTACCACGTGGACCATGGAACCTCCCTATGCTAACAAGGTATAATATTGGGCAAAATAATATTGTTAGCGCACAGGGTGAGGGTCTTGGTTTCTTAAATTCGTTGGTAAACAGCACAAAGCTTGGTTTCCTAGCTATTGATGGAAATAATTTTGATGGTTTTATTCCAGAGTCCATAGGCAATCTTTCGAAGATACTCAGAATCATGTTCATGGGTTCCAACAGGATATCTGGCATTATCCCCTCCTCAATTGGTCAACTGAAAGGACTAGCCTTACTAAATTTAGGGTACAACTCCATTTCTGGTCAAATCCCGCCAGAACTAGGCCAGTTGGAAGACTTACAAAAGCTAGTTCTAGGCAACAATAGGTTTACTTCATATATTCCGAATTCATTGGGTAATCTTCGAAAGTTAACGAAAATTGATTTGTCAAGCAATGAACTGGGAGGAAATATACCCATTAGTTTTACGAATTTCAAGAGGCTAACTTCAATGGATCTCTCCATGAATAAGTTCAATGGAAGTATACCTAGAGAAGTTCTAAATCTCCCAAGTTTAACCATCATCCTCAATCTTTCCAGCAACTTACTGACAGGCTCTTTGCCTCAAGAAGTCCACAGCCTGGAAAAAGTTGTGACAATTGATCTCTCCAACAATAATTTATCGGGTGACATTCCAAACTCGATCCATAATTGTAAGAGCTTGGAGCAGCTGATCATCTCTAAAAATTCACTCTCAGGAAATATTCCAAATAGTTTGGGGGAATTGAGAGGTTTGTTGGTGCTCGACCTTTCTTCGAATCAACTCTCTGGTTCAATCCCTCTTGAGCTTCAAAGTTTAAATGCCATCAAAATCTTGAATCTTTCTTTCAACAAATTGGAGGGGAATGTTCCAAGCAACGGGTTTTTCTCAAATCTCACCAGAGTTCATCTTGAAGGCAACCCAAAACTATGTTACGATTCCAAATGCACAAGAGGTGAAACCAACAAAGCAGTTGTGACCATGGTTTTGTTAATCTCTTCAGTACTAGCAACATTTATATCAATCGCATTGTTTTTCACCTTCCGGAAAACCAATGTTCTGATGATGGAGAGTCCTGGTTCCTTTAAAGGCCGACATCAAATGGTGACATATAATCAGCTACGTTGTGCAACGGGGAACTTTAATGAAGAGAACCTGATTGGATATGGGGGATTCGGGTCTGTCTACAAAGGGCATCTCAATCTCAAAGGTAGATCCCAAGAAATCGCTGTGAAGGTTCTTGACTTGGAAACCCCTGGCTCCTTGCCAAGCTTCATGGCTGAATGTGCTGCCTTCCGGCATCTCAGGCATAGGAATCTCGTCAAACTTATTACATCTTGCTCCTCTTTGGATCCCAAGAACAAGGAATTTCGAGCTCTGGTCTATGAATACATGAAGAACCGGAGTTTGGAAAGTTGGATCGGCAAAGAAATGGGGTTTCAAGAGAGATTAAGAGTGGCAATTGATGTAGCATGTGGGTTGACCTATCTGCATCATGAATGTGTTGTGGCTCCAGTCGTGCATTGTGATCTTAAGCCAAGTAACATTCTATTGGATGAAGATTTTACAGCAAAAATCGGGGATTTTGGGCTTGCCAGCATCTTGGTTGAAAAAGATCAATATGTCGATGTTCTTAAAGGTTCCATGGGTTACATACCTCCAGGTTGGTGCACTAATCTCATCTTTTCTGGTTATATTTATGAATGAATAATTGTACCTAACATTGATTTATAATCGAATTCAGAGTATGGTATGGGAGAAAACCCATCTACTAAAGGAGATGTATACAATTATGGCATTATGCTTATGGAGATTTTTACCGGGAAGAGACCAACAGACGATATTTTCGTGGGTGGTTTGAGCCTCAAGATATGGGTGCAGTCCGCTTTCCCATCTAACTTGGATCTAGTGTTGGATCCTTATTTGATTCAAGAACTAGAAGAGTTGTGGTCGGAAGAGTTGCGATTAGAAGAGTGGTACTCGGATGGTCACTCCATGAACCAAAAAATGCCACATGATTGCCTAACAATAATCATTGGAGTTGCACTTTCCTGTACTAACGATTCTCCTCATGGACGAATCGTCATATCAGAGGCTTTGGACAAACTCAAGATTGTTCAAGATATGCTTCGTAAGTCCTAGCAATCAGTGAGAGGAATGTACAAAGGAATCATGATGATTTGATCCAAGATTCTACGATGTATTTCTATATGTAGTTGTAATAGAAATTGTTATAGATGCTCCTAAATCATATTGTTGCATTAATTTAATTTTTTGAGCTAATGCAGTCTTTTCCAAACATGTTGCATTTGTATTGTGTTGTTTCATGCATAGACTCTCATTATACCACTGTTAGAAAATAACTCTTTAATGATACAAGAACTATGACATACACACCGCTCTTATGACATACATAACCTTATGTCATAAAATGGCATCCATTTACAAAATTGATGGAGTTGTGATATGCCTACATGTATGTCATCTTCTACAGTCATAAAATGAAATAAAAACATGGGAGACAACCTTAAGAAGGCAATATACTGTTCGGCTAGTGAAGCCATAAATGACAAAGTTCAAGGGCCAATATTGTAACTTTACAATTAATTAGTTCATGTGTGAAGACTTGGAGTACTTTCTAACGAAAAGCGCGCTATTGGTGAAATTGGAAATTAGTACGTAGATTCAAAGTCAAGAATATGCAATAGGCTTGTGATGCATTAAATGCATGAGACACACAATTGCAGCAACATATACGTATATGTGTGTGAATTGAAGAAGAAGGTTATGACTCAAAAGATGTCACACCCCAAAACTAAGAACGACAGAAACGTTCTGGGGTGGAGTACGTCATGTACAGTATCATAACAATGGATAATAGTAAAAACAAGCAACAACATCCATTTCATTAATGTAAAAATTGTAATACAAGCATGTTCTGTACAGTTTGTAAGACACCAAAAGTATAATCAAAATAAAAGATGAGTCTTGTATATGCTCCGTCTTCTCAAAAGCTTCATCTGTACCTGTCTACTGATGACCTGAGAATACAAGTTATTTTGAAAGAGTTTATCAGCATAAAGCTGGTGAGTTCATAAGTATTTAGTGTCATTAATTGCTTGTATAAAAATGTTTACAACAATGTGATATAATAACTGATTTCAATGTTTGAAAATAGTATACTCCCTAGAAAATCCTATATTTTCCAGTAAGAAGTAGTCTTCTACCAAGACCCGATTATTTGTATGTTTGATCCTTTGAAAATGTAAAAGTTTTCCTAGTGAAGCTATCAGTATGAAAATATAGTTTTAGACTTCGTTCATATAAAGTAATTGGGAAACTAGTGTCTTACCCCAACAGTGACACTGCCAGCTTAATGTAATAAAAATGCAGACTCCAGGTAGTATTAAATGCACAATACACCTCGGGGAATCTGTTTTTCCTTTAATTCTTAATGTGTTAATTAAAGATATGAATGTGAACTCATATGAAACCATACCGATTGACGATTGAATAAACTGATGACCCTCTAGGTCATACGTAGTATGGTGACATTTTGTCACCCCTGGGCCTAGTCGGCTCGGACTGTAGCTAGCAGTCGGGATGTGGGAGTGTCTGTCCCGTATAGATCTATACACATAATGCCCGCTCTCCCTCCAGGAGACTCTGGTTACACGGTGATAGCACAATGAAGTATCGTATCTAGAAGTAGTATGTCACATTCTATTTTATAGTATATTCTCTTGTATAGTGTATAATGTACTTTCTGGTATAATGTATAGAGTGTTCTCTAGTATAGTATATAGTATTCTCTTTGTATAGTACTTAGCATGTGTTGACTCATAACTGTAATGACTCTGGTATGTGTCATTGTAATCGTAGCAATGAGTAGAAATCCTTAACTATACCTATCATAGTTAAATAGTAATGTTGGTAGCATGCCTTTGTTACGCAAAGGTACTGAACTGAAGTGAATACTTTTATATCCAACACAAATATATATAATATATAACTAAGAATTTAACGACAGTCAGACAAATAACAAAATACCCTAAATCCACAACCAAACAAGGACAGGAAGTAAGGTGAGCTATCAGTCCTAAGTCCTTCAAGTCTTACTTATATAAATATATTGGTGTAGATATGGTTTTAGAAATAATGCTAGTTTAAAAGGGTTTGAAAACAGTTTTGGCATTAAAACAGTTTGATAAAAGGTTTGAAATACTTGAAAATCCAAAGTTTGATGGTAATTTGAAAGTAGTATCAATTCTTGTAGTCTGTTGTAGTTATTAATCACATGAGATTGATTCAATAACTATAACAGTTTTACTTGTATTCCTCCCCCCTATAAAAACATTTAAAATCATATAAAAGGTTGATTTAGGGGTATGAACTCACTTGAAATGAGTGGTGCGAATGTAAGATCGGAAAAAGGATGCTAAGTGTCAAGTGAAGTCTTGAGTACACGTACGGATCCTATTTAGCATATAATGACATGTATATGTATAACATTAGTGTATAATCAACTAATCAAGAATGATAACACCTTTGTAGTCTAGGAAACACTTATATGGAAGTGTTACAATCACAAGGATTGCATAAAAGGAGTGTATGGTCACCAAATGGAGCTTTCGGTCCAAGTGGTATGTTCCTAGGAGCTTTCGGTCTAAAAGGTATTTTCGGTCCAAAAAGATTCTTGGTCTGAAGAGGTTCTTTGTTTTTAGGGTTTTCGGTTGAGACCGAAAACTCAGGATCCTCGGTGCATGTGGTGTTTTTCAAGAGCTTTCAAACATGCAAAGGGTTTTAAGCTTTATCCGAAGTCTTAAGTGAGTTTTGAGGTCTTAAAGGGACCTTTCTTTGGGGGTTTTCAGTTTAAGGAGATGCAATTAACCGAAAACTCTTTTTGTTCTTGGAAAAGACGGTTTCAAGGCTTCTAAATCAAGTATCCTTACTAGATAACAGTGAAGGGAGTAGATACTTACAATGTGGAAGAAAAGAAAGGTGTTTTTGGCCAAACACACACTAGTGTGTGTTCTTGGTGTTCTTGAAGAACACTTGGAGATCTAGGTAAAAATCAAGAATCCATGGATGAAATGATGTATAAACACTAGATGAAGTGTTGTATGGACGAATTTAGGAAGAAAAGACTTACATTTTGGCGGATTTGAAGAAATGAACTTACGATACTTGAGAGAAAAGCTTGGTGTTCTTGAGGTGGGAAGTGTAAAATGAGGAAAAGGTGTGTAAACTCATGCTATATGCATGAGTTCTTGGAAAAATGGTGTTTACAGCCCAAACACCTCTTGTTTGGTTGTAAAAACCTTGCTAAGGTGTTGTATGTTTTGCTTGTTACACCTCACTAATAACGACACTTACTTTTATTTAAATCATTTGACGAAATTAAAATAAAACACCTAAACGGACTTAAAACCGGCCAAAAATGTACTGAAATGTTTTGACTAATATTTGAAGTGTTTGACTGTGGAAATTATACAATTGAAAATTTCAGGTTGGCACATCATCCCCCCGTTAGAGGGAATTTCGTCCACTACTAGAAAAACAGCCTTTTACGACGCGCAATTTATGATACGCATTGATTTACGATACGCAAAAGTGTGTGACCTAAAAATAGTGTCATCTCTCTATAAATTTTAAGGATCTAGGGCGCGCATTTTTGCGTGCCCTTAAACTCGTGTCTAAAAAGAAAACACGGAAGGCGCCTATAATAAAATGTGTGTCTTCTGAGGATGTCGCTTTATAAATTTTAATAGAAACGCGCGTTCCATCCTTTAATAGTTAGGGTAAAATGAAATCCTAAAAAATTAAAAACCCCACCTTCCTTTTTCTTCCTTTCCCTCTTGCCCTAATTATCAACACTCCTTCCTTCCCCCTCCCGACTGCCGCCTACTTCTTCCCTCACACTTCCTGGTCGTCGACATCGATCAAGGCAGCACGCCACCAGCCAACAACCTTCACTCTCTCCTTCTCCTTTTCTCTGTAAACCCTAATCCGCCTCCACCACTACCGAATCCCTTTTGTTTATCCTAAACGAATAACACAACCAAGCTCGTATCTCAGATCAAGTACTCCGGCATGGAGTTAAAATTGAGGGCCCGCTTCAGATTCACATCCTCGCTAACGTGCAAGTATCATTATCTAGGGCTTTTTCAAGGAGTACTCTACCTCAACTCACCTATGACCTCGGCTCATCTCTTTCCACCGGCGACCTCGGGCTCACTTCACCTCACCAGAGACTGCAACGATTGCTCAAGTTAACAAGCCCTAGATTAGATTAAGGTAAATCTTGGTTTACAAGCCCTACTCTTTCATGACCTCGACACTCCTCAACAACACCACTAATTGGATCTCCGGAAATGTATAGGGCCTTGGTAGGCCCGTCTGATTCTGTGTTGATAATAATGTTCACTATTAAAGACGCTTCTAAATGGTGGAGTATATTAAATGTCTCTCCTATTTGGCAAGATTGAATATTCTACCTTCTCGCTCTTCTCTCTACCTTCTCGCTCTTCTTTGTAGCCTCACTGCGATTGTCGCTATGGTGATTTCTCTTTTTGATTTTGTTACAGTTTCCATGATTTGTTGAGTTTCATGTTTTTGTTCCTAGGGTTCGTTTTAGAGCGTTACCTTTTTTCCTATCAGTAAATTGAGAAGTTAAGTCGCTAAATTCAATTGATTCATAACAGATTCTGATCTCTATATTTACTCTTGTAATAATTGATTAAAATGAGTAGTATGAAGAAGATTACTCATAAATTTCATGATTTTGTGACATCTACAGATGCAATTGATTCGAATTCAGCAAACAGTACAAGACCGTGATATCAACAATAGTATCATCTGCAACATGTATTTCTCGCTATTATTTTGTGTAAAATAGAATAATCGAATTCAGCAAACAGTACACTTTTTTTTTTATGTATTTACCCTTTTGCAGATTCCTGTGAACAAAGTCAAAACATATTCCTTTCAGCTTTTCATTGAGTAATCAAATTACATTGGTTAACCATAATCTTCACAACCAATGACATCTTTGTCAACCATATTCAGTTCATGAATACTTTTCCTCTATAAATAAAAGATCATCTTCCTCTTTTAGTAACTTTTTCTAGAGAAAATTGTGCTTTTAACTTTGTTTCATTTTTATATTTCATGTTCCAAAAATTTATCATTTTTTTAGTTCAACAGGTCAGGTTGTGATTGTAGGGTGGGACAAAAAGATAAAATGTTGGGATTCAAGGTCAACAAAGACTCTTACTGCTGTAAATATTGTTAATACAGGGGTCAAATCTATATCACTAAGTGGTCCCTTTTCTTTATCCTCTGAATTTAGGGATTTGATATCTTCATTTTGTAGTGCCAAATTCGTTAACTTTGTGATGATGTTTTTTTTATTGTGTAGGTTATTTGATTTCAAAGGTGATCAAGGTTCTTCCACAAGAGATTGAGACACTAAGAAAACCAAAATGGGATGCTGTGTTGGTGAGCCAATATCTTTCTGATCTAAAAGAAGTCAAAAAATAGGGGCGAAAAGAGAGAAGGAACAAGGAAGCTCAGGGTGTTCTTGCAGCTTCAACTGCTGTTGCTGCAGCTTCTTCCAGGATTTCATCTTTCAGGAAAGATACACTTGAAGAATCCGCTCACTATGAGGTAGTTGACTCTCATTCTGTTAAAAAAAATAGTAGAACTTGATGCAAGAAGTAGCAACATACTTTCATTGATCTGTTTTCATAATGAAATGAAGTTATATTGATTCTTATTTTGTGTTCACAACCATTTGTTTCTATGACCTCTTATGTTTAGAAAATAGAGAAAAGTGGAGCTGCTTGTTTGGATAAACTCGTTATGACAGTATGTCTGATTTCCTTCATCAAAGCTCAGTCAATTTTATTGCACCATAACTAACTGTTTCCATCTACCAAATTGTTATCATATCTTGAGAAATATACAATCATTTATGTAATAGGTAGAAAACTAGATCTCATGCTTATGCCTTTTTGTTGTAAATGGCATATTAATTACATGTCTTGTGGTTTATTGTAAGTTATATATAATGATTATGAGATTTTTTATTAATTAACTAGTTGATTGTTCCTGATGCAATTTGATTTTCACTGATTAGGTGCGAAACAAAAGCTGGCAGAATTTATCTCTGAATCGGGTAATATGTGTTGTGCAGATTGTGGAAGTCCATATCCAAAATGGGTGTAAGTCCTAATTTTCAGATGCATGCTTGTAGTTCGACATTAAAAATAAACCATCTCCTCTTTCTTCATAAACTCCATGTTTGGGTGTCCAGATCTGTAAGTTTTGGAGCATTTATATGCATCAAGTGTTCACGAGCACATAGAAGCCTTGGGGTTCATATATCAAAAGTAAGCCCTTGTTTCTTAATTTCTCAACTTTCTCAACTTACAACATCAATTATATACCAAATATTTACAATGAAGTTGACTCCACACTCCACACACAGGTGTTATCAGTGAATCTAGACGAGTTGACACATGAAGCACTCAAACAGTGTCCTTATGCCAAGTACCAGCCATGCATTTCGCAACAAATGGAAAAAGAAAGACAATGAACACAAACCACCTCCTAAGACTAGCAACTCAATGGTAATTACTAATTTGTTTGTGTTAATTGTTATAATATTATATATATATATATATATATATATATATATATATATATATATATATATATATATATATATGTCTGATAATTTGTGTATAGGCAGGTATGATTCCTTCTAGACCTTTAAGACTTCTCAACACTTCTAAGTTTCTCTTCTAAAATTCCCATTGCATCAACAGAAAGCCTACACCCAACAATCCCATCAGAAACCATAACAGGAAGCTCCCACACAGGCAAAAGTAGCCTTGAATCACACAAACAAACCCCTTCACGAGCCCCTGAAAACACCGGTTCAGCTTCTTGTACAACTAAACCCACCAAGGGCATCTTCACCAGATCCTCAAAAGCCTCAGTAGCTTCATTAACACATAGCAGCAACTTCACCGGATCCAAATCGGTTAAAAAAGTCTTCCAATATTGCCCTTGGTGTGTTGGACTCCAACAATTTAATACAAATCTACTCAGGCCAACTGTTTTGAATAACCCGCACTTAAAGGATTGTGATTGCCACAATGTGTATACATGGGCTTCAATAATAACGCGGGCCAACTGTTTTGAAGATATGGGACTTTAAAATTCAAACTACTCCCACCTTTGTATAAGCATAAATAGTCATTAAACTAGTCTTAATACTTTGATTATTTAAACTATCTTTTGAAATGAACATAAACATTAATCAATGGGCCATGGATTTTGATTCAATGAAAAAAGATCCCATACATTCCATGGGTCCATGGGCCCATTAATTATCCTAAACAGGGCCTATAAAAATAAAGAAAAAGTTCATTCAATTATTTGTAAAAGTACTAAATAGAAGCATTATGTTGTGTGCAGAGAAATAATGCAAGCTGTAAGATTCTCACCTGCATTTCAGTGAGGTCATTTCCTTTTTCTTTTTGTCTGATTGTGTTTTTTTTATTTTAGTTTTAGTACTTAACTAATCATTTTCTTTTTATTATGTTTCACTTTCTTCATTTTTTTTTATAAGTTTTGGGTTCTGTTTGATATGATGGAATGGAATGAGCATAGTAATGGAATGGATTGTTACATTCCATTATCATGTTTGGCTTGATTGATAAAATGGAATGAGACATTCAAACATGTTTTTTGTTATGTACAGTTAGATAAGTAAATGGATATAAATTGGCAGATAAAGAAAAAAAAATTATTATTTTATAAAATTGAACTTTATTCAGTTAAGGACTTATTGTTTTGTTGTGTTTTGCAGATAATTCATGATTTAGATCATCTAGTCACAGAGGTTTGAGGGAACTACATCGAACACATGTTAAAGATTCTAAATTCATGCTCTACCCAAGTTGTTGACACTGTTAAAAACAACATCTTACAAGGGGGGCAATCTCGTAAAGATCTTGTCCCTTCTGTCATTGATTCAATCATTGAAACATTAGTTGAAAAGTCAAACGAGGTACATTTTTTTAAAAAGCTTTTTTTTTGCAACATCATCCATCGCTAATAAAAAAAACATTCTTTGAAAAGTCAGGTGCTTCAATTGGTGTTTCTGTTATTGAAGGTTGCAGTCAGGTGCTTCAACCGATGGTTTGTCATTTTCTCAACTATTGTATCTTGGACAGAGACATCGTTCTAAAAAACGTGAGAAACGCACGCCTTAAGGCACACCTTGAGGCGAAGCGACTGCTGATCGAACTAGAGGCGCCGCCTCTGTGGTAGGATTTGATATGTACGCCTCGTAATAGTGAAGCGTATAGGAATCGGTTGAGGCGGAACGATTTTCAGAAGCGCACGCCTTCAAAATTTTAGTCTAATTTTTACTTATTTTGACTTAGTCTAATTTTGACGATCCCATCCCATGGCCAAATTCATTACTGGAACGTGTTTTTACCAAACGGAATTGCTTCAATTTGCAATTGGGATCGTCAATTTGGCTTTTGGAATGTTGAATTGGAGATTGACGGGAAATTGATTGTCGACTGAAATTCCAGTCTTATGCTTTGATACTTAGTCTTATGCTTTGATGCTTCGCCTAGTACTTTAATGGATTCAAGTGACATTCCAACTGAAATTCCTCTCTCTCTCTCTCTAGCTTTTTCAAAATCAAATTACCTTTTAGCATATTCATCCTTATATAGTTTCTATTTTTTGTAATTACAGACTGATCTGGTTGATGTTCGGATAACAATCCATCAGGGGAGGAATCCATTGCAGTTTTGTATAAGTAACTAGTTTATTCATATCTTGTTTCTCTCTCTCTCTCCCCCTCTCTCTCTCTTATGTCCAAATCACATTTCCTTTCTATAGTATCTCAAGTAGCAGCATAGTTTTAAGGAAAAAGCACAGTTGATGTGCTGTAGAAGAGATTCACAAACTTATATAATCTTTGGCTAAGCTCTCGTAATCTTTGGCTAAGTTCTCAAATTGTTAACTTGGAGTGGCTTCTTGTAATCTTTGGCTAAGTTGTCAAATTGTTAACAGGAGTTCCCAAATTTCTAATCTTGTTTTTCTATTCTCATCCAGATAATACTTGTCCACGAGAAGTCCTTTGAAGCTGATAAATATTCCTCGATGAAATCTATATTCTTTTCAGCTCAGGTAAGTTTTCTTATGGTAAAAAAATATGTTGCCTGGAAAAAAAAATTGAAATCCATAAATACTGCAAAAACTTTTCTACCTTAGTAAATTACATAAATGGACCTTGTAGTTTGGTGGAATCCAATTTTGATTTTTGTTGCATGGCTCGTCCTTGTGGTTTCATTTTATGTGAAGCGTTGGTCCTTGAGTCATTGAATCGTTAAATCTAACTACTCAGCTGTTAATTTTATTAAATATTGCCATTTTGCCCTTGGGGCAAACTAATAAAAAACACACCATACAGTCCAAATTTGTAATTTACTATATGTATATGCATATGCATATCTATATATTTAATTATATTTACAAATAAAAAACACACCATTTTGGACCCTATGGTGCTTTGTTATTTGTTTGGTCCAAGGGCAAAATGGTTATGTTTAAAAAACTAACAACTGAATAGTTAGATTTAATGATTTAATGACTCAGGGACCAAGGCTGCACATAAAATGAAACCACTAGGACGAGTTGTAATACCTTTTCTTAACGCACCTATGATAATATGTATTGGTTGTAGCTAAATGAGTTGTATTTGTTTGGATATAGGACATATGGTGGTCAAATGAAGTTGTGTACAAAATGTTATATGAAATGGATGTGGGAGTATTATGTGGATGCTACAACAGGTAGGTAAGCTTCAATTTCTACCTTTTAATTTCTCTCATAAGTTTAAAATTTGATTTCTAGTTTCCATGGATCCAACCTTAATGTTTTTCATCCTCAAAGGTAATACATGTTTGCTGAAGTACCAGACGACTACGAATAGATATAGACTCTACAAATGTTCAGGTGGGTATTTTTTTTTCTGAAATTCACATAACTATATCTTTGATAGTCATGTTTGTTTGTTCGGTTGTGCAAGGACAATTAGATGGAGTTTGACAGCACATGCAGCTAGGGAAGTGGATTGGAGTGGGATAGAAAATAGAACAAATGTAGCTAGGGTAATTGTTTTCTGAATTTGGTGTAACTATATCTTTGATTTTGTTTTTCATCTTACCTTTTATGATTTGAGTATGAAATTTTATTTTATATTATGCAATGGATTGTATTTTTTGTATATGCTATTTTATTTCTATTATGAGAAATTAAATGCAAATTTAATTTGAAAATTAATAAATATATAAATTTATTTTTTTTAAACATTTAAATTTACGATACGCAAAAATGTGTGTCATCTTCATTTATGACATGGCCTTTCTTGACAGGGGCTTTCTTGATACGCATTGCGTGTCATTAACACGCGCGTCGTAAGGTTACGACACGCGAATGCGTGTCATCTTCCTTTATGACAGGGCCTTCCTTGATACGCATTGCGTGTCGTAAACGCGCGTCGTAATTGCGCGTCGTAAATGAGCGTCGTAAATGCGCGTCGTCTATAGACGACGCGCAAAAGCGCGTCGTCTCTCTTTATGACAGGGCCTTCCTTGACACGCATTTGCGCGTCGTCTGAGCCTTTTACGACGCGCAATGAGCGTCGTAAAAGGCTGTTTTTCTAGTAGTGGTCCCGAAATTAGAGTTCAAGAAAGTAAGTTATTACAAAATAACTAAGTAAAAAGATGAGGATATTTAAGCTTCAATTGATCCTCACACTCCCATGTGAATTCAGTTCCTCGCTTGGCGTTCCAGCTGATGAGTTATAAGAACTCTTTGATCGATTAGATCTTTGTAACAGGTAAATAAAGAACGTAAAAACAGTGAGATAAAACACAAGTATGGATCTGAATGAGTCGAATGATTAGATTAACTCCATCCTCAGCAGAGCTCGATTAAGAACTTCCACTGTAGAGGATTCTAGGGTTACAACACTACTAGAAAAACAACCTTTTACGACGCGTAATGCGTGTCGTAAAACGTTCAGACGACGCGCAAATGCGCGTCAAGAAAGGCCATGTCATAACGAGAGACGACACGCTTTTGCACGTTGTCTGTTTACGACGCGCATTTACGACGCGCATTTATGACACGCATTTACGACGCGTAGTTATGACACGTAATGCGTATCAAGGAAGGCCCTGTCATAAAGGAAGAGGACACGCATTTGCGTGTCGTAACCTTACAACGCGCGTGTTTATGACACGCAATGCGTATCAAGGAAGCCCTTGTCATAAAGGAAGACGACACGCATTTTGCGTGTCATAATTTTAAATATTTTTAAAATTATATATTTTTTGATAGATTTACTAATTTTCAAATTAAATAACACATTAAAAGTCTAATAATACAAAATAAAATACCATAAACACTAAGAATAATTCATTGCACTAATATGTCAAATACAAATAATCATTCCAATATTACGTAAACGTAACACATTGCTAATATTTCATAATATTTATTATACAAGAAATATGAAACAATTGAAATCCCTGAGATTAAAAGTACTAATAGAAGCTTCACGTGAGATACATATAGTTGGACCAGTAAGCAAGGATGTTCCCGAATCCATAATAACAACACAAGAACACGTACGCGATATCTTCTGCTAGAAGTTGTCAATCCAAAACTATTGTTGAAGGTTGGCATGATAGCTATTAAGATTTGAGCATAACAAGAAACCAATCAATGTTAGGAACTCAAAATTTACTGCCACCATTATCATGTATACTCTGGACAAAAAAATAAATATAAAATGGAAATAAGTCAAAAGTTTAACTGTTTGGGCTATTTTTGTGTTTTTTTTTACAATTTAATTTCACCTTGATAGCATTCTTAATTTCTGCAAGAACTAATGGTATTCTTTTTACAACTTGGGCATATGAATACTTATTGGCAAACGCATCAACAATGTCATTTTGGCCAATGTCAATCTTATAAAGTGCTCGTTGAAACCCATCATCATTTATCATCTTTTGTAAACTTGAATATATCACCTCAAAAAACTAAATTTACAAATCCCAAAATTGAAATTTTTAGGTAAGATAAATTGCATGATATAAAAATCAATTGATAAATGGCTTTTTATGGTAGGAAGGGAATAACCGTCATTCGGACATTCCTATGATAAACCTATAAAGTTCACATGAAAGCTCTCTCAAGGCTGTGGGCAAGTTTAGTTCAGGCTCAGAAGTAGGAATATCCAAATTTGGAATATCCCACTGTCAGATCCAAGAAAAAAGAAAATCAATTATTGAAAATTTTAAAATCATATTTCACAAGGAGTGTTAATACTTAAAGAACACAAAAGGGTACCTTGGGTGCAAAATCTTTGGAAACTAATCTTGCATACCTCTATCAAAAGGTAAAAGCTTTCAAGTGTATGTGTCACACATGAAACAAAACAGATAAAGGAATGTGTATATATAACATGGCTTTCAAAATTCACTTGATATTTACTCACTTGAAGATTTGCAAACACTTCAAATGGAATGTTGGATCATTTTCCCTGTTACATAAATTATGCTTTGTAGAATTACTTGTACACATGACAAGTTAGCACATGAAATTTGTGAATTTTCGGGCTAGTTTGCACTCTTGTACTAAGCTGAACTTTTGTGCTTGGAATTAAGTTAAGCCCTTGGTAAGGATGAAAATAGACTTCCATACCTGATTATAGGCTTTTACCTCATGGAATTTGGAGCCTTTATGAATTTATTATGAATTTTCGAAGTTGATTGATGCAAACAGTGGGCTGCATGGACCAGTTTGCAAAGATTGGTACTTATACCCTTAAAGGAATTGGAATTAGGAAAAGTGGTCCAAAGTTCAGTGAAACTAGATACACTAACCTTTCCAGAAAACTATACTTCATGATTTTTGGACAATCTGATGGCCTCGTATGATTTTTATAAGATAAGGACAGATTCCAGCAACGTGCTGAAACATTTCATGACAACATCAAACAAAATGGGATAAACAACTCACATAAACTCAGAATCAGGATAGGAAAACAAAGAAAAAATGTAGTAGACATACATACCTTTCCACAATGAAAACCCCATTAAAATTCTCAACCTAACACCATTTCCCTTTCTATGGCATGAATTACCATTCTGCCCTTCTCTTCTTCCTCATTTTCTGCTGCATTTTCAGAAAGAAAAAAAATGTGTGGTAAAGATGGTGAAAATCATGGTACTTAAGTGCTTCAGAAAATGATGCAAGAAAAATCACTCTAACAGAATACCAATTGAGAGTCATTCCATTCCATCAAAATCCTTTAAAAATAATGTTTGTTGGGATTTCTGCAATATTTCTGTAACTGCTTCATTCAAATATTCCCTAAAAATCATGTAGCTTTAATATAATCCACCTTCTATTGCTACAACTGTTCTTCTCATTTTCCCATTTTTTCCACTTTTAACCCTTCTACTTGTAATCACTGCAGTCCCATCCCTACCAATCTTTTTGAAAATTCCCCCAATGCCCGCTACTGCTAACCTTGCAGCTATTCTTGCCACCACATCACATATTTTCACCACCAGTTTTCTCACTTTCAGTGGAACATCGTTTATCTGATAATGAATTAATTTTGTCAAAAAAGAAAATAAACCCAGATTCAAAAAAGTATTTTTTTTATATAGAAACTAGGAAAATCTTACATTTAGGGTTTCTTCAAGAATCTTGGCAACTTCACTCGGGTTTGGGGTGTCATCTTCATGCATAGCAGCCATTAATGGTGTGCTGAGTATTTTTAAGAAACAAGATATGAATTTATCTTTTTTGTAATCCCATTTGCTGAGAACTTTTTATCAATCTAAACAATGCACTTTACATTTCTACCCCTACATTGGTAAAAAGAGTAAAGAATTTCGTTTTATGACATACCTTAACATGAATCTTGCTGAAAGCTTAGAGGAAACTCGTCCAAAAATATCTGATTCTAATGACACTTTGTGAATTACTCTTCTAACAATGTCACCTAAATACATTCCCGATATCATTTTCTCAAAACCCTGTATTATTAATCACAAAAATCATATCAAGTAAAAAAAATATGGAAATTACAGAGTGAAAATTATCTTGGATAAAAATAATTAAATTAACCTGATCATTTGGGTTCTGACTTTCTGCATCAAGATCAATATCATAATCAGTTCACTACTAGAAAAACAACCTTTTACGAACAAAACAAAATATACTGTAATAACAACTTACTGGCAGCTGGTATTCTGTTTTGGAATCTCTACGCCCTCCTCTTATGGCAAAATGAGCACAACCAGGATACTTCCCATGACTACAATTCCTCCCTCATCAACAGTTTCATTTGCAATTATTTCATATAATTCAGAAATCAGTTGTTGCACCTACAAGTCATCAACAATGATTATTAGTATGAGAATGCCTGACAAGGGTATTCTCGTCTTTTGCACTTTTTTACCTCAGGGAATCAATAAGTCCTTCAGGTATGAGAATAACACCATAGTTATAACCAAGATCTACACGTTTACAGATTACATCTGCTATGTAATTTGTAACCTTTTTTAGTGTCAATTTCTTTGATGCACCCTGTAAGAAATATGACAAAAAAAATAATTAGTGAGTCTCTAAAAAAATAAAAAATAAATTGAATTGTGTACCTCTTCTCCAATAAGAGTGATGTTTGGATGAGTTTGTAAAGCACATTCTAATGTAATGTGGGAAGCAGCACGTCACATAAGCCTTACAACTGCATACATACAATACAACCTTATAATTAGCAACCATGTGAATATTCCTATTTCCTTGGTCAAATGTTGACCAAATTTATTTTTTTATTTTTACAAATTATATGAAAATATAATATTCCAGATAATAAACTTACAATGATAATATTTCCCTGTGGAACGTGCATCTATCATAATATTTCCCGAAATCCCCCTGAAATACATTTAATAACAAAGCAAACAACAGTTAATAACATTTTTGGTATTAAGTCTCTATTGTAAAGTGACAAAACTAATTAAATAATAACATCGCTAAAATGGCGTTTTCAATTCAGAAGTTGTTGAAATGAAAAGGCGATTTTCAAGGAAACATGAGTTTTGCAAGTGAAGCAACCTTATATACTCTTTTTTTTCCTTTTCAGTTTTGGTCAATAATTATCAAAATAAAAAATGAAAAATGATTTCTGACGAGTTAAATCACCTAGGTTTTCTCCGGGACTTGAACGGAATATTTGTAGGCGGTGATGGAGAAAACTCGAACGGCAAATGAGGCGGCTCAGCCTCGCCTGACAACATTCCAACGATCTCTCCCATCGTCGGACGTTTTACCGGCGAACGCTGAGACATAGTAAGGCGGTTGTGATACAGAGGAGTGCCTGTTCTTGATCTAGTGAATGAATATTAGGACCGAAAAGATCTAGCAGCTTCCCATTGCGTGCAAGTTGTCTCGTCCATGAAATTAAATTAACTCTATCGAATTCAGACATGAGGGACGTGTGCAAACTCGACTGATTTCCGTTTCTTGCAGACAACATTTGATTGTACCGATAACGACCCCGCTCTAGGGATCCCATATCTTCCCTCCCTTTACATACATTAAAATAAATAAATCATAATTTGAAACAAAAAACAAGTCATTGAAATAAAGTTATTTACAGAATTACCTGACAGTGGATTAAGAGGGGAAGAAGCAGAGGGAAGATTAGTTCCATGAACGGAATTGGAAGAACCAAGAGCTGAAGGAGCGGGACCGGGACCAGATCCAGGAAGCATAGGTGGTCTAGTAGTGATTCAGAACTGGTAATCCACTCGGACCTTGAAAACAAACCAGAACAACATCTTGGTTCGATGAGATTGGTTTGGATCGTTCTAGAGGCCTATTTCTTTGCCGAACATGAAGCCATACCTAAGAAGGGGATGATTATGAAGAAAAACATCGGGAAAGTCGGTGCGGGTTGGAGGTAGTTGAGGTGGGTATCAAGCGGTGTTTTAGGGTTTGTTTTGATCGATGAAGATTTTAGGAACTTCAAGTAAGAAATTATGGATGTTTTACACACAATGATTCTAGGGTTTCTTTTGATTGAAGAGGATTTTACATACAAAGAAGAACAAGAAGGACGAGAGTATCAAGGCGGGGTTTTTTATTTTTTGGATTTCATTCCCGCTTGCAATTAAAAAATTGGAGAACACGCGTTCATAAAGAAAAATATAAAGCGACAGTTTTAGACGACACACCTTTTTATGATAGGTGCCCTCCGTGTTTTTAATTTTTTTTGTTGGACACAATTTTTAGGGCACCCACAAATGCGTGTCCACTATCCTTCAAATTTTGTAAAACTGACATTATTTTTTAGGTCACGCACAAATGCGCATCCTCTATCAGCGAGTGTCATTGTTTGCGCGTCATTAAAGGGCTGTTTTCTAGTAGTGCAAAATAAGAACGATGAATACGCTTGAAAATCTCTATCAATTCTTATCTAATCGTTATGTTCTAGGATGCATGCAAGCATCTATTTATAATAAACCCTACATAAAACTCACAGATGGACAGGCCCATACCGGAGACAAAATTTGGACTAGCTAACGAGCCCAAAAGACGCAACACTAAACTGGACCTAACAATCTCCCCCTTTGCGTCAATTTGGAGTGAGACCATCATTTCTTCTTGCTTGGACCAGCTGCTGGAACCTTCTTGGTTGTATCAAACAGACGCGAGATCAGGGCAAGGATTGTCTGTCTGAAGCGAATGTAGCATTGAATCATATCATCAAAGTACTTCTTGTCATCCGCTGAGTTCTGCTTGCACCGATGGATGATCCCTAAGACATGTTCCAGACATGCAGTGGTATAGAGATGTTTGTCTGCCAAAGCGAAAAGACATTTCTGGCCTTCGTTTCTGGTAAACATAACGGAGCTTCTCTTCGGGTCTATCTTTCCCATCTACATCATGTTTAGGTCACTTGCTGAGCCAACAGGAGATATGGTAGGCTCTTTCTTGAATACGCTCGCTACCTCCTGATCCATCTTGGCGACTTCCATGATATAGAAGACAAGCATCCTCTTGAAGTGGTCAATGATCAGACCATATTCTGCTTCGTTTGTAAGAAGGATGTTGTGCAAGATGATCCAGCCGTGTGGATTCAAGTTGGGAAGATCAGCAAGCGAGATGGCATGTTCGGTCTTGGCAGATCCTCTCAGCACCTTAAACCGAACGTTAGTGAAGTTTCCTTCCCTGTATGGCTTTAGAACCCGAACATTCATAATCTGCTAAGCGCTCCATGTTTGGTACTGTGGTTGAGCGGCCCTCAGATAGAAATCGACTAAGTCCCTGTCACCCTTTGGATGAGGATGAGGGAACTCAGCAATGTTGTCAAAGGCATGGAATACGAACACCTTTCGGGTCAGTGGCATGTTGAACTGAGAATTGACAGTATTAGAACGATCTAGAGAGATCACCGGTTCCAGCCACAAGATGCTGGGTGTATCGATAGCTTCTTTCAGCAACTTCTCAAGAGTCCAAGGAGGAAAAAGAGTTTTCCTGCCCTCGAGAAGGTCGTGAGCTTCTTTCTGTCTTCTTTCGGCTTCTTCAGCCTCTCTAGCTACACGAGCGCTGATGTCAGCATCTCTATCTCGACCTTGCTTCTTCAGAAGGTCGGCAATGGTCTCCTTATCATCATCATTGCTCTCCTCAGCAATTTTCTTGCCCTTGTCTTTTACACCCGAACCTGAGGCTTGGCCTGTAGGAGGAGGTTCGGTTGTGTGTGTTTCTTTTGAAGTAGGAGGCGGTTGAGACACATTTTCTTTTTCTCCCCCTTGTTTCGGAATGGACACGAAATCAAGGAGCCCTTCAATCTTGCTCAGGAGAGAGAGGGCAGGAGCAAGTTTTTTTGTAAGATCATGCCTCACAGAATAGTTGAGTATCGGGTCATGTGCTTCCAGGATGTTTGAAATAGATGCGTGGACATCCGAAACACACGATGAAATCACCTCTCTTTCAGATCGAAGAGACTCAATATCCTTTTGAGAATTGGAGAGTTGAAGACTCTTGACCTTAAGAGCGGTGGTCTTTCTAGCAAGAGCGTCCATGAGTGAGTTTTCAGCAGCAAGGTCCTCATGGAGCAAAAGACTTCAGTTCTGATGCAACTGATGTAGCCAACTAGTTGACAATGGGTTCCAGCTTTGTTTTGGTGGCTTCAGCATTTTCCTATAATGACTATAACAAAGAAGAAGCATCAGTGAATAGTTTATCGACTTTTTCGGTCGCTGTCTCATAGGCTTTGGTTGAGGCATCAATGGCTGCAGCGGCGGAGTCAAGAGAGACTTGATGAGTTTTGGAAAAGGCATCAACAATCTTCTGAATGGCAGCTTCAGAGATGGTAGATTGAGATGAAGAAGAGGAGGCGATGAGCGAATCTATCTTGTCATGAAGCTCCTTGAGATGCCTCTTTGTGACAGGAGCATCATCATCGTCGTCACTCTGAACTTGAAACGGACTATAATAGACTGAATCAAAGGTCATGTCCTCCCCGCCAAGGAATGGTTCTTCACTCTCTGCTGCATGAGCAGGAGATGATGGGGTTGGTGAGGGTGGAGGCTCGGTGGTTGTAGTAGGTTCGGGTTGGGTTGTATGTTCGGTAGTTGGTGGGGGTTTGGGTGCGTCAGTATGAACCCCCATATCAGATACGTTGGTTCTTACTTTAGCGGTTGTTGTGGTTGCTTCGGTAAAGATGGGTGGGGGTATTGGGATGGAGGTGGATGGTATTTGTGTGGTGGAGGTTATGGGGGGAATGGAAATGGGAATGGTAACTGGTGGAGAAGAGTTTGGAGAAGTGGAAAAGTGAACTTCTGGAGTAGGCGATCGTGGTGGAGTGTTACCACGAGGAGATTCGTCAGAGGCAGAACTCTCTTCCTCAGATTCGCTTGAGGAGGAAGCAATAATGAGCTTTCGCCTTGGTTGGGTTTTTCTCTTCTTCAGCGGAGGGGATTGAGCAGCCTTGGTGGTTTTTCGTTTCTTGGGAGAAGGGCCTTTCGCTCCCTTACCAACCTGCTTGTCTTTGCCTTTGTCAGTTTTCTTTCCCCTTGGCACAGGCTTGTCAGCTTCATGGATGGACTTGAGCATTTCAGGAGTAAGCTCTCTCGAACCAGAGCGTCGAAACTCCTTGTATGTTTTAATAATCCGGCGGTCGGCAGGAACGTCTCCATACATCGACTCTGGGATTGAGCCATTGAATTGGAACTTGGAGGCATCGGAGACAATGATCTTCGTGGTATGGAAAGTACCAATCGAAGACATTGGAGAACCTGCAACAATGGGGACGTGGTACTTGTCTTCACCCATTTTGTAATAAGAGTCCAAAAACGAGCGTAGGAAATCTCGGAATGCCGAGATGTAGAAGACAGACTCTGAATCAATTGTTGCCATAGGACCGACTCGTAGTCCAAGTTGATACCGTTGTAGATCCCGTAGAGAATGGAGATGAACAGATGACTTGCTCCGTCTGATCCAGCACTGCGTTCAGACAGCCCCTTGAACAGCACTATAAACAACCCATTCCACTGAGGAGGCAGGCACGATTTCTTGAACTTCGTGACCGTTGTCAGCACCTCAGTATGCCCCATGTTGTAGAACATAGAGAACATGTGACCCACCAGAAACGATTCAGGGTTAACCCTAGTTGAATCAGGTTCAAACCCTAAAATTGAGCAAAACCTCTGCTTGGAGATTGAAGCCTTGTGATCGGGCACGTCGAAGAAGATCCTGTCGACTGCCTTGTCGTAATGAGCAGTGGCGAAAATCTGAGATAAGAACTCCATAGGAACTACTTCAACTTTGGTGAGAGCAGGAGCAATCGGTGAGTACTTGAGGCATTCGATTATCGGGAAGATGAAAGCATCATAGACCTGAGGAGTAAGATCGATGATCAAACTCTATTGGGGACGAATCGGTAAGATGTGAGAGGTGGCATGAACTGATGATGAATCCACCATTGTTGAGAAGAAGATGAGAGAGATGATGAACAATAGAATGCTTGAAGGTTTTCTTGCTCTCTGAAATATGGGTGCAATAAAGAGGTAAACAATGGTTTACATTACCTTTTATACTGTGGGTAGAGGAGAGAGAAGAATATGTCCCAAATCTTCGAGGGAAATACGAAGGGTTTTTCGGAAGTGATGGATGCGTGACAGTTATGAGCGCTGATGATCACGCATGAGAGAGAGTGTCAGTCCCGATTTACACGCCTTCCCATCAGGCGCCGTTTAGAAATGAAACAGTTCCACTTCACACGCCTGGCTTTCAAGCGCCGTTTGAAAATCAAATCGATTGGACTCTCGCCTGAGTCAGCAGATTATCATCTTATCCTTTTAAAGTTAGTGACATCTTAAAGCAAAATTGCCCACGTGGATCAATATTAACCACAACCCTTTTATAACTTCACATCCCATTAAAAATATGCCTTGTAACTGATGAAACTAGAATGTTGGAAAATCAAAAAGATTTACGTGCTTAGTGTGTAAAAGAAAAAGAGATAAAGCAACACATATGAGGGATTTTGTGATGTCAATAAAGACACGAAACAATGGATCCCGGGCACGAATCTCTTCCTTCAAAGTCAAGAGAGACTTTAAAGTGTTTGTGTGGTTTCCCGTTGAATAACGATCAGACACTTATTGAGCAGTGTTGAAAGACTTCTTTTAATTAGGCTTATTTGGGTGGCTTTCACTTCAATTCAGAATTCCTGATCTTGATATAAGACAGAAATCGAACGAAGTACTTGTGAGACCAATGTAGTCTGTTGAACAAGTAGGTTTGAAATAATTTAAGTGGCTAGATAAAATAGTTTATGTAAAATCCCCAAAAAAATTTAAAACTGGATTCCAAGGGAAGAAATTTTATGGGATTTAACAATTTCATAGGAATCACTCAAAAGGAAATTAGATATTTTACTTTCCGTCCCTATGGATAAGTCCGTCAATTCATTAGTGAAAGCTAGAGCAAAGTTATTGTTCACCGTCAATGCATAGTAGGTATTGAATTATGGGTTTCACTTAGTTCGTAGTGGCACGAAGCTAAGATCATAAACACAGAAATTATGTCACCATAAACCTCAGTGGTAATTTCTGAGAGTCTCAAGGGTTACGTTTATGAAGCGAATGAGATGGAGAAAAGTAGTGTAGATGGTGTAAAGAAACCAAAGTACCTCTGCTGTTAAAATAGGGACCAAGCAGAAAACTCTTATCTCATGTGAGAAGAGAGTTAGGTAGCTCATGATTAGAATAAATATGAAAGCCTAATTAGGGAGACAAGGTTTGTTTGTACCAAGTCAGTAAGGCTATTATTCAGAATCAGGTGAGGCTTTGGACACATACAACAACATTCTTCTAGGGACACTTAACTAGTGAAATAATTTCCCCACAAATAGACACACAAAAAGATAAGACACAAAAGAAAACAAAATAATAAAAAAAATATTTTTGGAGTTTTTGAATTCACCAAAAGAAAATAAGAAAAAGAGAAAAAATATTTTTGGAATTTTTGATTTAAAAAAAAATGAGACACAGAAAAAAAAAATTTGGAACCGAACCCGAGCGTTCGGTCTATTTCGGTTAAATTTTTTTTTTGGAACCGAACCCGAGCGTTCGGTCTATTTCGGTTTTAAAAAAAATATGTTTGAAAAAGAACAGGACTTTGAAAATAAGAGAAATGAATTTGAGAAAATAATACAAAAGGTTCACAACCAAGGAAACTACCGTTGAGTGATAAGCAAAGATCAGATGATACGACCGAACCCGAGCGTTCGGTTCATTTCGGTATACCAGAACAAGACCCGAACCCGAGCGTTCGGTTCATTTCGGCACACATGAGACCCGAACCTGAACGTTCGGTCTATTTCGTTTCCAACTTTTAATTTTGAGAAGTAGTCTTTGGCTGACTCCGATTCCATCATTCCAAGCCCTTGTAGAATTTTGTTGAAAGATGCTTCAGGAAGAGCTTTGGTGAAGATGTCAGCCAGTTGATCAGTGGTTCGAACAAAGTGAATTTCGACGTTCCCATCTTCCACATGATCCTTAATAAAGTGATACCTCAGTGCTATATGCTTGGTCTTGGAATGTTGCACTGGGTTATGACAGATCCTAATGGCAGTTTCTGAATCATAATATAGTGGGATCTTTTTCATATTGAGTCCATAGTCCCGGAGCTGGCTTTGGATCCAAATCACTTGAGATGTACAGGAGGCAGCTGCGATGTACTCTGCTTCGGCTGTAGACAGAGATACACATGTCTGTTTCTTTGATTACCAGCTAACCAACTTCCCGTCTAGGAATTGGCAGCCTCCAGTGGTGCTTTTCCTGTCTAAACCACAACCTCCAAGGTCTGGATCTGAGTAGGCTTGAACGAAGAAACCTGAGTTGGATGGATACCATAAACCGAAAGAGGTGGTTCGTTTCAGATACCTGAGTATGTTTTTCACAGCAAGCATATGGGGTTCACGAGGATTCGCCTGAAATCTAGCACAGTAACAGACAGAAAACATTATATCAGGCCTGCTGGCAGTAAGGTACATTAAAGAACCAATCATCTGGCGATATAGCGTAATATCGACTGCCGGTTTTTCCAAGGAAGGTGTGAGCTTGGTGCCGAATGCCATTGGAACTTTAACCTTTGAGTCTCCCATCATGCCAAATTTTGCAAGAAGAGTTTTGGTATAAGCTTCCTGGTTGATAAAGATGCCTTCGGGTCCCTGTCTAATGTTTAAACCAAGGAAAAAGTTAATCGGACCCATTGAGCTCATTTCAAATTTAGTCTCCATCAGCTTTCTGAATTCAGCTGTTAAGCTAGGATTCGTTGAGCCAAAGATGATATCATCGACATAGATTTGAACAATCATAAGGTGGTTACCTTCCTTCTTACGAAAGAAGGTTGGGTCAACCGAACCTTGTTTGAATTTTGACATCTTTAAAAACATGGTTAGCGTTTCATACTATGCCCTAGGTGCTTGTTTCAGACCGTAAATCGCCTTGTCCAGAATATAACAGTGATTAGGGTACTTTTCATTAACAAATCCAGGAGGTTGCTCCACGTAAACTGTTTCTTCAAGTTCTCCATTCAGAAAGGCGCATTTCACGTCCATTTGGTAGACCTCAAAGTTCTTGTGTGCAGCATAGGCCAGAAATATTCGAACAAATTCCAGCCTCGCTACTGGAGCAAAAGTTTCCTCATAATCAATTCCTTCCTCCTGGCAGTATCCTTTCACCATGAGACGAGCTTTATTTCGAATCACATTGCCTTCCTTGTCCATTTTATTTCTGAATACCCATTTGAGACCAACAACTGAGGCGTCTTTAGGAGTTGGAATGAGGCGCCATACTTTATTTCTTTCGAACTCGTTGAGTTCATCTTGCATAGCTTGAACTCAGTCAGAATGATCAAGAGCCGTATTTACTGTCTTCGGTTCAACTTTTGAGATGAAAGAATTATACATGCAGAACTCTACTTTGGAGAATAGAGATGTTTGCTTTGCCTTCAGTTGAGATCGGGTCAGAACCTTTTTAGAGACATTACCCACTACTTGGGATACAGGATGATCTCTGGTCCATTTAACAAGAGGAGCGTAATTTGGATCATAGGATGGATCCAATTCAACATTCACCATTTCTTCCAATTCAGATTGACTATCATCGTCGTAGAACATATCGGCATTGCCCCCTCGACTGATGAGCTTTCCGGTGTAGCTGGACTTTCTGGTGCTACAGGACTTTCGGGTGTTGATGAGCTTTCGGGTGCAGTTGAGCTTTCGGGTGGAATTGAGCTTTCGGGTGGAACTGGAATGGACTTCTCCCCCTCAACTTGTGAGCTCGGTTGTTTTGATGAAGATGGATTCTCCCCCTCAACTGAAGCACAATGCTTAGGACGTTCGTTTGAAACTTGTTCTCCTTCACCCATTCGTTTGGCTGCTTCTTCGACAATTTGCTTCAGATGGTCGACTTTGTCATCAGCTGCCTTGGCCTCCGAGAGAGTAGCTTTCTCAGGTTCATCGAATAGTTCCACAAACTGATCGAACAGATTAGCAATTAAAGCCGTAACTCGACCAGTTTGAGTAAAAATCTCTCCAATTGCTTCTTCAGTGGCCTTGAACTTTTTGACGTAGTTGTCGTCGAAAGTCACATAATATGTTTCTTCGATCTTCCTCGAATGCGTATTTAAAACCCGGTATGCTTTTGAAGTAAGTGAGTATCCCAGAAAAATTCCTTCATCAGCTTTAACGTCAAACTTGTTACGATGTTCTTTGGAGTTGAAGATGAAGCATCGTGAGCCGAATACATGGAAGAATTTTACGTTCGACTTTCTGTTGTTTATGATCTCATAGGGAGTAAGAGAAAAGCGCTTGTTGAGATAAGACCTATTCTGCGTGAAACATGCTGCAGCAATAGCGTCAGCCCAGAAATATAAAGGAAGAGAAGCGAAACTCAACATCGTTCGGGCCGCCTCACACAAGGATCGGTTTCGTCTTTCGACAATTCCGTTCTGTTGAGGTGTGTATGGAGCTGAGAAGTTGTGACTGGTTCCTTTTTTTGCCAAAAAGTCTTCAAATTCTTTGTTCTTGAACTCCAGTCCATTGTCGCTCCTGATGTTGCGAACGGCTTTTCTCAGTTGCACTTCAACCTGCTTAATAAACGTCTTTAGCTTAAGAGTAGCCTCAGATTTGTGCTTTAGAAAGAACACCCATGTAAAACGTGAGAAATCATCAACTATAACAAGAATATACTTGCTACCACCAATGTTTTCTATTGATGATGGACCACACAAGTCAATGTGAAGCAACTCAAGTGGTTCAACAACTTTTGTGTTTATAATGGATGGGTGACTTTGACGACTCTGCTTCCCCATTTCACATGCAGCACACAAATGTTCGCGATCAAACTTGAGCAATGGGAGACCCCTAACATGACCTCCTGTGACAAGCTTGTTGATGTCTTTGAAGTTAAGGTGTGAGAGCCTTCGGTGCCACAACCAGCTTTCGTCAGAGTGAGCTTTGGATAAAAGACATATAGCTGGATTTCCTTTGATTGGTTTGAGATTGAGAGGAAACATTTCGCCTTTGCGTTCTGATTTGAGAATCACCCTTTTTGATTTCTTCTCTATGATTTCTGAGCCTTCATCGTCAAATGAAACTTTGAGACCGGTACCTCCTACCAGTTGAGATACACTGATGAGATTATGCTGTAGCCCTTCAACGTACGCCACCTTTCTTATTGTGAAGTCTCCATTGGTTATCATCCCATAACCCTTTATCGTTCCATATGAGTTGTTCCCGAACTTGACATTCCCACCATTCTGAAGAGATCGAAATTGCCTTAGCTCCTCCTTCCTTCCTGTCATGTGACGTGAGCAGCCACTGTCAATGTACCATTCTTCGTCGAACTGCTCGTCACTAATAACCTGCAAAAATTAAGCAGATTTAGGAACCCAAAGTTTCTTGGGCCCACGTGAGCCTTTCACAGGAACATGAATAGTAAGAGAAACATCAACAAGATATGTTCTTTTTATTAATGTTGTTTCATCTTTCTTCTTAATGGTGTATACTTTGATTTTGTTAGGATTAGCTATAGTCGTTTTGGTTTCAGGTTTTGGCGTTTGGGCCTTAGACTGCTTTTGGTCATTCTTGACAGAGGAAATCTTCGCTTTTACTTTCAAATCCTTTGATGATTTTGAACTTTGAGCAGGAACAGAATTAGGTTTAGAAGAAGATCGAGAATAAGAAGAATTAGAATGGGAATTTCTTCTGACTTGCGGTTCGATATGACCCTTTTGTTTTTGGTCATTGAAGGGACCGAACCTGGACCTTCGGTAGCTGTTGCTTTCGGGACTGAACTTGTCCTTTCGATTGTCGTTGTTCTCTGAACGAACCTGTCCTTTCGGTTGCTTATGCTCTCTAAACCGAACCTTTCCTTTCGGTTCCTTATGCTCTCTAAACCGAACCTGTCCTTTCGGTTCCGTTCCTCATGCGGCCCGAAAGCCTTTTTCTCTGACTTTGAATTTCTATCATGGTAAGAAAAATGATTGTTTTGAGAGCGCCAAAACTGCTTTCGCTCAGTGAGATTCTTTTTGTATCTTAGGTTTCTTTGCTGCTTTTGATCTTTCACTTGTTTCGGCTGTTTGTGGATGTTGGCCTTTTGTTTCAGCTTCTTGTCAGCCGGTTCGCTTTCAAAGATGATGTTTCGCTTGTGGAAGTGACTTCTTCTACAAGAACTTCTTTTGTACCACTAGTGCTTGGCACGTCAAGGTTGTCAGGCTTGTTCAGTGGCTCTGGTACATATCTGCCTTTGGTTTTCCAGGACGTCCGCTCTGACAGACCAACAGTTTCGTCGGCATTATCTATAGGAGCAGACCAGAAAAACTCATCACAACCATCTGCATTATCTTCGTTCACTATGGCAGTGAGTTCGGCTGTTTGATGTTCGGTTACTCCTGTGACCTTATATACCTGATTTGGTGTTGTTCTCACCTTTTGGTACACAACTGCTTTTTCTTCAAGAATCGGGGACTTATTTTGGGACAGACGAGCAAACTCCACAGAATTTTCAGAAATAAGATTTTTGTGGTTTTCGGGTTCGCTCTTGACAAACTCAGAACAGTCAACTTCATCCTCTACAGAAATTACACTCATATCATCGTCCTCATTAAGTTCAGACGCGTTTTCAACATCAATTTTATTTTCTAAACTTAAATTGGCATTCAACGAGTCAAATTTTTGTATAGTTTCAATCCTTAGTTTCAGATTATCGTTGTCATCCAAAAGGTTTTTCAGCATGTCCTTATGGTCCTTGGACTTTATGAAAGATTCTATTTTGTCCAGACCATACATGTAAGTGGGATTCACATCATCAGACGATACAACACTTTCGCAGTTATATGCTTCAGCATCGATTTCATCCTCCTTAAACTCAAGGAAGGGCAAAATCATGCGATGAATTTTCTGCCCTATTTCACAATTCAGATGCAGTTGAGTGATGTTAGCATAAAGTCGTTTAGCAATCAAACAAAAAACATTTGTCTGTTTTAAAAGTTTTAAATTGTCTCTTTGTAAATAAATGTTTTCGTCCTTAGACTTAATCAGCTCTGACTCTTTTTGCTCTATCCACATCCTTCGCTCCTCACTCTTGGATGACACCCTGCTTATTTGGTCAGTTAGGTTAGAATTGGTGACCCGAGTTTGAGTTAAACAACTATCCAGATTTGAGATTCTTGAATTTAAGCTATTTAATTCTTTTTCATATGATTTCTGTGGGACTTTGAATGAAATAAAAAGAGATTGTACCTTCTTGATCAATTCATCAAGCTCATTGATCTGCACACTGAGAGGTTTTGCTGTCAAGCATAAGTCCTCTCGCTCCTTGGTGTCCTCTTTTCCACCATCAGTATTGTATTCCCTCATGTGAGATACATCAGTCACCATCAAACACTTCCCCCTACTTTCGTCACCTCTTGCAACATATGCCTTTCCATGTGAAGGCTTTCTCACTTCATCATCCTCTGAGTCGGTTGACCATACATGCACGCCACCGAACTCGTCATCTTCTGCCGAACCCTGTACAATAAGAGCATCCATAGAAGGGTTAGTAGCGACTTTCTTCCTCTTGATCTCTTCAAGCTTTTTCATCAAGACAACCTCTTCATCTTTCTCCTCATCCTTCTCTGCCATTTTCTTCAGAACACAATCTTTGGCATAATGGTTCTTTCCTCCATAGTAGTAGCAGTTCACACCAGAATCTCCATCAACTTTCGCCTCTTTCTTTGGTTCCTCTGTCTTCGGCTCCTCCCTTACCTTTTCAGAACTATAGCTCCCCTGCCAATTTCTGTTTTTATTGGTAGGAAACCTCTTCTTGATGAACCTCTTGGGATTGGATACCATCATAGCATAATCTACTGCCGTAAGATCATAGTCCTCTAGGTTCAGATCTTCGTCTTCCACTGCATTCTTGCCTTTTTATAGGAGGGCCAAGGACCCCAAACTTGAGACCACATTCTTCTCTTGTATGCCAATCTTTCCTTGGGATTTCAGAATTCCCACCAGCTTTGCCAATGAATATGACTTAAACTGCTCATGAGCTTTAACTATAGACACGACAGCCCTCCATTCAGATCTTAGGCCATTCAAAAGGTGACCTTCTGTTCAATCAACTTCCTTTCTATATCATGTTTGATCATCTTGCTAAGAAGATGCTTGAAGCGATCAAACGTCTGAGTGACAGTTTCATCAGATTTCTGCTTAAATTCGCCAAACTCAGACAAAAGCAAGGTCTGAATAGAATGCTCTAAATCTTCGTCTATGGAATATAGCTCTCGCAACCTATCCCAGATTTCTTTGGCGGTACTGCAGGAACTCACCAACCTAAATGTATCAGATTGAAGAGCGAATCGGATCAGTCTCAATGCTTTAATGTTGCACTGAAACTTTTCCTTTTCGTCTTGAGCAACGTCTTTTACATCTTTTAACAGATCATTATACTCTTTCTGAGTTTTAATGATTTTAGATGTTCCTGAGTGAGCAAATGGTCCAGAAACAATTGCTTCCCAAATAAGATACCCATTATCTTCAGATCCGATGACATAATCTTTAAAATGATGCGCCCAAACTTCGTAATCCTGGGTGTAAAGAATAGGAATCTTTGTCGTTAATCCAATGTTGTTTGAGATGTTGATAGGATTAGATTGAGACTCGTCCATGCTTGATCGTTTAACCTGTTTGAAAGATCAGACTTGTAATATGTAATATTAGGGAAAAACAAATAAATGCTGAGTTACGTCAATTATGGAATGACGGCTCAATAAATATCAGTTAATACGGAATAACCCTAATCGCTTCTTTCACAGAAGAGATGTGTATGAATTACACAGCCTCCTGCTCTGATACCAATTAATGCGTTATAAGAACTCTTTGATCGATTAGATCTTTGTAACAAGTAAATAAAGAACGTAAAAACAGTGAGATAAAACACAAGTATGGATCTGAATGAGTCGAATGATTAGATTAACTCAATCCTCAGCAGAGCTCGATTAAGAACTTCCACTGTAAAGGATTCTAGGGTTACAAAATAAGAATGAAGAATACGCTTGAAAATCTCTATCAATTCTTATCTAATCGTTACGTTCTAGGATGCATGCAAGCATCTATTTATAATAAACCGTACATAAAACTCATGGATGGATAGGCCCATACCGGAGACAAAATTTGGACTAGCTAACGAGCCCAGAAGACGCAACACTAAACTGGACCTAACACCAGCGAACTTTCACAATTTGGATGCGGCTTTGTTTCGTTCGTTTGACTTCTCGATCCATAATCTCCACTAAGTTGAGGCTCTCGTTGACCTCGATCTCATCGAGTGGGATTACAAGAGTCTCGTTGGATAGGAATTTTTTCAAGTTTGAGACGTGGAAGGTAGGATGCACATTGCTAAGTTCGTGGGGTAGATTGAGTCTGTAAGCTAAGCGGCCGACTCTAGAGAGAATCTCGAAAGGCCTGTAGGAGGAGGTTCGGTTGTGTGTGTTGCTTTTGAAGTAGCAGGCGGTTGAGACACATTTTCTTTTTCTCCCCCTTGTTTCGGAATGGACACGAAATCAAGGAGCCCTTCAATCTTGCTCAGGAGAGAGAGGGCAGGAGCAAGTTTTTCTGTAAGATCATGCCTCACAGAATAGTTGAGTATCGGGTCATGTGCTTCCAGGATGTTTGAAATAGATGCGTGGACATCCGAAACACACGATGAAATCACCTCTCTTTCAGATCGAAGAGACTCAATATCCTTTTGAGAATTGGAGAGTTGAAGACTCTTGACCTTAAGAGCGATGGTCTTTCTGGCAAGAGCGTCCATGAGTGAGTTTTCAGCAGCAAGGTCCTCATGGAGCAAAAGACTTCAGTTCTGATGCAACTGATATAGCCAACTAGTTGACAATGGGTTCCAGCTTTGTTTTGGTGGCTTCAGCATTTTCCTGTAATGACTGTAACAAAGAAGAAGCATCAGTGAATAGTTTATCGACTTTTTCGGTCGCTGCCTCACAGGCTTTGGTTGAGGCATCAATGGCTGCAGCGGCGGAGTCAAGAGAGACTTGATGAGTTTTGGAAAAGGCATCAACAATCTTCTGAATGGCAGCTTCAGAGATGGTAGATTGAGATGAAGAAGAGGAGGCGATGAGCGAATCTATCTTGTCATGAAGCTCCTTGAGATGCCTCTTTGTGACAGGAGCATCATCATCGTCGTCACTCTGAACTTGAAACAGACTATAATAGACTGAATCAAAGGTCATGTCCTCCCCGCCAAGGAATGGTTCTTCACTCTCTGCTGCATGAGCAGGAGATAATGGGGTTGGTGAGGCTGGAGGCTTGGTGGTTGTAGTAGGTTCGGGTTGGGTTGTATGTTCGGTAGTTGGTGGGGGTTTGGGTGCGTCAGTATGAACCCCCGTATCAGATACGTTGGTTCTTACTTTAGCGGTTGTTGTGGTTGCTTCGGTAAAGATGGGTGGGGGTATTGGGATGGAGGTGGATGGTATTTGAGTGGTGGAGGTTATGGGGGGAATGGAAATGGGAATGGTAACTGGTGGAGAAGAGATTGGAGAAGTGGAAAAGTGAACTTCTTGAGTAGGCGATCGTGGTGGAGTGTTACCACGAGGAGATTCGTCAGAGGCAGAACTCTCTTCCTCAAATTCGCTTGAGGAGGAAGCGATAATGAGCTTTCGCCTTGGTTGGGTTTTTCTCTTCTTCAGCAGAGGGGATTGAGCAGCCTTGGTGGTTTTTCGTTTCTTGGGAGAAGGGCCTTTCGCTCCCTTACCAACCTGCTTGTCTTTGCCTTTGTCAGTTTTCTTTCCCCTTGGCACAGGCTTGTCAGCTTCATGGATGGACTTGAGCATTTCAGGAGTAAGCTCTCTCGGACCAGAGCGTCGAAACTCCTTGTATGTTTTAATAATCCGAAGGTCGGCAGGAACGTCTCCATACATCGACTCTGGGATTGAGCCATTGAATTGGAACTTGGAGGCATCGAAGACAATGATCTTCGTGGTATGGAAAGTACCAATCGAAGACATTGGAGAACCTGCAACAATGGGGACGTGGTACTTGTCTTCAACCATTTTGTAATAAGAGTCCAAAAACGAGCGTAGGAAATCTCGGAATGCCGAGATGTAAAAGACAGACTCCGAATCAACTGTTGCCATAGGACCGACCCGTAGTCCAAGTTGATACCGTTGTAGATCCCGTAGAGAATTGAGATGAACAGATGACTTGCTCCGTCTGATCTAGCACTGCGTTCAGACAGCCCCTTGAACAACACTATAAACAACCCATTCCACTGAGGAGGCAGGCACGATTTCTTGAACTTCGTGACCGTTGTCAGCACCTCAGTATACCCCATGTTGTAGAACATAGAGAACATGTGACCCACCAGAAACGATTCAGGGTTAACCCTAGTTGAATCAGGTTCAAACCCTAAAATTGAGCAAAACCTCTGCTTGGAGATTGAAGCCTTGTGATCGAGCACGTCGAAGAAGATCCTGTCGACTGCCTTGTCGTAATGAGCAGTGGCGAAAATCTGAGATAAGAACTCCATAGGAACTACTTCAACTTTGGTGAGAGCAGGAGCAATCGGTGAGTACTTGAGGCATTCGATTATCGGGAAGATGAAAGCATCATAGACCTGAGGAGTAAGATCGATGATCAAACTCTATTGGGGATGAATCGGTAAGATGTGAGAGGTGGCATGAACTGATGATGAATCCGCCATTGTTGAGAAGAAGATGAGAGAGATGATGAACAGTAGAATGCTTGAAGGTTTTCTTGCTCTCTGAAATATGGGTGCAGTAAAGAGGTAAACAATGGTTTACATTACCTTTTATACTGTGGGTAGAGGAGAGAGAAGAATATGTACCAAATCTTCGAGGGAAATACGAAGGGTTTTTCGGAAATGATGGATGCGTGACAGTTATGAGCGCTGATGATCACGCATGAGAGAGAGAGAGTGTCAGTCCCGATTTACACGCCTTCCCATCAGGCGCCGTTTAGAAATGAAACAGTTCCACTTCACACGCCTGGCTTTCAAGCGTCGTTTGAAAATCAAATCGATTGGACTCCCGCCTGAGTCAGCAGATTATCATCTTATCCTTTTAGAGTTAATGACATCTTAAAGCAAAATTGCCCACGTGGATCAATATTAACCACAACCCTTTTATAACTTCACATCCCATTAAAAATATGCCTTGTAACTGATGAAACCAGAATGTTGGAAAATCAAAAAGATTTACGTGCTTAGTGTGTAAAAGAAAAAGAGATAAAGCAACACATATGAGGGATTTTGTGATGTCAATAAAGACACGAAACAATGGATCCCGGGCACGAATCTCTTCCTTCAAAGTCAAGAGAGACTTTAAAAGTGTTTGTGTGGTTTCCCGTTGAATAACGATCAGACACTTATTGAGAAGTGTTGAAAGACTTCTTTTAATTAGGCTTATTTGGGTGGCTTTCACTTCAATTCAGAATTCCTGATCTTGATATAAGACAGAAATCGAACGAAGTACTTGTGAGACCAATGTAGTCTGTTGAACAAGTAGGTTTGAAATAATTTAAGTGGCTAGATAAAATAGTTTATGTAAAATCCCCAAAAAAATTTAAAACTGGATTCCAAGGGACGAAATTTTATGGGATTTAACAATTTCATAGGAATCACTCAAAAGGAAATTAGATATTTTACTTTCCATCCCTATGGATAAGTCCGTCAATTCATTAGTGAAAGCTAGAGCAAAGTTATTGTTCACCGTCAATGCATAGTAGGTATTGAATTATGGGTTTCACTTAGTTCGTAGTGGCACGAAGCTAAGATCATAAACACAGAAATTGTGTAACCATAAACCTCAGTGGTAATTTCTGAGAGTCTCAAGGGTTACGTTTATGAAGCGAATGAGATGGAGAAAAGTAGTGTAGATGGTGTAAAGAAACCAAAGTACCTCTGCTGTTAAAATAGGGAACAAGCAGAAAAATCTTATCTCATGTGAGAAGAGAGTTAGGTAGCTCATGATTAGAATAAATATGAAAGCCTAATTAGGGAGACAAGGTTTGTTTGTACCAAGTCAGTAAGACTATTATTCAGAATCAGGTGAGGCTTTGGACACATACAGCAACATTCTTCTAGGGACACTTAACTAGTGAAATAATTTCCCCACAAATAGACACACAAAAAGATAAGACACAAAAGAAAACAAAATAATAAAAAAAATATTTTTGGAGTTTTTGAATTCACCAAAAGAAAATAAGAAAAAGAGAAAAAATATTTTTGGAATTTTTGATTTAAAAAAAAATGAGACGCAGAAAAAAAAAATTTGGAACCGAACCCGAGCGTTCGGTCTATTTCGGTTAAAAAAAATTTTTGGAACCGAACCCGAGCGTTCGGTCTATTTCGGTTTTAAAAAAAATATGTTTGAAAAAGAACAGGACTTTGAAAATAAGAGAAATGAATTTGAGAAAATAATACAAAAGGTTCACAACCAAAGAAACTACCGTTGAGTGATAAGCAAAGATCAGATGATACGACCGAACCCGAGCGTTCGGTTCATTTCGGTATACCAGAACAAGACCCGAACCCGAGCGTTCGGTTCATTTCGGCACACATGAGACCCGAACCCGAACGTTCGGTCTATTTCGTTTCCAACTTTTAATTTTGAGAAGTAGTCTTTGGCTGACTCCGATTCCATCATTCCAAGCCCTTGTAGAATTTTGTTGAAAGATGCTTCAGGAAGAGCTTTGGTGAAGATGTCAGCCAGTTGATCAGTGGTTCGAACAAAGTGAATTTCGACGTTCCCATCTTCCACATGATCCTTAATAAAGTGATACCTCAATGCTATATGCTTGGTCTTGAAATGTTGCACTGGGTTATGACAGATCCGAATGGCACTTTCTGAATCATAATATAGTGGGATCTTTTTCATATTGAGTCCATAGTCCCGAAGCTGGCTTTGGATCCAAATCACTTGAGATGTACAGGAGGCAGCTGCGATGTACTCTGCTTCGGCTGTAGACAGAGATACACATGTCTGTTTCTTTGATTGCCAGCTAACCAACTTCCCGTCTAGGAATTGGCAGCCTCCAGTGGTGCTTTTCCTGTCTAAACCACAACCTCCAAGGTCTGGATCTGAGTAGGCTTGAACGAAGAAACCTGAGTTGGATGGATACCATAAACCAAAAGAGGTGGTTCGTTTCAGATACCTGAGTATGTTTTTCACAGCAAGCATATGGGGTTCATGAGGATTCGCCTGAAATGTAGCACAGTAACAGACAGAAAACATTATATCAGGCCTGCTGGCAGTAAGGTACATTAAAGAACCAATCATCTGGCGATATAGCGTAATATCGACTGCCGGTTTTTCCAAGGAAGGTGTGAGCTTGGTGCCGAATGCCATTGGAACTTTAACCTTTGAGTCTCCCATCATGCCAAATTTTGCAAGAAGAGTTTTGGTATAGGCTTCCTGGTTGATAAAGATGCCTTCGGGTCCCTGTCTAATGTTTAAACCAAGGAAAAAGTTAATCGGAGCCATTGAGCTCATTTCAAATTTAGTCTCCATCAGCTTTCTGAATTCAGCTGTTAAGCTAGGATTCGTTGAGCCAAAGATGATATCATCGACATAGATTTGAACAATCATAAGGTGGTTACCTTCCTTCTTACGAAAGAAGGTTGGGTCAACCGAACCTTGTTTGAATTTTGACATCTTTAAAAACTTGGTTAGCGTTTCATACCATGCCCTAGGTGCTTGTTTCAGACTGTAAATCGCCTTGTCCAGAATATAACAGTGATTAGGGTACTTTTCATTAACAAATCTAGGAGGTTGCTCCACGTAAACTGTTTCTTCAAGTTCTCCATTCAGAAAGGCGCATTTCACGTCCATTTGGTAGACCTCAAAGTTCTTGTGTGCAGCATAGGCCAGAAATATTCGAACAGATTCCAGCCTCGCTACTGGAGCAAAAGTTTCCTCATAATCAATTCCTTCCTCCTGGCAGTATCCTTTCACCACGAGACGAGCTTTATTTCGAATCACATTGCCTTCCTTGTCCATTTTATTTCTGAATACCCATTTGAGACCAACAACTGAGGCGTCTTTAGGAGTTGGATTGAGGCGCCATACTTTATTTCTTTCGAACTCGTTAAGTTCATCTTGCATAGCTTGAACTCAGTCAGAATGATCAAGAGCCGTATTTACTGTCTTCGGTTCAACTTTTGAGATGAAAGAATTATACATGCAGAACTCTACTTTGGAGAATAGAGATGTTTGCTTTTCCTTCAGTTGAGATCGGGTCAGAACCTTTTTAGAGACATTACCCACTACTTGGGATACAGGATGATCTCTGGTCCATTTAACAAGAGGAGGGTAATTTGGATCATAGGATGGATCCAATTCAGCATTCACCATTTCTTCCAATTCAGATTGACTATCATCGTGGTAGAACATATCGGCATTCCCCCCTCGACTGATGAGCTTTCCGGTGTAGCTGGACTTTCTGGTGCTACAGGACTTTCGGGTGTTGATGAGCTTTCGGGTGCAGTTGAGCTTTCGGGTGGAATTGAGCTTTCGGGTGGAACTGGAATGGAGTTCTCCCCCTCAACTTGTGAGCTCGGTTGTTTTGATGAAGATGGATTCTCCCCCTCAACTGAAGCACAATGCTTAGGAGGTTCGTTTGAAAGTTGTTCTCCTTCACCCATTCGTTTGGCTGCTTCTTCGACAATTTGCTTCAGATGGTCGACTTTGTTATCAGCTGCCTTGGCCTCCGAGAGAGTAGCTTTCTCAGGTTCATCGAATAGTTCCACAAACTGATCGAACATATTAGCAATCGAAGCCGTAACTTGACCAGTTTGAGTAAAAATCTCTCCAATTGCTTCTTCAATGGCCTTGAACTTTTTGACGTAGTTGTCATCGAAAGTCACATAATATGTTTCTTCGATCTTCCTCGAACGCGTATTTAAAACCCGGTATGCTTTTGAAGTAAGTGAGTATCCCAGAAAAATTCCTTCTTCAGCTTTAACGTCAAACTTGTTACGATGTTCTTTGGAGTTGAAGATGAAGCATCGTGAGCCGAATACATGGAAGAATTTTACCTTTGACTTTCTGTTGTTTATGATCTCATAGGGAGTAAGAGAAAAGCGCTTGTTGAGATAAGATCTATTCTGCGTGAAACATGCTGCAGCAATAGCGTCAGCCCAGAAATATAAAGGAAGAGAAGCGAAACTCAGCATCGTTCGGGCCGCCTCACACAAGGATCGGTTTTGTCTTTCGACAATTCCGTTCTGTTGAGGTGTGTAGGGAGCTGAGAAGTTGTGACTGGTTCCTTTTTTTGCCAAAAAGTCTTCAAATTCTTTGTTCTTGAACTCCAGTCCATTGTCGCTCCTGATGTTGCGAATGGCTTTTCTCAGTTGCACTTCAACCTGCTTAATAAACGTCTTTAGCTTAAGAGTAGCCTCAGATTTGTGCTTTAGAAAGAACACCCATGTAAAACGTGAGAAATCATCAACTATAACAAGAATATACTTGCTACCACCAATGTTCTCTATTGATGATGGACCACACAAGTCAATGTGAAGCAACTCAAGTGGTTCAACAACTTTTGTGTTTATAATGGATGGGTGACTTTGACGACTCTGCTTCCCCATTTCACATGCAGCACACAAATGTTCGCGATCAAACTTGAGCAATGGGAGACCCCTAACATGACCTTCTGTGACAAGCTTGTTGATGTCTTTGAAGTTAAGGTGTGAGAGCCTTCGGTGCCACAACCAGCTTTTGTCAGAGTGAGCTTTGGATAAAAGACATATAGCTGGATTTCCTTTGATTGGTTTGAGATTGAGAGGAAACATTTCGCCTTTGCGTTCTGATTTGAGAATCACCCTTTTTGATTTCTTCTCTATGATTTCTGAGCCTTCATCGTCAAATGAAACTTTGAGACCGGTACCTCCTACCAGTTGAGATACACTGATGAGATTATGCTGTAGCCCTTCAACGTACGCCACCTTTCTTATTGTGAAGTCTCCATTGGTTATCATCCCATAACCCTTTATCGTTCCATATGAGTTGTTCCCGAACTTGACATTCCCACCATTCTGAAGAGATCGAAATTCCCTTAGCTCCTCTTTCCTTCCTGTCATGTGACGTGAGCAGCCACTGTCAATGTACCATTCTTCGTCGAACTGCTCGTCACTAATAACCTGCAAAAATTAAGCAGATTTAGGAACCCAAAGTTTCTTCGGCCCACGTGAGCCTTTCACAGGAACATGAATAGTAAGAGAAACATCAACAAGATATGTTCTTTTTATTAATGTTGTTTCATCTTTCTTCTTAATGGTGTATACTTTGATTTTTTTAGGATTAGCTATAGTCGTTTTGGTTTCAGGTTTTGGCGTTTGGGCCTTAGACTGCTTTCGGTCATTCTTGACAGAGGAAATCTTCGCTTTTACTTTCAAATCCTTTGATGATTTTGAACTTTGAGCAGGAACAGAATTAGGTTTAGAGGAGGATCGAGAATAAGAAGAATTAGAATGGGAATTTCTTCTGACTTGCGGTTCGATATGACCCTTTTGTTTTTGGTCATTGAAGGGACCGAACCTGGACCTTCGGTAGCTGTTGCTTTCGGGACCGAACTTGTCCTTTCGGTTGTCGTTGTTCTCTGAACCGAACCTGTCCTTTCGGTTGCTTATGCTCTCTAAACCGAACCTTTCCTTTCGGTTCCTTATGCTCTCTAAACCGAACCTGCCCTTTCGGTTCTGTTCCTTATGCGGCCCGAAAGCCTTTTTCTCTGACTTTGAATTTCTATCATGGTAAGAGAAATGATTGTTTTGAGAGCGCCAAAACTGCTTTCGCTCAGAGAGATTCTTTTTGTATCTTAGGTTTCTTTGCTGCTTTTGATCTTTCACTTGTTTCGGCTGTTTGTGGATGTTGGCCTTTTGTTTCAGCTTCTTATCAGCCGGTTCGCTTTCATAGATAATGTTTCGCTTGTGGAAGTGACTTCTTCTACAGGAACTTCTTTTGTACCACTAGTGCTTGGCACGTCAAGGTTGTCAGGCTTGTTCAGTGGCTCTGGTACATATCTGCCTTTGGTTTTCCAGGACGTCCGCTCTGACAGACCAACAGTTTCGTCGGCATTATCTATAGGAGCAGACCAGAAAAACTCATCACAGCCATCTGCATTATCTTCGTTCACTATGGCAGTGAGTTCGGCTGTTTGATGTTCGGTTACTCCTGTGACCTTATATACCTGATTTGGTGTTGTTCTCACCTTTTGGTACACAACTACTTTTTCTTCAAGATTTTTGTGGTTTTCGGGTTCGCTCTTGACAAACTCAGAACAGTCAACTTCATCCTCTACAGAAATTACACTGATATCATCGTCCTCATTAAGTTCAGACGCGTTTTCAACATCAATTTTATTTTCTAAACTTAAATTGGCATTCAACGAGTCAAATTTTTGTATAGTTTCAATCCTTAGTTTCAGATTATCGTTGTCATCCAAAAGGTTTTTCAGCATGTCCTTATGGTCCTTGGACTTTATGAAAGATTCTATTTTGTCCAGACCATACATGTAAGTGGGATTCACATCATCAGACGATACAACACTTTCGCAGTTATAGTCCTCTAGGTTTAGATCTTCGTCTTCCACTGCATTCTTGCCTTTTTATAGGAGGGCCAAGGACCCCAAACTTGAGACCATATTCTTCTCTTGTATGCCAATCTTTCCTTGGGATTTCAGAATTCCCACCAGCTTTGCCAATGAATATGACTTAAACTGCTCATGAGCTTTAACTATAGACACGACAGCCCTCCATTCAGATCTTAGGCCATTCAAAAGGTGACCTTCTGTTCAATCAACTTCCTTTCTATATCATGTTTGATCATCTTGCTAAGAAGATGCTTGAAGCGATTAAACGTCTGAGTAACAGTTTCATCAGATTTCTGCTTAAATTCGCCAAACTCAGACAAAAGCAAGGTCTGAATAGAATGCTCTAAATCTTCGTCTATGGAATATAGCTCTCGCAACCTATCCCAGATTTCTTTGGCGGTACTGCAGGAACTCACCAACCTAAATGTATCAGATTGAAGAGCGAATCGGATCAGTCTCAATGCTTTAATGTTGCACTGAAACTTTTCCTTTTCGTCTTGAGCAACGTCTTTTACATCTTTTAACCGATCATTATACTCTTTCTGAGTTTTAATGATTTTAGATGTTCCTGAGTGAGCAAATGGTCCAGAAACAATTGCTTCCCAAATAAGATACCCATTATCTTCAGATCCGATGACATAATCTTTAAAATGATGCGCCCAAATTTCGTAATCCTGGGTGTAAAGAATAGGAATCTTTGTCGTTAATCCAGTGCTGTTTGAGATGTTGATAGGATTAGATTGAGATTCGTCCATGCTTGATCGTTTAACCTGTTTGAAAGATCAGACTTGTAATATGTAATATTAGGGCAAAACAAATAAATGCTGAGTTACGTCAATTATGGAATGACGGCTCAATAAATATCAGTTAATACGGAATAACCCTAATCGCTTCTTTCACAGAAGAGATGTGTATGAATTACACAGCCTCCTGCTCTGATACCAAATAATGAGTTATAAGAACTCTTTGATCGATTAGATCTTTGTAACAAGTAAATAAAGAACGTAAAAACAGTGAGATAAAACACAAGTATGGATCTGAATGAGTCGAATGATTAAATTAACTCAATCCTCAGCAGAGCTCGATTAAGAACTTCCACTGTAAAGGATTCTAGGGTTACAAAATAAGAACGATGAATACGCTTGAAAATCTCTATCAATTCTTATCTAATCGTTACGTTCTAGGATGCATGCAAGCATCTATTTATAATAAACCCTACATAAAACTCATGAATGGACAGGCCCATACCGGAGACAAAATTTGGACTAGCTAACGAGCCCAGAAGACGCAACACTAAATTGGACCTAACACCAGCGAACTTTCACAATTGGGATGCGGCTTTGTTTCGTTCGTTTGACTTCTCGATCCATAATCTCCACTAAGTTGAGGCTCTCGTTGACCTCGATCTCATCGAGTGGGATTACAAGGGTCTCGTTGGATAGGAATTTTTTCAAGTTTGAGACGTGGAAGGTAGGATGCACATTGCTAAGTTCGCGGGGTAGATTGAGTCTGTAAGCTAAGCGGCCGACTCTAGCGAGAATCTCGAAAGGCCTTATGTATCTTGGATTCAGCTTTCCATGCTTTCCGAAGCATATCAAGCCCTTCCAGGGTGATTCCTTCAAAAGGACTCGGTCTCCCACCTAGAACTCCAAAGGTTTCCTTCGTTTGTCTGCGCAGCTTTTCTGTCGGTCTCTAGAGGCTTTCAATCGTTCCCGAATTTGAACGATCTTCTCCTTCGTTTCCCGAATGATTTCTAGACCCGTGAGAATGATGTTAGGAACTCATCTTTTAGCTAACTGAGTGTCACCCACCTCAACCCAGCACAGTGGGAATCTGCACTTCCGGCCATATAGGGCTTCAAACGGAACAGCCTTTATGCTCGTGTGATAACTGTTGTTGTAAGAGAATTTGACAAGGGGTAAGTGGGTATCCCATGACTTACCAAAGTCGATCACACAGGCTCGCAACATATCTTCTAATGTTTGGATAGTCCTCTCACTTTGTCCGTCTGTCTGTGGATGGTAGGTCGTACTCATGTCCTACCTCGTTCCTAGGGAGCTTTATAATGACTGACAGAACCTCGAAGTGAATCTACTATCTCTATCGGATATAATAGATATAGGAACACCATGCAGTCGTACGATCTCCCTAATGTATGTTCTTGTGAGATTTTCCATCTTGTCGGTTTCTTTGATGGTTAGGAAGTGTGTGGACTTGGTTAATCTGTCGACGATGACCCATATGGTATCAAGTCCACCCGTTGTCTTGGGTAACTTGGTTATGAAGTCCATAGTGATCCGCTCCCACTTCCATTCAGGTATCTCTGATTTCTGGAGTAGTCCCGATGGTTTCTGGTATTCGAACTTGACCTTGGTGCAAGTAAGGCATTTAATCACGAAGGTAGCAATCTCAACTTTCATGTTAGGCCACCAGTATGACTTTTTGTGATCCAGATACATCTTATCTGAACTCGGGTGGACGGAGTATCGAGTGTTGTGCGCTTCCTTCATGACTAGGTCTCTGAAGCCATCGTGTTTCGGTGTCCAGATCCGATCCATGAGATATAAGGCTCCGTCACCCTTGGCTGCTAGGTTCTTATCCATTCCTCGTAGGGATTCTCCTGTTACATTTTTAGGTTTCAAAGCTTCAAGTTGAGCCTCCTTAATTTGTGCGGATAGATGCGAATGGATAGTCATTGTTAATGAGTTGACTCTTCGACCAGAATATTCTTTCCGACTTAGGGCGTCTGCTACCACATTGGCTTTACACGGATGATAACGAATTTCGCATTCGTAGTCATTGAGTAGCTCGACCCACCGTCGTTGTCTCATGTTGAGCTCCTTCTAGTTGAATATGTGCTGTAGGATTTTGTGGTCTGTAAAGATAGTTCTCTTTGTACCATACAAGTAGTGTCTCCAGATCTTTAGGGCGAATACAACCGCTCCTAACTCGAGATCATGTGTGGTGTAGTTGACCTCGTGCGTCTTCAACTGTCTTGAGGCATAGGCGATGACCTTACCTCGTTGCATTAGAACACAGCCGAGCCCCTGATTGGATGCATCGCAGTATACTACGAAGTCGTCTATCCCTTCGGGGAGGGATAGTATCGGTGCGGTGCATAAGGCTCGTTTCAGGGTTTGGAATGCATTCTCTTGTTTCTCTCCCCAGGAAAAGTTCACGCCTTTCTGAGTCAATGTCGTAAGGGGTTTCGCGATTCGAGAGAAATTCTGCATGAACCTGCAATAGTAGCCAGCGAAGCCTAGAAATTGACAAATTTCCGTAGGTGTCTTCAGTGCTGACCAATTCTCAATAGCTTTAATCTTGGATGGGTCCACATGGATTCCTTCTTCGCTAACCACGTGTCCTAAGAATTCGACTCTTCGGATCCAAAATTCGCACTTAGAGAACTTCGCGTATAGCTTCTCCGATTGTAGGGTCTCCAGGACTTGTCATAGATGATTGCTCTGCTCCTCCTTACTTCGAGAGTAGATAAGTATATCATCAATGAAGACGATGAAGAACTGATCCAAGTAAGGACGACATACTCTATTCATCAAGTCCATGAATACTGCAGGCGCATTGGTCAATCCGAATGGCATCACCACGAACTCGTAGTGTCCGTAATGAGTTCGGAAGGTTGTCTTCGGAATATCCTCTTCAAGTAATCGTAATTGGTGATACTCGGACCTCAGATCGATTTTGGAAAAGTAGCTCACCCCCTTGTAGTTGGTCAAATAAATCGTCTATGCAAGGAAGAGGATACCGATTCTTGACTGTGAGTTAGTTGAGTTCCCGGTAATCGATGCACATACGAAACGATCCGTCTTTCTTTTTCACGAACAAGACTGGTGCTCCCCAGGGTGAGAAACTTGGTCTTATAAAGCTCTTGCTGAGTAGTTCGTTAAGTTGACCGGATAGTTCTTGCATCTCAGCAGGCGCTAGACAATAGGGTGATTTGGCTATGGGGGTCGCTCCTGGGATTAAGTCGATTCGGAACTCGACTTGACGTTGTGGGGGCAAACCTGGGAGTTCTTCTGCAAAGACGTCGGGAAAATTGCGTACTACGGAAAGGTCTTTTAGGTCTTTTGTTTTCCAGCTCGTGTCGACAACATGTGCAAGGAATGCACGATATTCCTTACGCAAGTATTTCTGGGCTTGAATACTTGAGATGATACGAAGGCTCGTAGTGGGTTTGTCTCCGTAGATCAACAAGGTTTTGTTATTCGGTAGGTTTAGATGGATGGATTTATCGAAACACAGGATATCGGTACGATGGAGACTCAACCAGTCCATGCCTATGATGACATCGAAGTTCTTGATTGCTACTGGTATGAGGTCGATAGGAAATGAGTGATTATTTAGCGTGAGGGTACAACCTATGTAGATCTCGTTAGAACTCTCTGTCTTTCCGTTAGCCATTTCTACGACGAAGGTTCCTTTCAGTGGTTGCGGTGATTTTTAAGTAATTGTTTAAATTTTTGGTTTACAAAGCTCCTCTCTGCCCCACTATCAAACAGGATACTAGCATAAGAGTTATCAAGAAGGAACATGCCCTTGACTATGGTGGGGTCTGCTACTACTTCATTGTGGCCAATAGCAAGCAGTCTCCCTGTTCCTCCCGCATTCCTAGCCTTCGGATAGTTTCTTTTGAAATGCCCTATCTCGCCACAGCCGTAGCATGTCTGGCTTACTACGGTGTTGGGAATTTGATTGATGGGTTTGGGTTGGGATCTGCAAAACCGGGCGGTATGGCCCTTCCGGTCACAGTTAGTGCAGTGCATTTCACAGCAGGGGCCGTTATTCGTAGGACGATTGCCCTATCTCTTAAATTAAAGGGGTAATAACTTGTTCCTATGGAGATTCCCCTTGGTATAATTCCACGCCTTATGACGATTGACAGAAATGCCGATTTTAAGCAATTCCTCCCATCCCGATAAAGGGAGTCACCCGTGATTCGATAGTTCCATTTTCCGCTGATGCAGGAACCCATGGATAAATCTTTCTTCATAGATACAAGACATTCGTTACTGATCTAAAAAAGATCTTCTCCCGTGGGCGTTAGCGGACGTTTTTCATTTTTCACTCGGTCCTGACTTCCCAAAGGGTAAGTTTCCAGCATATGTTTTGGCTGGTATAGGGGAAGCAGGAGTAGTGGCAGCATGGACAGCCACCGTTTGTTGGTTCTTTGAAGAGGTTTGGGCTGATTTGCCCTTCTTTCGGTCCCACCATTTCCTTTTGTTATCAGATGTCTTGATTGGTGTAGTGGCAACCGTTCTGTTTGTTGATGGAGTGTAGGGAACTTTATGATCAATCAGCCTTTGGGCCAATTCCTTGGCACTTTCAAAGGTCATAGGGTGTGATGCTAGAACGTTCCCTCGATACGGGGGCACTAAACCCCAGATGTGTCGTTCAATTTTCTTGTCCTCAGTAGGGACCATGCTAGGACATAGAGTTACCAGGTTGTAGAACCTGACTGTATAAGCCATTATGTCGGTCCCCTTCATCTTGAGGTTCCAAAGTTCCTCCTCGAGTTTCTGTATTTCACCCCTAGGGCAATACTCCCTTGTAAGAAGGTCCTTCAGTGTGTCCCAACCCATGGCGTTGGCTGTTACTAAAGAGAGTGATTTGAAATGGCCATTCCACCACGTCAAGGCCCTTTCGGTGAAGGTGCAAGCGGAAAACTTTATTTTGCTTTCTTTGGGGCACGAGCACATTTCAAAGATCGCCTCAGTTCTTTTGACGCATTAGGACAGTGCAATTATCCCTCCGGTCCCATTGAAGAATGTTGGTTTGTAGTTCATGAAATCCTTATAGGTACACCCTTGTGTACGTGGGTCGAATTCACCATGTCTAGAGTTGGTGCCTATTCCAGCTCCACTTGCATCACCAGAATTTATTTGGGCCATAGCTGCGGTCACAACTGCGGTACAGCTGCCTGAAACATCACCGCATCGAACTGCGGAGGAAGAGGTGGTGGAGGTGGAGTTCGATTCATAGGCTTGTTTCTGGTTGGACACTTGCAAGGAGGCATCTTTTACTGAAAATTTATAAAGATGATGACAATAGTGAGAAACAATTGTAAGCATGATGGGGGCGTTTCATGGACTAAATCGCCATAGTCCATCCATTAGTTAGAAATATACTAATAGATTCGTGAAACACAAGAGTACACACTTTCCCATAGATTAGATAGTTGCCAATATTACTGGTATTACTGATGTAATATGAGTTCAGAAAAGTTGAGCTAACAGTAGGTCTTACATCAAACCATAAGGAAAATGTTGACAACTTAAAAGTCTACTTAGAGTACTTTCAAGGTTAGGAATGTTTACAGACAAGTGCTCTACCGAGCATAGAAAAGAAAAGGCTATTCCTAAAACAAAAGAGAAAGATGAGTTGACATCTTCTACTAGCGACGGGTATCCCTTGGGCGAACCCTAAGATCAGCCAGTTGGCGTGCAACTTCCTGAAGATGTCGTTCATGAGCCCTCTGACGCACTCGAAGTTCCATGACTTCGGCTCTGGATGCAGCTAGCTGTTGCTGCAGAGCCTCATTGGTCCTCCTAGTCCTATCCATGGCTTCTTCAAGTTGGCGGATACGGACAGTGTTATGGTTAGAGTTGGCGTCAATTTCCACAACTCTGCCGATGTCTGCATGACTTTGTTCGACGTTCCTAGAAATCCTACGGACCATGATGGGCAAGAATCGGTCAGCTGAACCTCCCTCGCTTATGTTGTAAAAGCTTCGGTCTCCGTTGAAAGGTAAAGGCTGACGTTGTTCATCACTCCATCGATTCAAGGTTGTTGCCCACATGGGAGTGGGACCTTGAAATGCTAGACGGGGGTTGGGGTTTGGAGCTACTGGAGGTAGGCTTTTGACTTCTGGTTCGGAGTCGGAGCTATCCGAAAAGCCTTCCGCACGGTGATCATCCAAAGGGATCGGGTGATCATCTTCTGGCTCCTCATCGAGCCATCCTCCAATGCCTTGGTTCGGATAGTACGGATCGCCAGGAAGGTGGAAGCCAGCCATGCTATCTACGCGAGAATGGGGAAAGAATAGTTAATAGACGTTCCAATCTAAGATACTTATAAGATGATATTTACCAGTTACTTTGATACTTGCATAGTGCATACTAATTACATGTAACCAAGACAAGATAGACCTTCGAATAAGTGACCCTAAGTCTAAATACACAACCAAACAAGGAACAAGAAGTAAAGCAAAGGTCATAGATTCTGAGTCTATAGCGCCTTAGTTGCATGTAACCTTAGCGTATCCACTTAGCAACTATCGCCCTACTAGTAAAGACCTTTTTAGTTCTCACATATGTAAATTACAGAAATGAAGAATACTCCTATAGTATTCTTGTTCTAATGTTCTTGTGGTAGTGTTCGTAAGTTTTTAGACTTGTTGCAACACCACAATCATTCTTAGGCACATGCTAATCACTCCCCAGAAAATATAGTTGATCAGGCTATATCCCCTTAGGTTTGACCATATGTCTCTAAGCCTAATTGTGTTGTTCAACAATCATAATACTTTTGTTCTGTTCTAGTATGATACTGACACTGGTATGGATAAATGTATATATATACTTAGTTAAATATTTTATTATTTAAAAGTATATATTCTTGGTCAGAGTGTTTTAATCCCGACGTGTTTATAGTTCGTATATCTTTTATGGGTTGATATACTTGATTCACTATAAACAGTGCTCTGATACCAATCTGTCACACCCCAAAACCAAGAACGGCGAAAATGTTCTAGGGTGGAGTACGTCATGTACAATATCATAACAATGCATAATAGTAAAAACAAGCAACAACATCCATTTCATTAATGTAATAATTGTAATACAAGCGAGTTCTATACAGTTTGTAAGACACCAAAAGTATAATCAAAATAAAAGATGAGTCTTGTATATGCTCCATCTTCTCAAAAGCTTCATCTGTACCTGTCTACAAATGACCTGAGAATACAAGTTATTTTGAAAGAGTTTATCAACATAAAGTTGGTGAGTTCATAGCTATTTAGTGTCATTAATTGCTTGTATAAAAATATTTACAACGATGTGATATAATAACTGATTTCAATGTTTGAAAATAGTATACTCCCTAGAAAATCTATATTTTCCAGTAAGAAGTAGTCTTCTACCAAGACCCGATTGTTTGTATGTTTGATCCTTTGAAAATGAAAAAGTTTTCCCAGTGAAGCTATCAGTATGAAAATATAGTTTTAGACTTCGTTCATATAAATTAATTGGGAAACTAGTGTTTTACCCCATCAGTGACACTGCCGGATTAATGTAATAAAAATGCAGACTCTAGGTAGTATTAAATGCACAATACACCTCGGGGAATCTGTTTTGCCTATAATTCTTAATGTGTTAATTAAAGGTCTGAATGTGAACTCGTATGTAACCATACTGACTGACGATTGAATAAACTGATGACCCTCCAGGTCATACGTAGTATGGTGACATTTTGTCACCCTTGGGCCTAGTTGGCTCGGACTGTAGCTAGTAGTCGGGAAGTGGGAGTGTCTGTCCCATATAGATCTATACACATAATGCCCACTCTCCCTCCAGGAGACTCTGGTTACACGGTCATACCACAATGAAGTGTCGTATCTAGAAGTAGTATGTCACATTATGTTTTATAGTATATTCTCTTGTATAGTGTATAATGTAATTTCTGGTATAATGTATAGAGTGTTCTCTTGTATAGTATATAGTATTCTCTTTGTATAGTACTTAGCATGTATTGACTCATAACTGTAATGACTCTGGTAGGTGTCATTGTAATCATAGCAATGAGTAGAAATCCTTAACTATACTTATCATAGTTAAATAGTAATGTTGGAAGCATGCCGTTGTTACGCAAAGTTACTGAACTGAAGTGAAGACTTTTATATCCAACACAAATATATATAATATATAACTAAGAATTTAACGACGGTCAGACAAATAACAAAATACCCTAAATCCACAACCAAACAAGGACATGAAGTAAGGTGAGCTATCAGTCCTAAGTCCTTCAAGTCTTACTTATATAAATATATTGGTGTAGATATGGTTTTAGAAACAATGTAAGTTTAAAAGGGTTTGAAAATAGTTTTGGCATTAAAAGAGTTTGATAAAAGGTTTGAAACACTTGAAAATCCAAAGTTTGATGGTAATTTGAAAGTAGTATCAATTCTTGTAGTCTGTTCTAGTTATTAATCACATGTGATTGATTCAATAACTATAACAGTTCTACTTGTATCCCCCCCCCCCCCCCCCCCCCCCCGATAAAAACATTTAAAATCATATAAAAGGTTGATTTAGGGGTATGAACTCACTTGAAATGAGTGGTGCGAATGTAAGATCGGAAAAACGATGCTAAGTGTCAAGTGAAGTCTTGAGTACACGTACGGATCCTATTTAGCATATAATGACATGTATATGTATAACATTAGTGTATAATCAAATAATCAAGAAGGATAACACCCTTGTAGTCTTGGAAACACTTATATGGAAGTGTTACAATCACAAGGATTGCATAAAAGGAGTGTATGGTCACCAAATGGAGATTTCGGTCCAAGTGTTATGTTCCTAGGAGCTTTCAGTCTAAAAGGTATTTTCGGTCCAAAAAGGTTCTCGGTCTGAAGAGGTATTTGGTTTTTAGGGTTTTCGGTTGAGACCGAAAACTCAGGACCTCGGTGCATGTGGTGTTTTTCAAGGGATTTCAAACATGCAAAGGGTTTTAAGCTTTATCCAAAGTCTTAAGTGAGTTTTGAGGTCTTAAAGGGACCTTTCTTTAGGGGTTTTTGGTTTAAGGAGATGCACTTAACTGAAAACTCTTTTTGTTCTTGGAAAAGACGGTTTCAAGGCTTCTAAATCAAGTATCCTTACTAGATAACAGTGAAGGGAGTAGATACTTACAATGTGGAAGCAAAGAAAGGTGTTTTCAGCCAAATACACACTGGTGTGTGTTCTTGGTGTTCTTGAAGAACACTTGAAGATCTAGGTAAAAATCAAGAATCCATGGATGAAATGATGTATAAACACTAGATTAAGTGTTGTATGTACGAATTTAGGAAGAAAACACTTACATTTTGGCGGATTTTAAGAAATGAACTTATGATACTTGAGAGAAAAGCTTGGTGTTCTTGAGGTAGGAAGTTGAAAATGAGGAAAAGGTGTGTAAACTCATGCTATATGCATGAGTTCTTGGGAAAATGGTGTTTACGGCCCAAACACCTCTTGTTTGGCCGTAAATACCTTGCTAAGGTGTTGTATGTTTTGCTTGTTACACCTCACTAATAACGACACTTCCTTTTATTTAAATCGTTTGACGAAATTAAAATAAAACACCCAAACGGACTTAAACCGGCCAAAAATGTACTGAAATGTTTTTCACTAATATTTGAAGTGTTTGACTGTGGAAATTATACAATTGAAAATTTCGGGTTGTCACAACAGACTATAAATATTCATTTTCTCTTCTTTGTTAGACACACAATAACCACAACATCATAGAGAATAAATACACAAATGAATTAGTGAGGTATTAATTTTTGTGCAGAGCCTTAATTTGGCAGTCAAAAATTACGAGTGATATCTTACACTGAGTGATCAGATTACAAGTGCAGTTTTTTAGCCTTATATGATTGTAATTTTCTTTGATGTTAAATAAAATATCCTCTCTCTTCTTCGCCCGTGGATGTAGGTCAGATTAGACCGAACCACGTAAAATATTGTGTTCAGTTTTATTTGCAATTTTTCAGTAGTTTTTATTCCGCAAGTGTTACTGAAATCGTTAATCCTTTTGTTCGAAGTGTTTAACGTGTTTTGTTGCATTCCCAATAAACTGGTATTAGAGCTACGAATAAAGATGGGAAAGTTTAGATCGAAAAATTCGTTGGTCAAGATTTCAGTTTCTGGAAAATGCAAATCGAAGATTATCTCTACCAGAAGAAGTTACACCAACCTTAATCTAAACATAAACCAGAAGCAATGACGTAGGAGGAGTGGGACTTATTACATCGGCAGGCACTCAAAGTGATAAGGTTGTCATTGGCAAAGAATGTCGCTTACAATATTGTCAATGTTAAGACAACCTACAATCTGATAAATGCATTGTCTAATATGTACGAAAAACCTTCGGTAGCAAATAAGATTTTCTTGATTCGGCAGCTTGTAAATCTGAAGATGATGGAGAGTAGCTCATTGACAGACCACGTGAACGAATTCAACTCAGTAATATCAAGATTGATATCTTTTGATATTGGATTTATGGATGAAGTCGTGGCATTGCTAATATTATCATCGTTGCCCGAAAGTTGGTCCGGCACAGTGACCGCCGTTAGCAGTTTAGCCAGAGGTGCCAAGCTATCATTCGAAGGTATTCGCAATTTAATCCTTGGTGAGGTTGTGCACAGAAGGAGTGTTGGAGAAGCTTCCAGTAGTTTTCTAAGTACTGAAGATAGAAGAATAAAGACCAACATATGAGGTGGTGGTAGAGGAAGATCAAGGTCAAGAAAGAGAGGTCAGTCGAAGAACATGAAAGATATTACCTGTTGGAACTGTAATGAGAAAGGTCATTTCAGAAATCAGTGCCCAAAGTCTTCAGCAAACAAAGGCAAGAAGGAAGTAAATATGGCAGCAGATTCTGAGGATGATGCGCTCATTTGTTGTGTCGAAAACTCAAGTGAATCTTGGATCATGGATTCTGGTGCATCGTTTCATGCTAGTCATTCCAAAGAAGTAATGCATAATTTCAAGCAGTATAAAGGGAAAGTTAGATTAGCAGATAACAAGAGCCTGGATGTTATTGGAGTTGGGGATGTGGTCCTCAAGACAACTTTGGGTATGAAGTGGACTTTGGAGAATGTCAAGTTGATTCTAGACTTGAAGAGGATGTTAATATCTGTGGGGTAGCTTGAACGTAACCATTTTACATTTGGTGATCATCAGGGGAAAGTGACAAAGGGAAACTTAGTTGTTGCTAGAGGTTAGAATCGGGGTACACTTTACATGGTGGAAGTTTCTGAAGATGAAGCACATACTGTTGAAGAAGCTGGGGCATCCACTCTATGGCACCAAAGACTTGGCCATATGAGTGAGAAAGGAATGAAGATGCTAGCCTCCAAAGGAAGACTATCAGATCTGAAGACTGTGACAGTTGACTTCTGTGAGACGTGTATTCTGGGTAAGCAAGTGAATGTTACTTTCACAAAGATCGATCATCCGCCCAAGTCCAGAAATTTGGAGTTAGTTCATTCAGATGTTTATGGTCCCACTTTAGTTTCTTTAGTGGGAGAGTCTCGATATTACGTTACTTTCATTGATGACTGCATAAGGAAAAATTGGGTTTATTTCTTGATGCATAAGTATGAAGTTTTCAGCACATTTAAGAAATGGAAAACTATTGTAGAGAATGAAACAAACTTGAAAATCATGTGTTTCAGATCAGACAATGGGGGCGAATACAGTAGCAAAGAATTTCTTGATTATTATGCTGACCAAGGAATCAGAATGCAGAGACGGTTCCGGAGACACCTCAGCAACATGGAGTAGTAGAAAGGATCAACCGAACATTGAACGAAGGGGATAAAAGCATGAGACTACATGCAGGTTTACCCAAGATGTTCTGGGCAAATTTGGTCAACACAACTGCATATTTAATCAATAGAGGACCCTCAGTCCCCATAGGGTTCAAGATTCCAGAAGAGGAATGGCAAGGTCGGCAGATTTCGCTCAAACACTTGAAGGTGTTTTGTTGTGTCTCATATGTCAAAGCCAAAGAATCGGATAGAGACAAGCTACAGGCAAAGGCAAGGAAGTGCACCTTTATAGGTTACGAGTTCGATGACATGGGGTATCGCTTCTGGGATAATGTGAATAAGAAAGTTATCAAAAGTCGGGATGTGGTTTTCATCAAGTATGCTCTATATAAGGATGAACTTGCAAAGAGCTCCAATAGTGACAAGAAACCAAAAAAGAAGGATCAAGTAGAGTTAGAAGAAATCTCAGATGATGACGTTGTAAAACCTGTTAGTACTCCAAAGATAGGTGAAAGTTCAGGAAGCAGTGGGAGCTCCGATGTATCTGGAGATAGTGGGAGCACAATGGATAGTATTTCAGAGTATGAGGTTGCAGATGATGAGGAAACTGAAACTCCTATTATCCATAGATCCACTAGAGTATGAAGACCTCCAGTCAGGTATTCTCCTTCAGCTAATTACTTGTTGTTGATTGAGAATGGTGAACCTGAGTCTTATCTAGAGGCCTTAAGAATGAAAGATTCCATACAGTGGAAGAAGGCTATGAAAGACGAGTTGAGCTCACTTGATAATAACCATACTTGGTCCTTGGTCAAGCTCCCGACACGGAAGAAAGCACTGCAGAACAAATGGGTGTTTCGGGTCAAAGATGAGATTGATGGCACCAAACGATACAAGGCAAAGTTGGTAGTAAAACGATTTCAACAAAAGAGAGGAGTTGATTACAATGAGATCTTCTCTCCAGTTGTAAAGTTGACTACAATCAGAATGGTCTTAGGTATTGTAGCCTCTCAAGGTCTCCATCTAGAGCAGCCAGATGTGAAGACAACTTTTCTCCATGGTGACCTGAAAGAAGACATCTACATGAAACAACAAGAGGGTTTTCCCACAGTTGGTAAGGAAAATCTGGTGTGTAAACTGAAGAAAAGTCTGTATGGATTGAAGCAAGCTCCAAGACAATGGTACTTGAAGTTTGATAGCTTCATGCAAAGGAGTGGGTACAACAGATGTGAGATGGATCACTGTTGTTACTTGAAGGAATACAAATCCTCATGCATCATATTGTTATTATACGTTGATGACACGTTGATCGCTGGGTCCGACATGCAAAAGATCAACAAGCTTTAGAAGCAGTTGTCAAGAGAGTTTGGAATGAAGGACCTAAGGCCTGCTAAGTAGATATTGGGCATGAGCATAACCAGAAACAGAGTTATCGGTACACTAAAACTTTCACAAGCTAAGTACATCAAGAAAGTTTTAGAAAAGTTCAGCATGACAGATGCTAAAGCCATAAGTACACCTTTGGGAAGTCAGTTGAGACTCTAAAAGAAGCAATCCATAATGACAGAAGAAGATAGGGAACAGATGACTAAAGTTCCCTACGCATCTATAGTTGGTAGCTTGATGTATAAATGCTATGGTATGCACCAGACCAGACATTGCTCATGCAATGTGAGTTGTGAGCAGGTTCATGTCAAATCCAGGAAAAGAGCATTGGGAGAGAGTAAAGTGGTTGCTACGCTACTTGAATGGAACATCTGAGGTTGCCCTATGTTTCAGAAGAAAGGGTGTGATCTTAGATGGGTTCGCCGATGCCGATTTGGGTGGATGTGTGGATTCAGGAAAGAGCACAACAGGTTATGTGTTCACGATTGGAGGTACATCAATCAGTTGGATGTCCAGGTTACAAAAGTGTGTTGCTCTCTCAACCATAGAAGCAGAGTATATGGCTATTGTAGAAGCAGCCAAAGAGCTTATATGGTTGAAGAACTTTCTATCAGAACTTAGAATGCATCAAGAGGATTGTGTATTGCATTGTGACAACCAGAGTGCAGTTTACTTGGCAAAGAATCCAGTGTTTCATAGTAGAACGAAACACATTCAGATGAGGTACCATTTTATTCGACAATTAATTAATGACGTAACTCTAAATCTGAAGAAATCCTTGGAACGAAGAATCCAACAGATATGTTCACCAAGGTGGTTACCACTAAAAAGTTGAACCTTTGTATGCCTTCAACTAGCCTTTCAAAAGTTTGAGAAAAGGCATGGCAGAGAGAGAGAGAGAGAGAGAGAGATTAAGGAATGTTGTAAAGTTTTTAAATGGTAGAGAAATAATAAGTCATTTAAGTCTCCAAGTAGGAGATTGTTGGGCTAGTGAAGCCATAAATGACAAAGTTCAAGCGCCAATATTGTAACTTTACAATTAATTGGTTCATGTGTTAAGACTGATGGGTTTTGAGCATTCTAACACTTCCTAAGTGTACATGGAACCCTAATAAACCTTGGATCTATGTTTGTCTAAGATACATGCAAATAATTATTTTTCCAAGATTCATATCCTAACTAGCATGGCATGGGGAACATGAATCAAATAAAGCTAGTAGAAATACTTACCTTGTAGTTGTAGTTGATTTCTTGGAGTTTTAGAGTCTGACACCAATAGTGTGGATGCCTCAAATGGAAATCACAAATCACCACAAACTTGGAACTTTGAGAGAATAGTCAATACTATCTTGAAATCGGCCCTCACCTCAACAAGTGTCAACTAGTGTGATTTCAAGAACCAAAGCCTCCTCTATATAATGTGATGGATTAGGGGTACTTCCATGTAAACCGTAATACCCATGTCTCTTCATTTCCATGAGATCCATGGGTTAAATCTCCATGGAGTATCCATGGACTTTTTCCATGCAAACATAGCCCATTCCAAATAAGCACTAGCCCACACTATATAAATATAGAAGCCCATATTTAATTAGTAATATCTTTGATCTCTAAATTAATCCTAGATTAATTATAGATCACTACTAATTAAATAATATGATCTTATATTAATATATTAGAACTTATAATATATTAATAAATCATAACTTGTACTATTCTCAAATATTATCCATAAATTGTTCGGGTGAAGTGCAACCCAAATGGACCATGCCGGGTCGGGTCAAGTACATACCAAATATTGTTATGGACTTAGACACTATATCCAACAGTCTCCCACTTGGATAAGTCTAGTAACTATAGTTGCAAGTATAACTTTAGGAACCGATCAGCAATCGTAGCTCTTAAAACTCTGTTGAACTAGAACGCGCCATTTAGATAAGTGATCATATAATCCTCTGTTCTAGATATCAGCCGGACAAATACATGGAACATTGTCTTGCTTATTGTCCAGCATTTGTTTCCCGATTTCCGATTTGTTTGACATAGAACTCAACTGAACACATCAATTTAGTTCTGACCGGGACCGGTACATAGGTCAAAACAAAATCATCGAGGGGCCCAGATATCAGCTTCTAATCCAAGAAGGAACAGATAAACTTCGACTCATATGTTTGTTCTACCACTCATTGAATTACACACAAAAGCACGTTTTATAACATCGAGTTACCAATGCGTTTTCGTACAATCAATGCATAACCAACTCGTAAGTAACAAATCATATCTCTAGGTTTGAAGACTTATATGATTTTACTGTCTCATGATCACTCGAGATAAAATTCCATGAAGTGATTCCAGTGAGCGTGGGTTGAGTCCAATGCTCAGAACTTATGAGCACTCATGATTGTTGTAGCCATGTCCAACACCTTAGACCTTTGCAACCAATCATGACAGTCTTGATTCATACCTACTTCCGACATATGACCGATTGTGGAGGTTTGAATAATATGATATACCAAACATAATTATTCTGGAAGTCAAAACATGCAAAAGAAATATAGTAAACGATTGACAAGAGATAGCAACACTTTACTCATAAATAAAACACCTTTTATTCATCATCAAATGTCAATTACACTTTACAAATTTCATAATTTAGCTAACTACTAAAACTTATATCATCCTTCAGCCCTATGCTCCGAGCATGCTGGAGATGCGTAACCCTACCCAGTCCCTTCGTGAGGGGATCTGCTGGGTTCTCATCTGATGATACCCTCTTCGCCACGAGGATCCCTTCTTCTATTCGATGTCTGATGAAGTGATATTTTCTGTCAATGTGTCTGGATCTCCCATGATCTCTTGGTTCCTTGGCTAAGGCAACCGCACTATTGCTGTCACAGAAAATCTCCATTGGCTCTTTTATAGCTGGTACAAATCCAAGGTCTTCGATGAAGTTCTTTAGCCATATAGCCTCCTTTGCTGCCTCGCTTGCCGCTATATACTCTGATTCACAAGTAGAATCAGCCACTGTCTCCTACTTGGAACTCTTCCAAGTGATTGCTCCTCCGTTTAAGGTAAAGACCCAGCCCGACTGAGAGCGGAAATTATCCCTATCAGTCTGGAAGCTAGCATCACTATACCCTACAGCTCTCAAGTCATCACTCCCACCGAAGGTAAGGACCCAGTCCTTAGTCCTTCGCAGGTACTTGAGGATATTCTTTACCGCAGTCCAGTGTTCCTTGCCAGGGTTCCCCTGATACCTGCTAACCATGCTCAAAGCAAAGGCTACATCAGGTCGAGTACACGTCATAGCATACATGATCGATCCTACAGCTGAAGCATAAGGAAGTCGACTAATTTCTGATATCTCAGCCTCAGTACTAGGGCTTTGTGTCTTACTCAATCCGGCGTTACTCTGAATGGGTAACTCACCTTTCTTGGAGTTATGCATGTTGAATCTTTTCAACACTTTGTCCAAATAGGTACTTTGACTAAGTCCAATTAGCCTTTTACTCCTGTTTCTGAAAATCTTTATCCCTAGGATATAGGCAGCTTCACCAAGGTCCTTTATAGCGAAACACTTCCCAAGCCAGGACTTTACTTCCTGAAGGGTTGGGATGTAATTTCCTATGAGTAGTATGTCATCCACATACAGTACCAAAAAACTGACTATGCTCCCACTAGCCTTGATATAGACGCAAGATTCATCTTCACTCCTTGAAAAGCCAAATTCCTTGACTTTCTCATCAAAGCAAAGATTCCACCTGCGAGGTGCCTGTTTCAATCCATAAATGGATTTCTCGAGTTTACACACTCTATTGGGGTACTCTGAACCATGTAAACATCCTCAGCCAACTTTCCATTAAGGAAAGCGGTTTTGACATCCATTTGCCATATTTCATAATCATGAAATGCAACAATGGCTAACAGAACCCTAATATACTTTATCTTGGCCACTGGTGAAAAGGTTTCATCATAATCAACTCCCGGAGTTTGAGAATAACCTTTTGCAACCATTCGTGCCTTATAAGTGTGTACATTACCATCCATGTCGGTCTTCTTCTTGAAGATCCATTTGCACCCTACAGTCTTACGACCAGGTACATTCTCAACCAAGTTCCAAACTTGATTGTCATACATGGATTGTATCTCGCTATCCATAGCCTCTTTCCATTTAGCAGCCTCAGGGCCTGCCATGGCTCCCGTGTAGCTGTTAGGTTCATCCAGACCTACTAGTGTCTCATCACTAATAAGTGTCTCACCTTCCGCAGTAATATGGAAACCATAATAATGCTCAGGTGCATTCCTAACTCTCGTGGAACGCCTCAGAGGTACAGGCACATCAACTGGCTCAATAGGAGTTTTCTCCTCAAGTTGAGGGCTAGGGTTTGAAGTTCCTTCACCACTTGACTCTTGAATTTCTTCAAGATCAATTTGCCTCCCACTGTTTCCTTGGCTTATAAACTCTCTTTCTCAAAAAAACTCCTCTTCTTGCTACAAAGACCACATTATCACTAGGTCTGTAGAAGAGGTAACCAAAGGATTGTTGTGGGTATCCGATGAAAATACACCTCTCGCTTCGGGGTTCGAGCTTATCATGAGTCTCGCGTCTCACGAAAGCCTCGCAACCCCAAATCTTGATGTGGTCTAGTTTAGGTACTTTACCAGTCCACATCTCGTGAGGAGTTTTGACAACTTTCTTTGTAGGGACCAGATTAAGAATATGGGCGGCAGTCTCTAAGGCATACCCCCAGAATGAGATTGGTAGCGTAGCTCGACTAATCATGGACTGAACCATATCTAACAAGGTTCAATTACGCCTCTCAGCTACACCATTCAATTGTGGTCTCCTGGGAGGTGTCAATTGTGAGACAATCCCACATTCCCTAAGATAGTCAAGGAACTCTGAACTAAGATACTCACCACCACGATCGGATCGAAGCATCTTAATGTTCCTGCCCAATTGATTCTCGACTTCCTGTTTAAATTCCTTAAACTTCTCGAAAGTCTCTGACTTATGCTTGATTAGGTAGACATATCCATATCTACTGTAATCATCAGTAAAAGTCAAATAATAACGATTAACATCCCTTGTGGCATGTTTGAATGGTCCACACACATCCGTGTGTACAAGATCCAACAAACTTTCACCCTCTCACACGAGCCTGTGAAGGGTGACTTTGTCATTTTTCCAAGTAAGCATGATTCGCAACTATCATCTGACTTTAGGTCAAATGACTCCAAGACTCCATCCTTTTGGAGTTGGCCTATACGTTTCCTGCTTATATGTCCAAGGAGACAATGCCATAATGATGCTTTATCCAAGTTATTATTATTAATAGAATCAATACACAAAACATTATTTCCTAATTTATCTACAACATATACAGCTTCATACACACCATCACAAGGTAATGCTTTAAAATAAAGAACATTATTAAAGAAAGCATCAATAGAACCAACTTCATTATTAAACGAAAAGGTAAACCCTTGTTTGTACAAAGCATGAAAGGAAATAATATTTCTTGCCATTCCTGGCGAATAACAACATTTATTCAAATCTAAAATAAACCCACTACTTAGCGATAAAGTATAAACTCCAATCTTGGTGACAGGTGAAGCTTTCCTATTCCCCATGATCAAGTTTATTCTTCCTTGCTCCACATTCTCACTTCTTCTTAGTCCCTGCAAGTCACAACAAATATGAATACCACAACCGGTATCAAGGACCCAAGATTTAGAATGGGGTGAGTTATTAGATAAGATAGTGTAAATACCTGCATGGTTGGGTTTAACTTTCCCATCCTTTACATCCTTCTAGTACTTTGGGCAGTTCCGCTTCCAATGAGCCTTTTCATGGCAAAAGAAGCATTCAGCCTCTTTTGGGTCAGAAGAAGGAGTGATGAAACCTTTCTTGGTTCCACTTGAAGAAGAGCCATCAAGGGTCTGACCCTTGGTACCCTTCGAAGATCTTTTTCTTTTCTTCCCTCGACTTTTCCCGATTGCCAAAACCGGAGTAGAGTTTGGAGTAGGAGTGTTAACAACCGACTTCCCCTTAAGACCTGTTTCTACGGACTTGAGAAGTCCCTGAAGTTTGCTGAGTGTGACCTCTTCCTTATTCATGTGATATGTCATGCGGAATTGATCATAGCACGATGGTAAAGAGTGTAAAATGATATCTATTGCAAGATCCTCAGGGAAGTTCACATTAAGCTACAGCAAACGATCCACATACCTTTGCATTTTCTACATGTGGCTTGTGACGGATTCCCCGTCCTTCATCATGGCTGTTATCATGGAGCAGATGATTTCATACCTCTCTTGTCGTGCACTTTGATGGTATCTTTCCATCAAATCTTGGTGCATTTCATAAGGGTAGAAATCCTCATAAGACTTTTGGAGTTCCGCTGTCATCGTGGCCATCATGATGCATGCAACTTTCGTAGCATCCCTTTCATCTGCCCGAAAGTCAGCGATTTCCTGAGGAGTTGCAGTGGTCTCATCAATCTCCTTAAGCTCCTTGTCAAGGACATATTCTTTGTCCTCGTAGCGAGTAATCATCCTGATGTTTCTGATCCACTCATTGAAGTTGGATCCATCAAAGGTGACTTTCCTACACAAGTTCATAAGGGTAAAGGAGCTATTAGGGTTAGAGCCAGAAGAAACATTGTTTGAAGACATCTGAAAGAAATGGACAAGATTATTTTAGATATTAGGAGAGTCCTTAATAAAACACCCAAATGTAATATTAAGGCTAGGATCCAATCACAATATATTATAACTTGGAAGAGGTATGTCGTAATCCAAGCTATAACATATTTGAAAGGTAGGTGAATGACGATTCACCAATTTCCACCACGAAAACCGAAATATTAGATATTAGGTTTTTTGATTGGTTCTTAGAAATTCCTAGATTCTTTGAGATTCAATGAACTTTTCAAAGGCATGTTTCAATCTCGAGTGTGCCCTCCAAGTTTTGTGACTGGGATACCGAGGATCACAAAACGAGGTGTGAAGTAACCATGCAAATCACTTGATACCCTTAAAGTTTATCACTCAATCGATGTGCCGGTAAACCACACACGCTCCATCGATACTATAATAAACCTTAAGTCACCCTTTACCTACCTTGTTAAGTCCAAGTTAGTGTGCCGGTTAACCACACACGCTCCACCAACGACTTAAACAAAGTGTAAAGTGTAATTTCATGGATTAGCACCTTATTCACATTTTTCCTAAAGTAACTAAGATTGGGAATTTAATAAAACATTTAGTTACTTTATAATATCCATCATACTTTTAATGAGAATTTGTAAGTCCTTGTATTACCCGTTCGGCTAACGACCCTCCACCGGTCAAGCAAGCGGTGGGTGAGAGTGGACACCCATTAAGTTGCCATTTTATAGGCAACAACCTTATACCCACCTTATATACCGGCTTCGTGAATGAGGCGTACTAGCGGTAAGACGACTTTGTTCTTATACATATACATACATATATATATATATATATATATATATATATATATATATATATATATATATATATAATTAAATCATAATAATATAAGTATAAGGGTTGAATTTTAACTTTTTTAAAATTCTAAGGGTTGGAACTAAAGTTTAACTTGACTTTACTTGTTCCAAAACTTGAGGGCAAGTTTTGTAAACTTTCAAAACTTTTCATTTCTTGTAACTGATGAGTTTATTAGAGTAATAAAATGAAGACTCTTCATTTTTCTAACTCTTGTGTTCTTTTAATGGTTTTTAACTCAAGTGACTTTTGGTTTTCCATAACTTGAGGACAAGTTATGGATACCATTAAAACACATTATGATCAAGAATTAAACTACCACATAGGTTACAAATAATTCCTATGATCATCTAAACATCATAAGAACAAGAACATGAATATGAACACTTTCATGAATCAAAACCACATTTAAAACTTTGTAATTTTGTTAACTAGTTGTTGTAAATGAATTAGCAAGACATTACACCAACTAAAACAAGTTTTCGAGTACCAAAACAGTTTAGGGTAATGTTTTTAATCAATTTCCAGCAACTAAAGTCGAAAATCTGGATTCTGTCGACCCTACTCGCCGAGTGCATGAACCTACTCGACGAGTAGGTTGAAGATACAAGTGAACTCGACTAGTCCCCCCCATGGACTCGCCGAGTCCAGCAGTCAGACAGCAAGTTTTTCGACTTTTTCCATAATATTGCAAGAAGTATCAAACAAACAGCCTAGGCTCTGATACCACTGATGGGTTTTGAGCATTCTAACACTTCCTAAGTGTACATGCAACCCTAATAAACCTTGGATCTATGTTTGTCTAAGATACATGCAAATAATTATTTTTCCAAGGTTCATATCCTAACTGGCATGACATGGGGAACATGAATCAAATAAAGCTAGTAGAAATACTTACCTTGTAGTTGTAGTTGATTTCTTGGAGTTTTAGAGCCTAGCACCAATAGTGTGGATGCCTCAAATGGAAATCACAAATCACCACAAACTTGGAACTTTCAAAGAATAGTCACTACTATCTTGAAATCGGCCCTCACCTCAACAAGTGTCAACTAGTGTGATTTCAAGAACCAAAGCCTCCTTTATATAGTGTGATGGATTAGGGTTACTTCCATGAAAACCCTAATACCCATCTCTCTTCATTTCCATGAGATCCATGGGTTAAAGCTCCATGGAGTATCCATTGACTTTTTCCATGCAAGTCTAGCCCATTCCAAATAAGCACTAGCCCACACTATATAAATATAGAAGCCCATATTTAATTAGTAATATCTTTGATCTCTAAATTAATCCTAGATTAATTATAGATCACTACTAATTAAATAATATGATCTTATATTAATATACTAGAACTTATAATATATTAATAAATCATAACTTGTACTATTCTTAAATATTATCCATAAATTGTTCGGGTGAAGTGCAACCCAAATGGACCATGCCGGGTCAGGTCAAGTACATACCAAATATAGTTATGGACTTAGACACTATATCCAACAAAGACTTGGAGTACTTTCTAATGAAAAGTGTGCTACTGGTGAAATTGGAAATTGGTACGTAGCTTCAAAGTCAAGAATATGTAGTAAGCATGTGATGCATTAAATGCATGAGACACACAAGTCATAATCTGCAACAACATATACGTATATGTGTGTAAATTGAAGAACAAGGTTACGACTCAAAAGACTATAAATATTCATTTTTTCTTCTTTGTTAGACACACAATAACCACAACATCATAGAGAATAGATACACAGATGAATTACTGATGTATTAATTTTTGTGCAGAGCCTTAAGTTGGCAGTCAAAAATTACGAGTGATATCTTACACTGAGTGATCAGATTACAAATGCAATTTTTTAGCCTTGTATGATTGTAATTTTCTTTGATGTTAAATAAAATCTCCTCTCTCTCGTTCGCCCGTGGACGTAGGTCAGATTAGACCGAACCACGTTAAATATTTTGTTCAGTTTCATTTGCAATTTTTCAGTAGTTTTTATTCCGTGAGTGTTACCGAAATCGTTAATTGTTTTGTTCGAAGTGCTTAACGTGTTTTGTTGCATTCTTAACATATACCTTTATCATAGCAAATTTTATATCTGATACGCCAATATGATTTTTTGATGATCCATCCTATCGTTGCTTTGGTTGACTTTAGATCGTCTCATTTTTTAAATTGAATTAGAGGTTTATGTTGATCTCAAAAAATATAGTGGGCAGTTTAGAAAAGTTTAACATTTATGATTTCTTTTAGTAAGTTATGTTGCCATATCTTAAAATGGTGTCATCTCTTTTGCTGAACAAATTTCTTTGATGCAAGCTTGTTAATATGGTCATTGGGAGGTTGTGATGATGCACATTCTTTACAAAGTCATTATTTCATGAAGGATCATACGGAAGAGTCTAGCAGAATCATACTCTAGTAAGCAGCCAGACACACAAGGTTTGATTTATTGTATGATAACTGGTTGTTATCATGGTATCAAGGCTTAGATATGGTGAATTTATTGAGATACTTAGATACTGTATAGATGGCGGTTTGAGAGTATGCTTCAAATGATGATATTCTTGACGTCAAGTTTTAATCTTTTTTGCCATAATGGTTAATCACTTTTATATCCGGACAATAGGTATACATGGATGTTTACATTTTACTTAAGATGAACAAAAGAGAATGACTTATGATGTTCTTTCTTTGTAGGTGTAGTGTAGGAAGTAAAGGTGTATTATTCCCATTGATAAAGATGAAAAGGATGTCAACCATTTATGCAAATTAAAACGATCATAGGGAATATAGACAAGGGGTCCATATGATGAGGTTTTTTGTTGTGTTACAGCGATGAAGATGAACTGAAGGTGAAAGAAGAAATAGAGTCAGCAATTATAAGATTTACTTTAGAGTTTTGAACAAGCTTTTGCAATCGGCTCAAGTCGCAAAGATGCTTGTGCAATGGATTTTCTTTTTATGTACGATATGTTATTATGTGGTTTAATTTGAATGTTAGTACATATATTTGAAAAAAAATGTATATTTTATAAAATCTGTCAAACATCTTAGCATATAAAATGACTCTCAAGAATTTTTTTAAATATAAAATATTTACAACATACAAGTCGGTTGTAAATGTATGTCTTTAAGTATATGTCGTAAATATATGCATAAATGCATGTTATAAATTGGGTCAAGTCAAAAGGGTGTTTCATTTGTAGTCTTTAAATACATGCAATACTCATCAAAAACCTATTTTCTAGTAGAGTACACAACCCTTTTTTGTTACATCTCCATGCACAAAACATAATATATGTCAGATGTAATATAACATGAAGAACCAATCATGCCATGATATTTTGTATGATCTACTAGTTTACCGGGATGATCATAATCAACTTTAAAAGTTGTTATTAACATATTTTCTTTGTAAATAAAGATTCCATGATGTCATTGTTTTACTTATATGCCAAGAAAGTATTTTATTTATCATACCAGTCATTTGGAACTTTGATTTCATCAAAGTGAAAAATCAATCAACCAACTTTTGAATCTTAGAGCTAAAAAAAATCAACGTAACTTATATTATCATTTATTCATCTTCACATTTTCGAATGAAACTTACTGGATTAAACATACCACGACCAAAACCATATTTAATCGAAAAACTACTAATGGTTTGATATCATGCTAGTGGGCCCTGCTTCAATTAAATCCATAATTGGTTTGTCAAGTTTATTGTAGTGTCTGAATATAAGGATATTTAAGTCCTAAAAAGTTATTGAACAAACACTTCCTCATCTAAAATATATATATCGAAAATTTCGAGTTTTACATCTATCATTTGGAAGTTTAGGCAAGAAAAAAAATATATATGATCGGTTATATTGATGTTCTCATTTGGAAGAAGTTAATTAGGCATATCTTATTATTAGGAATATGTAATCTCATGATAATATCCATTTTATTTCAACTGAATGAATCATAATATTAGGTAATACAAAATCTAAACCAAAACATTTTTTTATTCCCTTATTATTATTATTTGAAACATTTTTTAATTGATTAAATAGTTTAATTCCCAATTATTTATTAGTTAAGCATTTTATTTATTTGTACTCCTCTGTTCCTTTTGAGTTTGATACACTTACTTATTCTTTTTTTTAGAACGACTGACACGTCTCCCAACTAATTTTGGTCCTAATTCTACACATTTTGTCCACCACGAGATTTAAACCCTCGACCACTTAGGGGATGAGCACCTTTCCGATACGCATGTTAATATGTTACCTTATTCTACTTATACTAGTCATGATTAGTTACACTGCTTATTGTAGATATTCTCAGTTCGGATTATTTAGGTTTTATAAATTTAAAACTAGATTTGTATTTTCAAACTTATCTTAATAGACTGTCAAATACATTAAGTTTTTGACACCATTTTCTGAAATATATTTCAATCTGTACTAAAAGTTCACAGTTAAGATTTGTGAGAAGTCCCCACAAACAGTTCTTAATTTTCATTTCTAGCTATAAATCGTGTCACAGTCACTTATGTCGCGGTGCGAAGAACCCTTTTAATCAATAACAGCATTGTGTTTATATATATATATATATATATATATATATATATATATATATATATATATATATATATATATATATATATATATATATATATATATATATATATATATATATATGTCGCGGTGTGAAGTCCCCACAAACTTTTCATGGCTACAAGGTTATTTTGTTTTACTAACTATTGTGTGTCATAATGCACAAATCTGGACCAACAGGTGAAATTAATCACTGGACATGATTTGACATGTATGATATTACAATGAAATAGCATGTACCATATAATCACACAAGTTTTAGCAATCGGGTATTTTGGACAATTAACTACAATTATAAAAAGAAATTTTCAGATTTTTAGGGATAATTAATTCTCCTAATTTTAAAAATCTGAATTTTTTTAGTTAATTCAATTTTAATTTCTAACATAATTTTGTAAACATAAACAATTTTATTTTGTCAGAATATTTTTTTGTTAGAATGATGCTTTTTCAGAATTTTATTCTATTATAATATTATTGAAGAATAACAAAATTCTTGAATCCGAGGTTGAAAAATAACAACATTCTAATATATTCTTATACATCCGAACTTAAATACAAATTCATACATATTCTTACATACTAAAAGTCTTACACATTTTAATATAATTATACATATTCTAAAAGAATATCAACAAAAACGAATAAAATTCTTAAAAAATAACAACATTATTAAAATGTGAGTATGATCAAACTTTATTCATTCTTCAAGCTATTCCTATTAGGTCTTCAACACATTTTCCAGCCATTCCTATCACAAATACAACAAAAACTAATAATGGTTAAAAACATGTTACTTGCAATTTAATTATCACTTTATATGCTGGTAGAATACATAGATTATTAGAGAATATATAGAATATATTCTGGCAGAATACATAAAATTCTTTTGTAGCACTCTTGTGAAACCCCATCAGTATATACACAATATGGTATGAATTAGTGATGTAAACATATCTAAGTTGTGAAAAGAATGTAATTTGAAACCCTAGAATTATCTGCACACGCTGATGAAAATCTTAACATTCTTTTCTGGATTATTCTACCAGAATATAACATTCTTTGTTAAATATTCTAACAGAATAATATACTTGTTGCATAATATTCTTAAGGAATGAATCATCTATTGGAAATATTATAAATATTTGATGAGATGTCAACAAATATAATTTAAGTTGTAATCAAGATACTGAAAAAAAAAATTATGTGTCATATCTTGGAGTTTAATCCTTAATAAAAAATTCACAAATAATAACCAAAACCATCCAACATAAAATATTCTTAAACAATCATTAAACTAAAAGCAGAATTACAATGTAAAATTCAAACAGAATGTGTATATGATATAGAATCTATAGTTATGAACAAATATACCTTAGATATGCAAAAACTCAAGAAAATACATATAGTTATGAACAAATATACCTTAGATTAACATTAAAAGAAATACCGTAATCAAGTTAGCGATATGAATTGAAGTCGCAAAATCTTTCACCAGTACCATAAATAAAATTATTCAATCCCAAATTTGCATCAAATTCTTAATTCAAAAGTTGTACCAGATTGAGGATAACATCTGGTGTCAATTTAGAAGTTTGGAAAGAACATTCCCATGTTGTTTTCCAACGAAATATCACCAAAGTTTTGATCTGGAGGGACTTGCTCCATGGATTTCAAATATAAGCTTATCTAGATGATATTCTGGAAGGACTACACAACATCCTTATTCGTCAAAGATGTACATCAATAATTCACCGAATGAAACTAAAAACATCAAGAATAAATGATCATCATACTTCATTTTTTTCTGAAGAATAAAATTAAAGGAAAAAACAACCAAATTCAAACCACCCTAATTAAACCATTTTTAATTTCAAATACAAAGAAGAACAAAAATTAAAAAATTAAGTTGTTCTTTTCAAAATATTTATCTGGTACTACGATTTTGGACCAAAGACCATTGAATGGTAAAAAGATGAAATTTTGTTGAAGCTTGTAGCCATGAGAAGTTTAATTTCTTTGAAATAGTCGATACCTACTGAAGAATAAGATTGATAAAGGATCACATCAAATCATGGAGGCCACGTGACCTACGTTAGGGTTTTTAGATTTGTTCAAAATTTGAATCCAGGAGGATGATACTAGTCGGCTATGAAGGCAATCCATTGATCGAGTCTTTAGATGAATGGTGTGCAAAGCTTGTATCTTAATATGTGTGACATTCAGTCCCGATCCATGTGATTATCTCTTGTTGATAAAAAAATGTATGCAATATTTGCTGATAAATAGTGGCAGAGTCTTGCACAAAACAAGAATCTTGAACAAAGATTACTATAGTACCCTTAACTTATTTATTTAATTATTTGTTATTTCTTCAATTCTCATTGGTGTGTACATGAACACAATAGTTGCTAGAAACATTTGAACCTAGTTCTCTCTCTCTCTCTCTCTCTATAAATATATATATATATATATATATATATATATATATATATATATATCTTGCCAAAATTTTTACTTAGAGCTTAAAGTTTTTCAATTTTTTATTAATTAGTTAATTTTTCTCTTTGTCAAGAAATATATTAACAGAAGCTCAACAACGCAATTTACACCAACCATTGATGATCTAGAACAACTCATAAAATCAACAAGAAGAAAATTAACAACATTTGAATCATCCGAAGGACCTACAACCCTATTTGAAGACAACAAAATATGAAAAACACAATGAACTTAGTTGACTAGTTAATTTCTGACCATAAATCGCATCGAAGTCACTTATGTTGCATCGCGAAGAACCGTTTTAATCGACACACTAGTACAAAATGTCCTACAGACACACCATAAAAGTGTGTCCATATGCGTATAATGACATTTTGGTTTTTCACTTAAAGTGTGACGAAAAGTGATGTCATCGTATAAATCTTATGGTCACTTTAAAATTTAGTGTACGTATGATATGAAAAAATGTGACCGTATTATAAAAGTGTGGCTATTGGGTAGGTATTTTTGTTGCTATAATTAATCATTTGATAAAATATGGTGGCGTTAAACCGCCAGTAGACACATTTAATTAGTAATTGTAGTGATTGTATATCACTAACTTGGAACATGCATTGTAACATCCCCAAATTCATGATCATTTAAAAAAAATTATTTATGTTTATTTAAAAATCAGAGTATTTAATTTAAAGACTAATATTGCGGAATTTGTTCCCAGAAAACATGATAAATATATTATCAAAGCATTTCCGAAGAAATGTATTTTGTTTATATTAAAACTTCGGGATGTCATTTTGAATACAGAAACATAAGTATAAACAGACCTTAGATTCATTTATACTAACGATTTGCATCTCATTTAATCTCTCAGTGTAATGTGTCTTTGTATCGATACCTATGATACAAATAAACTGAGTGGGTATTGTTGGGAAACCTGGTGAGTATATAGGGATTTAAATCCCACGATGTTATATCATAAACACACACACACACACACATATATATATATATATGTATGTATATATATATATATATATATATATATATATATATATGTGTGTGTGTGTGTGTGTGTTAGAACTCACAATATATACAATTTCACCACATATAAGCAAATTTACCCCACCCCATCGATCCTCACAACGACACGATCTATACTCTTGGATCTAAAATTAACCTCTTTACCTAATCCATACTCTCGGATCAGGTATGTCTAATCCATGCTCTCGGATCAATAACTATGCTCATTCCATACTCTCAGACTAGGAACAATTGACTATGTCTAATCCATGCTCCCGGATTAATGACACATAACTATGTCCTCTCCATACTCTCAGACTAAGGATGAATGGCTATGTCTAATCCATGCTCTCGAATCAACGAAAAATCTTAAAGTTCGACCCTCCGTGTATATCTCACCCACACTCATAATTAGATACTACCCGATATCCATCTCAATTAATTTAGGTTTGTTTTGTATCTTAAATCAACATATATTAGCATATATGCTCTTAACAAGTGTAATAACAAATATTTCACACACAAACATATATTTAATACTTTAATCAATACTTTTTTTTAAAATCATGTTTATGAAAGGGACTATGCAATCAATTGTTAAAGTGATGACTCAAAATTCGGATAGCGCTTTGCTTCTAACAATCGTCCTTTCCTTCGACAAAACCTAACATTATTATTGCTAAGTAATAGTATTTATTGCAACTAATTAACTCAAGGCCTACGAGCAATATTGTTTTATAAGTGTTAAACAATAATTTTCAAATCCTATGTAATAGTATTATTGCTAAGTAATAGTATTTATTGCAACGGAGGGCATGACCATTTTGGCATTTAAGCTGTTCTGAAATCCAACAACCCTATGTGGCCCTTCAAACTAGATTCTCCCGTACCTTGAGCAGTTAAAAGGTATTATAATAACACTTTTATAATTTATAATACTTAAATATATTAATTATAGGTTCATAATAACGATAATGAACTTAAACATAATCTATACTTATAGTAGGGTAATCATAACTCACTTATAATGGAGTTTAGCGAATATAAAACCCGTAGATTCAGGCTAGTTAATAATAAGCGTTAAAAATGATTTTTTTATTATGTAGGATACATAAGATTAACCCAAGTAATAGTTATGGTCAACAATTACAACATATTTCACACAATAAAGAAGAATTATGTGAATATTATGTGTTTCATGATTATTATAATATAAATTAGAAAAATCAGTCAAGTCGTCCGTACATCGTCAAAATATGTGCGCCAAAACATATATATATATATATATATATATATATATATATATATATATATATATATATATATATATATATATATATATATATATATATATATAGAAAGTACACGTCTCCCCAATCCCGAAAATGTAAATTTTATAGAAATTGGACTCCATATAAAAGTCAGCCACGGATAACGAATGTATGACATAAACATCTACGAAGATAATGGTTGACTTTTAGCTAATGCCACCAAAACGAAAATCGTAGTACTCCTTAAAATAGGAATTCTGAGCAGAATAATGTCAAAAATAGAGTTAGTATGAGAGAGTTATGATTTTAGCAAAATCATTTAATTTTATAAAAATATGGATGAAAAATAAAGTAAAAATTAGCCTACGGGGTCTAAACGAAAGTTGTAGATCTCGTCGATAGCTATGCGTGGATATAAAGAGCGTCAAAAACAGAGTTCCTATGAACGAGTTATAAATTATAATAGCATATATACATATTAAAATAAAGTATAAATCATATATATGTATACATATATTTACATATGTATATATCGTTAGAAAGGTATCGACGATGCGGTCATTATAAGACTAGTGTTGAGTACTTTTGACATTAGTTTAGTACAAATATCATTAAATCTATCTAAAATAGTATTATAAAGGGTTGTTCATTCATTTATATCACTATAAGGTCATTAAGTAACTATAGAGGGTAGTTTTTGAAAATTCAATTACTATAAATAAAAGCCTCTACGATCTAATATTTCTTGCATCACTCTTGATTCAAGAGTCTTTCTTTTCTTATCCCTCGAGCATTTCGGTCCCTCGTGATTCAACTTCTCTCTCTGTTGTTTTAGTATAGTAAGGTGAGCGCTGAAGAGCTGCAATAATCTTTTTAGAAAGATGCAACAACGAAGTTCTGCCCCTGCAGCACCCGACTCCTAGCCAAACCCCCTTGTAAGTAAGATATGCTTACCCCACTTTAAGTATAGCATATATTTAAAATCAATATTGTTATTATGAACTTATAATAAATATTTGGGCTAGTATTATGACTTATATAAGTGTCGTTATAATATCTTTTTAACTACTCACGGTACGAGGAATCTGGTTTGAAGGGTCACATAGGGTTGTTGAATTTCAGAACGGCTTAAATGTGAAAATGGTCATGCCCTCCGGTGTTTCATGTCTGACCCATTTCTGTACATAGTGGTTGGAAAATATTTTTTAACGCTTATATAATAATAATAATACTAAGACTAATTATTAGTCGCGGTAAATATTAGACTAAAATCTAGTGGTAATGATACTAGGTTTCGTTAGAGGAAAGTAAATTAATAAAAGCGAAGCGTTGTCTGAGTTTAGAATCACCACCTTAACTAGTGAGTGCATAGTTACTTTCATCTTACACATAGATATGAAGTATTTTTATGTAAATTACGTGCTATGTGAGCATATTATCTGTTTACTTGACATCTATGTTAGATGAACGATCTTATACATGTTTTAAATGGTTTAAACTGTATAATGTATTTTATATCAACAAAATATATTGGGTAAAACATGGGTAGATGAATGATAAGGGATGAAAGCTAATATAGAGGAACATTGGCAGTTATGGACATAGTGCCCTGTAGGTGAAAATTGGCAATACTGGACTTAGTACCCTATAGATGAGCGTTGCCAGCTGTGCCATAACCTGTAGATGTTTTGATCTATGATGTACTCTAAACATCCTAGCAGTTGCGCTCAAAGGGTAGTATCGGCAGTTGTGCCAAATAGAGAACATCATAAACCTGGCAACTACACCCAAAGGACAATAGCGGCAACTGCACCTAATAGAGAATGCCATAATTCTAGCAGCTGCGCCTAAATGATAATATTAGCGGTTGTCCTTAATAGATAACATTGACAACTGTGTCATTAGGCAAACGATGGACTTTGTGCCTATTCCTTAGGACAATCCTTAGGAATGAATGAGTGAATGATAAATGATTCTTAGGATAGATCCTTAAGAAACAAAGAAGATAATGGGGAGTGATAATTGGGTTGATTGTTTAATGATAAAACATAATTATATTATTGCAGGTTAAAAACCTATGTCCTCACCAGGTTTCTCAACCTGACCCACTCAAGTTTATTTCTATCACATGTGTCGATACGAAGCTACATTACACTGAGAGATTAAGGGATATGTAAATCACTAGTGTAAAAGAATGTAAGGTCTGTTTATGCTTATGTTTCATATTGACGATGACATCCCAATGTTTTAATATAAACAAATACATTTGTTCATAAATGATTTGATAAAACCTATATCATGTTTTCTAAGAACAAAATACCTCAACATTGAACTTTAAAAAAAGGATACTCTGATTTTAAAATAAGCATAAATAAAAATTTTAAAATATCCGAGAAAATGGGGATGTCATAGCGAAGAACCGGCCTCTGTGCGGGCAAAACTTTTGAGCCGAAAACTGTTCTTCTTGGGGCCTTATGGCTCTTTGGGACTCGCTACTAACTCCTAAGAAGGGCTAGAGAAAAGCCTTGAGGCTTTGGGAGTGTTGGGAGAAGAGAAGTGGAAAGGTGTGAAGAAATGGGATGATTTGACCCTCTATTTATAGGCTGGAAATGGCTCAACACGACGTGTTTACAAGCCCTACACAACATGTAGGTGTGCCAAGTGTCACCATCTAGTGGCAATGTGTGGGGAAGAAGTAATGACTCAGATTGTGCCACGTGTCACGTGTAGGTATCGACGAGATCTACAATTTCCATTTAGACCCCTTTGGCTAATTTTGAAAATATTTTTATAGTTATATTTTAACAGACTTAGATATGTAAAGTCCGTTAAAAATTCATAACTTTGTCATCCGACATACATTTTCGACTGTCTTTATATCGTTGAGCTCCTATTAATGAGATCTTCAATACTCTTTTAGTTTGTGTTGGCTAAAAATTGATTGATCTATAATTCGATTTTTGGGCTGTACACTTCTACGCAAAATTTTAGAAAATTCATAACTTCCACATATTAAGTCAGATTTGGACGTTCTCTATATGAACGCTCTCGGATTAACGTCTACTACGACTTTCATTTAGATCGCTAAGGCTAAAAAGTAACTTATAAAAAAATCAGTTTTTACGTTATGCGGTGCCGTGCCAGATTAGCCACAAAATTTCGAAGGGTCATAACTTCTTCCTTATAACCCAGATTTCAGCGTTCTTTATATGTATGGAACCCTTGTGACATATACTATAACTTGGTTAAGATTATTTATCCTAAATAATCTTCTTTCAAAAAGTCGTTTTTTACGCTTATTTTCTTTAAATTGACTAGCTCGATTCAGCGGGTATTACAATTATCTCCCCATTAGAATGGTTATGTCCCGGAACCATCAACGAAATAGGGCTTGTATAATGACTCTATACATTATCTTTTCATCCTAGGTAATAACCGTAACTCCTATGTTCCTTAGAATGAGTATCTAACTTTTTGACTTCTTGACTACAGGCGGTGCTCGATCTTGCAACCGCTTTTCGTACTATGTGGGAGTTTCAATCGTAACCTTCAATTTACAAACTAAATCCATTTTGGAGACTCCTGCTCATTCTTAAACAAACTTAGATAAAGATAAGTTCTTTACTTTTATTATCATAACAGACCGATGAGACATATTCTAATAACCTCTCATCGTATGATGCAATGCTTAGGCCCCGTTTGACAGTTACTAACTGAGAAAGTGCTGATTCAGAAATGTCTGTCTGAGTAAGAAATTCTGACCAAGTAAGAAATCATGTTGTTTGATTGTACATATGACTAAACGTGCTGACTGATGCAAAATGACCATTTTACCTTGATACACTATTCATTTTATGCAATAGTAATAATAATAATAATAATAATAATACTAATAATAATAATAATAATAATAATGATGATAATGATAATGATAATGATAATGATAATGATAATGATAATGATAATAATAATAATAATAATAATAATAATAATAATAATAATAATAAATCCACAAAAAATAATATAACCAAACATCACAAGTTTACATCTCACAAAGCAATACCGTCATCTTGAGTCTATAAAACGTAATAGAAATACCAATAAATTATGCCAAATTAATTTCTTGATTGAATATTGTGTCACTTGTCTCAAAATCAAATCCCATATCTGTTTATAAGTTAAAACCACCATACATGGCCTAAAATGAGCTTATTATATCATTGAACCTGAGGTGGAGATACGTTAGCTTACTATATCATTGCAAATCCTATCTACACCACAATGGATATAGCAAGAATAACCCATCTACATATATCATACTTCAAATGAATGCTCTTTTGTGATTTCAAACCCTGCAATCAATGAAATGCAATAAGTTCATCAGTAAGTAGAATGACATTTTTACCCTCAAATTATTGATTTGCAAACAATAGGTGATACCCTGGTATTGGCATCAACAAAGGCATCTATGTTAATCACTTGAACATATATATATATATATATATATATATATATATATATATATATATATATATATATATATATATATATATATGTATATGTTCAGGTATGAAGAAACCGGGCAAAGGCAGATTCAACATCATACCATGAAGTGAACAACAAACCACTTGGAACAAATCATTTGAAAATTCAAAACTTTTATCCATTCTCAACAGCAAAAGAACTTTGAACATCAAAATAGATGCAGAATTCAAAACAACAACAATCAAAATAGCAAAAATCGAGAAGTAAAAATCGAAACTTATAGAGAAATAATGGCAGAAATCGGAACTATTGATGCAGAAATTGATGCTTGCTAGTCGATGATGGCAGAAATCGGAAGTATTTATGAGTCGAGGATAGAAAAATCGATGCTTACCTGATCAGAATCAGAAATATTGATGCAAAAATCAATGTTTGCTCGTCGGGGTTCGAACGGAGGAATAGTCTTTATGGCTGGTAGTCGGACTAAGGAAGGGACGACGACGATGGAGATGCGATGGAGAACTGTCGATGTTGGTGGCCAATTTTCCTTACTGGTATCTCTTTTAGGTCACGATGAGAAGAAAGCAAAGAGAGGGCATGTGTGTAAGTTTTCCAGTCAGCTATATTACAAAGTCTGACCGAGAAAGTGATATGGGCCAGACGTTCGGATTGAGAAAGCTTCTATCAAACACGTATTGTCTGACCGAGTCAGCCCAAATCGCTGACTTGGTCCGACTCAGATGGTAACAAACAAGGCCTTAGACTCAGGGCTTTTGAGTTAGATTACAAAATGTAATATACCTTCCTTCATGTTATAATGTGATATAATCACATTCTAGCATGCAACACTTCTTGCTACAAGCTTCTTACTTTAACAATGATCGCGACACTTCTATTGATCACTTCAATTATCTTACTCTTCAATGTTCTAGCTTAAGTCAGATTCTACCTCGAACATGGTTCTCTAAACCATGTAACATACTCATCTTAGTATGATTTGATTTGATATCACCACTAGGGTCGGAATAACAATCATCTTCTTAGTTATTACCAAAATGATGTTAACGACAGACATGAACAAAATAGAATCAATTACTAGTGCCTTGTTAACCTTGTCACTTTCTCTGATCCAAGTGGGAGTCCTATGCTTCCGATAGTATAGGCCTCTACTACCTTTCACACCTACTTATACTCGTCCCACGTATTGTCTTGCAGTTCTCCAAGTCACCATACAATAAAATCTTGTAGCAAATTAACAAACAAGATAAAAAAACCAATGTTTATATTATTTCTTGAAACGATTACATAGATGTTCAAGTTCACCCAACACTATGCGTCTTATATTAGGCTACACCACACGATACTATCTATATGGTTACTTCACATCCCGATCTTTAGATATATAGATCCTTACTCCTGATCCCTTACATTGTTACATGCCTCATTACCGATCAGCAGGAATGCTCTTGCCTTTGGCTTCAGTGGTACGTTTGGCTTTGTAGCTCCTTACCTATTTGCATAGTCTTGCTTGAAGTGTCCTTTGTAACATCCCAAATTTCAACACCAAAATTTTCATTTTTAATTTAAAGTTTCATAAAACAAATTACTGAAAATGCCATCAATGTTATCTCATATCGTGAAAACCATAAGTCAAACATCTAAAAAACATATCATAGGAAAATAATGTCAGAATACAAATCTCAAGAATCTCATGTGTGGAAAATCGTGTATGCGATGCGCTGCTATCGTGCCAGCTCCTTTTCCTTCGAAAAAGAAGGACCTGAAACAAAAACTGAACACTGTAAGCACAAAGCTTAGTGAGTTCCCCCATCATACCATATACCATACAATAACATACTGTCTAACATGTATGGGTATTGGACTACCCCTTCGGTCTCTTTCAACCGGTAACTGCCTAGCATATCAAGGTGCTGGCCTACCCCTTCGGTCTCTTTCAACCGATAACTTGCCTAGCATACCAGGGTACTGGCCTACCCCTTCGGTCCTTTCGACCGATACCTCACCTAGCATATTAGGGTGTTGGACTGCACCTTCGGTCCTTTCGACCGGTACCGTGGAGTATTTCACCCTTACTTCTACCATATAACATCCTAGTACATAAACACATAAGTCATATAATGCCTAGCTTATTAGGGTGATGTCATACCCCTTCGGTCATTTCGACCGGTACAACGGCCTATCCTACCCCTCTTACCACTATCACATAATATCATAGCATACTAGCACATAAAACATAACAGATAGTGGCATACCAGATGATTATCACAAAGACAATCATCTCTACTATAACTCTTACTAATGGGTCGGCATTGGTGCCTTCGACCCACTTCTACTGGAAGGTAACTCACCTCAAATGTCATGTAGTAGCTGAACTGTCCTCGGCTCTGGGATCAACTAGTCTCAAACTCTTACATATAAAATCTCCTTTAATTACCCTTTGATACTCATAACCCCTTTAAGGGTCAACTTTGGTCAATGGTCAAACTTAAGGGTCAACTTGGGGTCCTAATGCATACCAACTTTTGTGCACAGTCGATCACCGCCCCGTTAGGGCTCAACTACTCCATGCCTATGATAATCCTATCCCCCCTTAAATGAACGGGAACCAAATCCACAAGATACCGCTCGTCGTCCAATCTCAAGATGCAATCTCTGAAAACCTCTGATGCCCGTATAGATCGGTCGTCAGAAATATCAGCCTATAAAGGACAATCCAACATGATCGAAGACTCAGAAAACCTCTTGCTAAGTGCAAGAGAGACAAATGATCGGGTAGCCCCCAAATCGAATAACAGCTGAACTGGGATACCGTTCACATGGAACGATCCTAAACAAAACACATAACACCTAGAAGATAAATAATATAACCGAAATGTAATAAGAGTTAGGGAGAAGAAAACATACTCGTCATTACATCCAGTGCAACACGCACCTCTTTGGCGGTTAGTTGGAAGGCTCGGCTGCTCACCACTAGAGCATCTGTCTTGCCCTGTCGGCCATCTGTGATCCGTAGGGTCGCTGGAGTTGGCGCCACCACTAGCGCTCCAGATGTCAATCTTGGGTAGTTGGCCTTTTTATGGAACTTCTAATTGCAATGAAAGCAAATTAGGTTTGATGTCTGTAAGGTAGGGGTAGGGGCAATACAATCCTTGTGAAAGTGCCCAAGCTTGTCGCACTTATTGCAGTCCGACGATCTTAATCTGCTAACTCCCTTCTGTGTCTTACCACATTTCCCATAGCGGCTTCGGCCCTGCTGGACCTTCAACCTAGAGTCGGATCCCTTGGTTTTCTTCCCTGAAACCCCAGTCACCTGCCCAACGTCCGCCTTCCTATTCCGGGTGTACTCTATATCAATCTCCTGCTATCTCGCTATCATGTCCTCCAAAGTCGGGCATGCTGAGTAGCTGACATGTTCAGGATGTCAGCTCTCAACAAAATCGTAGTACCGGGTGTTCCTCATCTCCTCATCACTCGCGTACTGAGGCACCAGTAAGGCCCTCTCCCTAAACTTGGTGGTAATCTCCGCCACTGACTCAGCCGTCTGCCTCATATAAGGAAACTCCCTGGCCAACTGCCGAATCTCCATAGTTGGCGCAAACTCGGCCCTAAACCTGGTCACAAAATCTTACCAAGTCATAGCCTCAATGGCTGGGGCTCCCAACGAATCACTAACTGCCTCGCACCAGTCTCTAGCTCTGTCTCTCAAACAACCCGCAACATACCAGAACTTCGACCCCTCAGGGCAGAAGCTTGTCAACTGTGCAGACTCGATGTCAGCAATCCACCTCCTGGCCATACTGGGGTCCTTCACCTCGTGAAAGTCTGACGCACCACATCCCCTAAAATCCTTGAAGGAGAGTGTGTGTCCCTGACTGGCCAGATGCCATGTCCCTCCTGAACGCCCTGAGACGCTCCTCCATCAGCTCGATGATCCCTTCCTTGATCGACCCGAAAATCACTGGCTCATCCCTTCCATGTCTCCTGCTATCTCGCATTGGCTATCATGTCCTCCAAAGTCGGGCATGCTGAGTAGCTGACATGTTCAGGATGTCAGCTCTCAACAAATCGTAGTACCGGGTGTTCCTCATCTCCTCATCACTCGCGTACTGAGGCACCATTAAGGCCCTCTCCCTAAACTTGGTGGGAATCTCCGCCACTGACTCAGCCGTCTGCCTCATATAAGGAAACTCCCTGGCCAACTGCCGAATCTCCATAGTTGGCGCAAACTCGACCCTAAACCTGGTTACAAAATCTTACCAAGTCATAGCCTCAATGGCTGGGGCTCCCAACGAATCACTAACTGCCTCCCACCAGTCTCTAGCTCTGTCTCTCAAACAACCCACAACATACCAGAACTTCGACCCCTCAGGGCAGAAGCTTGTCAACTGTGCAGACTCGATGTCAGCAATCCACCTCCTGGCCATACTAGGGTCCTTCACCTCGTGAAAGTCTGACGCACCACATCCCCTAAAATCCTTGAAGGAGAGTGTGTGTCCCTGACTGGCCAGATGCCATGTCCCTCCTGAACGCCCTGAGACGCTCCTCCATCAGCTCGATGATCCCTTCCTTGATCGACCCGAAAATCACTGGCTCATCCCTTCCATGTCTCCTGCTATCTCGCATTGGCTATCATGTCCTCCAAAGTCGGGCATGCTGAGTAGCTGACATGTTCAGGATGTCAGCTCTCAACAAATCGTAGTACCGGGTGTTCCTCATCTCCTCATCACTCGCGTACTGAGGCACCATTAAGGCCCTCTCCCTAAACTTGGTGGGAATCTCCGCCACTGACTCAGCCGTCTGCCTCATATAAGGAAACTCCCTGGCCAACTGCCGAATCTCCATAGTTGGCGCAAACTCGACCCTAAACCTGGTTACAAAATCTTACCAAGTCATAGCCTCAATGGCTGGGGCTCCCAACGAATCACTAACTGCCTCCCACCAGTCTCTAGCTCTGTCTCTCAAACAACCCACAACATACCAGAACTTCGACCCCTCAGGGCAGAAGCTTGTCAACTGTGCAGACTCGATGTCAGCAATCCACCTCCTGGCCATACTAGGGTCCTTCACCTCGTGAAAGTCTGACGCACCACATCCCCTAAAATCCTTGAAGGAGAGTGTGTGTCCCTGACTGGCCAGATGCCATGTCCCTCCTGAACGCCCTGAGACGCTCCTCCATCAGCTCGATGATCCCTTCCTTGATCGACCCGAAAATCACTGGCTCACATAAGGATGCCTCTCGTAATCTTAGATGCGATGAACTCACGTAGTCAGTCATTAACCGGATCGGAACCTGCACTCGGACCTAAACTTGAGCCTGACTCAAACCCTGAACCTCCTGCTATGTGACGTGTCACCACCATTTTGAAACAAAACACATAATCATCAAGGCCATTCATAACCTTGAGAGGTCTGACACACTCTACAAGTTCCCTGGTTCTATCTCAGCCCTCTTTGACTCGAGTATGAATCCTCTGCTTTCAATAGTACGGGCCCATACTACCTTCCACATCTATTCATATTTTCCTCAAGGATTACCTTGAATTCACCAAGTCCCTTTCACTAGTACTGCTCGCTGCACTAATTTCATCCTAGGCTTACCCTAGGGTAACTCTCCGACCTACTCTCCGCCATCAGCTGCATAAGAAATCCCTGCTACCTTTACCTAACTAGATCACGAATACCATTACATGTCACTAAGACCAGATAATTTTTCGAATGAAAGGCCTCTCCTTACAACGATTACACTCAAACGAGAGCTACGAAATAAGGCTAAACCTAACCTTATGAAATTATTTAGTCCTTGTAACATGTAACTTAACATATTCGTTTACTAGTTAGTTGAAGATAACTAGGACTCCTAAGAGCACAAGGAACACAACATTCGGGCATTGAGTAAGCCAAACAAAGCATATCCTAATCAGGCTATCATATTTGTGACCGGTTAGTACTATCATGCAGCTGAATCAAGCATACACATTAGGCACATAAGGCATCCTTCTTAGATCCTTAGCCCTAATCTAGCATGTAGTTCTCATAATCATATCACATATCATAAAAAACATGTATGGGTATCTTGGGGAAAACTCACTCGAGCTCGGCCGATTTTACGCATCATACATGTTGTTCTTTCTCAACACTCTTTATTTTAAATTTTTATCAAAATATTTTCTTGTAAAAATCTTTCAAATCCTCGATTTGAGTCAAGACACCCCCAAAGGTGTGTCCGAATCCCTCAAACCAAGGCTCTGATACTAACTTGTAACATCCCAAATCCCTCAAACCAAGGCTCTAATACTAAGCTCATGGGTGCCTAGATCTGAAGTTAAAACTTCATGATACACTCAAATCCCGAAAATGACTTCAATATGGCCCAAAAGTGACAAAAAACAACCCTAAATGAAGAACTAAGCAATAGTAAGCCAAGGTACCAACTTTATACCTTAAATGAGTCAGAAATGCAGCTCAACTTCCAGATCTACTAGCTTCCTCTTGAATCCTCAAGCTTCTCCATCCTTCTCAAGCTTCAAAATCACCAAGAACATATAACAATGGCTCAAAAACACTCAAAGGTGGATTAGGATTTCATGACTAGGGTTTGGGGTGATGGAGGCTGCTATTGAGGCCAACCTTTGGAGGTTGAGGTGTTTAAATAGGGTGCAAAAACCAGAAAATTAGGGTTTCACTCTGGCAACCCTACTCATCGAGTTGAGGCCCTTAACATGTCGAGTAGACTTCATGTCCCGCATCCAAATTCCATGACGAGTTTTGGGCCTCCAACTCATCAAGTCCCTTTGCAAAAATGAATAATTTGAATTTAAATACATACCGTGATCTGAACGTTATATCCTTCTTCGCCACACTTAAAGTAAACTTCTCTCTTGGTCATGCATTCGCCGTCATAGTGACCAGTCTTCCCGCATTTGAAGCTGGTCACCTCTTTACAGCCTTTCCCAATGTGTTTCCTTCTATACTTTTCACAACAATTTTCTTCATTGTTATCCCCATACCTCTTGTTGTTAGGGTCACACATTGGGAACCTATTTTTCTTGTCGGATCTTTAAGACCCCTCAAATTTTCTCTTCTCAACAACTTCAACTCCCTCCAGACACTTTTCCCTTATCTGGTATCAACATTCTGGGCTGCCCAGACGACGACTTTCATTGTGGTCCCTTTCTTTAACATCGGACCAAAGTTTGCTGAAACCCATTAGCAAACTTGTTGACCTTAGAGAGTTCAGTTGGAACCAAATAAGGAACAAGCTTCATTTTCACCGTAAAAGTTGCAGAGTACTCGATAACGCTCTTACTTCCCTTGTTCAGATTCTAAAACTCGTTGTTGATCTCCAGAAGATCCTGCTCAGAATAGTACTACATTTTCAGTTGTACCAAAAAGTCTTCCCAAGACATATTTCTAGCTCTCCCTTATACATGGTGTCAGCTAGTAGCTTTCACCAGCTTAATACCCTAGTCTTCAACAGTTTTACCGCGAGAGCAGTCTTCTGTTTGTTGCTGTAGTCGCAATTTCAAACATCATCTCCATCTCGGAGATCCAATCCATGACTTCCACTGGTGTTGGGTTTCCAAAAAGACTGGGTAGTTTGGATGCCATGAAATCCTTTTACTTACATCTACGTACATCATTTCATCCATTGGGTTGGTTTCTTCTAACCATTTGTGGCTCAGCTTTACTGACAGTCTGACTATCGGACTATTCAATGTTCGGTTCAGGTTGTACAACGGGTAAAATAGGTTCATCCCAATTAAGCAACATTTGACTCATCTCCTCCCTTTGTTCGACCATCATAGCTCGAATAATCGCTTGGACTCCTGCCATCGTGATTGGCTCGGGTGAAGTTGCTACCTCTAGTGCACGCTCAATCACAGGCCACTGATTAGCATTAGCATTTATGTTAGCGTTTCCAAATCCGCTTCGAGTTCCCACCATGTCAATCTATACACAAAATCATATGTTCGGTTTGCAGTGACGAACATTTTAGATAGGAAAACTTTATTTATGATAGACGTATAAATCTCCTTATCACTCTGAAAAGTTATATGCCAATTCTATACCAATTTAAACGCTTAGAAATCTGAACACACAAAGCTTCCAGATCCGATCGGCAACAGACCATACATCTGATCAAACAATGGCGTCATAAAGCATCACAAATCATTTAGCACATAAAATCATTTTTGGCATATTCCCTAAAATAAGCTAGTTTTTGTGTATAAAATATAGCAGACACTCATCTCAAAATCATCGCTTAACATTCTAAGTTTAAGTCTAGAAATAAATCCTTATTCCTAGTTCGATTAAACTAATGCTCTGATACCAACTATGACATCCACAAAAATTCAAGGTAATTTTAAAATTTTAATTTATGCTTATTTAAAAATTAGAGTATTCATTTAAAAGAATAATATTGCAGAATTTGTTCCCAGAAAACATGATTAATATATTATCAAAGCTTTTCTAAAGAAATGTATTTTGTTATATTAAAACTTTGCGATGTCATTGTCTATACAGAAACATAAGTGTAAACATACTTTACATTCATATACACTAATGATTTACATCTTTAATTTGTTAGTGTAATGTCCATTCATATCGATACCTGTGATACAAATAAACTGAGAAGGTCGGGTTGGAAAACCTAGTGAGTACATAGGGATTTCAATCCCACGATGCTATTTGATATATATATATATATATATATATATATATATATATATATGTTTGTGTGTGTGTGTGTTCTAGAACCCACAATATATACAATTTCACCTTGTATAAGCAATTTTACCCCACCCTGTTGATCCACATAACGACATAATCTATACTCTCAGGTCTAAAATCAACCTATTTACCTAATCCATACTCCCGGATCAGGTATGTGTAATCGATGTTCTCAGATCAATAACTATGTCCATTCCATACTCTCGGACTAGGGACAATTGACTATGTCTAATCCATGCTCCCGTATTAATGACAAATAACTATGTCGTCTCCATACTCTCAGACTAAGGAAATGACTATGTCTAATCCATTCTCCCGGATTAATGAAAAATAACTATGTCCTCTCCATACTCTCGGATTAAGAACAAATGGCTATGTCTAATCCATGCTCTCGGGTCAATGACAAGCCTTAAAGTTTGACCCTCCGTGTATATCTCATCCACACTCATAAGTAGATATTACCCAATATCCATCTCAATTGATTTAGGTTTGTTCTGTATCCTAAATCACCTTATATTACCAGATATGCTCTTAACACGTATTTCAGGTAATAACAAATATTTCACACACAAACATATATTTAATACTTTAATCAATACTTTTATTAAAATCATGTTCATGAAAGGGACTTTCCACTCCATTGTTGAAGTGATGACTCGAAATTCGGACAGCGCTTCGCTTCCAACAATTGTCATTTCCTTCGACGAAACCTAGCATTATTATTGCTAAGTTTTAGTATAGTATTTATTGCAACTAATTAACTCAAGACGTACGCGCGATATTGTTTTATGAGCTTTAAGCAATACTTTTCAACTACTATTTACTGACAGGGGCCAGACATGAAACAACGGAGGGCAGGACTGTTTTGGCATTTAAGATGTTCTAAAATCCAACAACCCTGTGCGGCCCTTGAAACTAGATTCCCCGTACCACAAGCATTTAAAAGGTATTATAATAACACTTTTTATAATTTATAATACTTACATATATTGTTTATAGGTTCATAATAACGATATTGAACTTAAACATAAGCTATACTTATAGTAGGGTAAACATAACTCACTTATAATGGAGTTTAGTGAAGAACCGGGCTCTATGTGGGAAAAACTTTTGAGCTGAAAGCTCTTGTTCTTGGACCCTTCTAGCACTTTGGGACTCACTACTAACTCCTAAGAAGGGCTAAAGAAAAGCCTTGAGGCTTTGGGAGTGTTTGGTAGAAGAGAAGTGGAAAGGTGTGAAGAAATGGGATGATTTGACCCTCTATTTATAGGCTGGAAATGGCTTAGCACGGTGTGTTTATGAGCCCTACATGACGTCTTGGTGTGTCAAGTGTCACCATCTGGTGGGAAGACATGGGGAAGAATCAATGGTTCAGATTGTGTCATGTCTTACTCGCTGATCACTCTAAAAACTAATTATCTTCTAAAATCCGTAACTATCACATACAAGCTCCGTTTTTTATGTTCTTTTTATCTACGTGTAGGTATCGGCGGGATGTACAATTTTCATTTAGATTCTGTTAGCTAATTTTGAATTTATTTTTAAAGTTATATTTTAACAGACTTAGATTGGTAAAGTCCATTAAAAATTCATAACTTTGTCATCCGACGTCCGTTTTCGACTGTCTTTATATCGTTGAGATCCTATTAATGAGATCTTCAATACTCATTTACGTCGTGTTGGCTAAAAACTAGTTGATCTAAAATTCGATTTACGAGTTGTATACTGTTATGTAAAATCTTAGAAAAATCATAACTTCCTCATACTATCAGATACGGACGTTCTCTATAAGAACGCTCTCAGTTTAACGTATACTAAGACTTTCATTTAGATTGCTAAGGATAAAAAGTAATTTATAAAAAATTCACTTTTTACGTTATGCAGTGTTGTGTTGGATTAGCCGCAAAACTTCGATGGGTCATAAATTCTTCCTTATAACTTAAATTTCAGCATTCTTTATATGTACGAAACCCTTGTGACATATACTATAACTTGGTTAAGATTTTTTATTCAAAATAATCTTCTATCAAAAACTCGTTTTTGACGCTAATTGTCATTAAACTGACAAGCCCGATTCTGCGGGCATTACAATTATCTCCCCCTTAGGATGATTACGTCCCAAAATCATCAATGAAACAGAACTTGTATAATTACACCATATGTTATATTTTCATCCTAGTTAATAACCGTAACTCCTTTGTTCCTTCGAATGAGTATCTAACTCTTTGACTTCTTGATTACTAGCGGTGCTCGATCTTGCAACCGCTCTTCGTACTATATTGGAATTTAAATCGTAACCTTCGAGTTACAAACTAAATCCTTTTGAAGACTCTAGATCCTTCTTAAAGAAACTTAGATTAAGATAAGTTATCTACTTCGATTATCGTAACAGATCGACGGGTCATGTTCTAATGACCTCTCATCGTATGATGCAATGCTTAGACTTAGGTCTTTTTGAGTCAGATTCGAGAATGGAATATATGGAACCCCCCGACTCCGAGGTATAAGTTTTAAAGCCTTATATACATGTTCATGGACCTACTCGACGATCTGGTTGCACCAACTTGTCGTCTAGAGGCGGGTTAGCCCGCGTGGATTACTAGACCTACTCAATGAGCCGGAGGACCCGAACTCGATGAATAGGAGTTGGAAAATGAAACCCTAATTTCCAAGGTTCTACACCCTATTTAAAGGGTCATTAGCCTCCAACAGCCTCCCTTACTGTCCCCCTTGAGCTCAGAAAACCCTAATCACGATTTTACTTCATTTTGTGTGTTAAGAAGCTTGGAAGGTGTATTTGTGGAGAAGACTTGAAGTCTAAGGAGTTTGGAACAAGGAAAATCTTTTGGATCCGACTTCTACTTCATCTTGGCATCATTTGGAAGGTGAAAAGTCGTTACCTTGACTTCTCTCTAGGTAGATCTGTCCATGCTTAAGTTTAGGGCCATTCTTAGCATATACGTGAACCATTCCGGGTATTGGCCATGCTATGAAGTTGTAACTTCAGATATGGACTTCTAAATGTCCCAAATTCTTAAAGCTATCAACTTTATCTTGTATTGACCTCTCACCATGCCCTAAACCTCATTCTATACTTGGTTTTGGTGTTCTAAACCTTTAAGACCTTGCATGCATGTAAAGTTTGAAACTTTACGTGGAATATATGCCTTAAGCCGGATCTACAATTTTGTGCATTGGGTAGCTTAAAAACGTCTGAATAGGAAATGGCTGAAGGGACTCAACGAGTAGCATGGTCAACTCGGCGAGTCCGATGAATATTGGTCGTTGTTGGTTTCAGCATGAACTCGGCGAGTCAGCAAGGGTTGACCAGTTTGATTTCTGGGGTATTTTAGTATATTGAAATTTATGGAAGTGGTTCTATGGTGCATATAGGTAGTGGAGTTCGCGGCGGTGATTCGAGAGTTTGACCTTATCACTACAGTTCGACAATTATGAGGTGAGTTTTCCTCACTATACTCAAGGGTCTAAGGCACTAAGGCCGACCCTTTTGGATTGTTATCCTGATATGGTATGCTAGTATGATCTGTTAGATTAGTATCTTGGTAGATAGGATGGTGTTATGTTGTTATGATCTGTTAGATTAGTATCCTTGTAGATAGGATGATGTTATGCTAGTATGGTGTGTTAGATCGGTATCTTGGTAGATAGGATGTTATTATGATGTTATGATCCATTAGATCGGTTTGTCTGTCTATAGACTATTATGTGATTATCTGATATATGTGCAAATGTTTGATTAGTGGTTGAGGCTGGGGTATTCCAACCCGATGGTTGACTGGACGCATAGTATGATGTTTGTGATTATATGTATATTGTTGTGTGTAAGGGTATTTTGGGGGAACTCACTAAGCTTCGGGCATACAGTTTCAGTTTTGGTTTCAGGTACTTCAGATGATCGCGGTAAGGCGAAGGCTTGATCGTACAACTCCTCACATTTTATGATTTTGATTTCTAGGATACTCTGACATGACACTATTTTTAAAACACTTTGTAATTATTAATGGTTTTAATTTGTTGAAAAAGTTTTAAATTGGCTTGAATTTTATGGGTGTTACTAGTTGGTATCAGAGCCTTGGTTTGAGTGAAATGGTGGAACACTCATGTGAATCCAGTTTCAAATCAACGAAAAGATTTTCAAATGGTTTTCAAAATATCATAGGAGGATGCAGAGTGTACAATCAGCCGGAGCCAATAAGTAGACCCCAAAATACCATAAAGTTATTTGATATTATGATATGTTAGAACAGCATGCTAGTACTAGACTAGGGATCTTCACGAATTGGATGATAGATTTTCCTGATTATATGATAATAGCCTAGGATTTCTTTATATGAAATTGACGTCTTACTGTAGTTGATTAATGTATGCATCATACTTGTACATAATTAAGATCTTATAGCCTGAGAATGTTTGGTTTGGACTTATTTCCTATTCTTCTTTGATGAAGGGCTTAGGGTAGGATTAGGTATTCGAAAGTCTATAGGGTCCAGTGTTATGTATGACTAGCATACACTAGTGCTGCAAGGTTGGTGGAAATATAATGGGTGAATTTGTAACACCCGAAATCAGAAAGGTCAAGAAGGGAAAGGAAAAACCCTAAGTTAAAGAGGGTTGACTCGTCGAGTCCAGGGAGGAACTCGGCGAGTCGGAGCAGGATCCGGGTATAAAGTAAGTGACCGACTCGGCGAGTCGGCAAGTGGACTCGGCGAGTCTGGTCTGGGTTGGGAAACCCTAATTCCGACACTTGGTACCCTATTTAAGCATCTTATTCTCTTCCCTAGGGCTCATTTGTGGCCCCTACAGTCCAGAACCTGAAACCCTAAGCCTCCATTGTTGCTCATTCAAGCTTTCTTGCCATTTTGGGTGATTTGAATGAAGAAGGAAGAAGGCAACCATTGGGGATTCAAGGATTGGCAGTAGATCCAGAGTTTGTGGGATTTTCCAGTGCATTTGAAGGTAATGAGTCACTACCTTCACTCTTTTTCATATAGATCAAACTTTATCATGAGATTTGGGGCTTTTAGGGCAATTTTAAGAACCATTTCGAGTTAGAAGCCCAGATCTGAAGTTGCTACTTCAGATCTAAGTGTATCTTGGCCTAGAGAATCATAAAGCATCAGTCTATGGGTTGATTGTTAAGCCCCTTTGTCTTAAACCCTAGTTTATAGTGTTTTGAGCCTAGATCTCCTTAGCTACACGTAAAGTTTGCCACTTTACGTAACGAATAGGCTTTAGAAGAGTGGATCTATAGTTTCGAGTCCACGAATGCCTCAAAAGCCTCTGAATATATGAAGGACTGAATAGACTCGGCGAGTCCTTCGAGTGGACTTGACGTGTAGTATGAAGATGGAGTGAACTCGACGAGTTGGATGAACAACTCGGCGAGTCTGTTGAAGATTGCCTTGGATCAGTGAGTTTAGTGGGGACTCAGTGAGTTGGTCAGGTCAGGACTCGGAAATCGGTAGACTCGGCGAGTCAGGGGTTGACTCCGCGAGTCGAGTCGCGAATGAAAGGATTCTGAGCGTATGAACTCGGCGAGTCAGTAGGCAGACTCGACGAGTAGGGTTGACCTGGAAGGTTGACTTTGACTAGGACTTTGACTTTACCAGAGTAGACTTAGTTGACTTTCGGAGGACAGTTAGACTAAGTGTTATATTTGGTATTAGTAGATCGGGGAGTTTTTGGAGCAGCAGCTCGAGAGTGTCTGATAGCAGTCAGAAGGGTATCAGCAAAATCTTCAGCAATGCAGGTGAGTTTCCTTCCAGTAGGAATGGGTCTAAGGCCATAATGTCGACCTATTTAGAAGTAGTAGTTTCCAGACTTCGGTCCGATGCAATATTTAGTATGTTTGATGCCTTTGTGGCTCAGACAGGATTTATGTGTTATGTGTTCCGTGCTACGGCCCGATGCAGTATGCAGTATATGTGTTCATGCTAGTTGATGTGTTTACGCCATGCTATGTTCAGTCAGTTCTGGATTTCGGTCCGATGCAGATAGTTCAAGACTTCGGTCCGATGCAGGGGACAAGGTCCCAGAGAGATCCGGACTTCGGTCCGATGCAGTAGTTCCGAACTTCAGTCCGATGTAGGGGACAAGGTCCCAGTCAGTTCCGGACTTCGGTCCGATGCAGAGGGAAAGGCCCTGGTCAGTTCCAGACTCTAGTCCGATGCAGTTTTTGGACTTCGGTTCGATGCAGTGGGCAAGGCCCAGTATGTGCTTTATATGATTGTATGGTATGTGGTAGTTTGGGGGAGCTCACTAAGCTTCGTGCTTATGGTTTCAGTTTTTGGTTTCGGGTACTCAATTTTCAAAGGAGGAGCTCGGAGAGGTTGCAGTGCACACACCATAGTCAGTTAGCCTGGGATGTTTTACTCTGATAATAAGTTATGTCTGAAATTAGTACTATGAAATTATGTTATGACTTATGATACGTTTTTTTTTATAAATGTGGTTTTAGTAATGTTTTAAAAGAAAATTTTTAGTCATGAAAATTTGGTCGTTTCAAGTTGGTATCAGAGCTTTGGTTTGAGGGATTCGGATACACTTCGGGTGTGTCTTAACTCAAACTAAGGAAACGGTAAAAGCTTTTCAAGGAAAAACATTTTCGAAAAGATTTTTTTTTGAGAAAAGGAAAATGTTTTAGAAAAAGCGATAAGAAATTTTTAGAAAGAAAAGAACTTTGAAAAGAGAAAAAGGGTGTGGTGCATGCAATCAGCCGAGCACAAGTAAGCACTCCCTAATTACCCATACAGATCAGTTCAGTTTCAGTTTTAGTAGAACTACATGCTAGTATAGGACTAAGGATCTAGGAGGATGCCTTATGTGCCTGCTTTATGTGTTTTAGCTTGATAAGAATTGCATGCTAGTATTGAGTAGACAGTGGTAGGATATCTTGTGTAGGTTTTGCCTGATAGTATGAGCTTAGAATTGTATGCTAGTACGCTTTCTTGTTATGAGAATAGTTTTGCATGGGTATGTTTCCTTTATACAAATGTTGCTTGCTTTGTGCTTTGTGGGACTCTGACTGATGGGAGTTATCCATTAGGTGAATACGTCAGATCACATGTGATCAGGGTTGAATAATCTCATAGTGCTGGATTTGGCCCTACTGCATAGCTCTCGTCTGAGTCTAACCGTTGTAGGGACGAGTCTTTTACTCGAAGGATTATCTGAGCCTCATTGCATTTGATGGTATTCAGGTGGTGGCTAATTGGCATTACAAGGAGGCCTTCAGCAGCTGAGGACTGGTTTGGGTGGAGTCGGAGGTTCCCTAGGGCAAGCCTAGGAAGGTAGTAGCAGAGATCAGTAGCAGGAGAGTGACTTGGTGGAGTTGAGATAACTCTTGAGGAATGTACGGATAGATGTGGAAGGTAGTATGGGCCCGTACTACTGAAAGCAGAGGATCCGTACTCGAGTCAAGAGAGGCCGAGATAAGACCAGGGAACTTATAGAGTGTGTGAGAGATCCCTCAGCAGTGGTGTGTACAGTGGTCAGGAAGTGTTATATTTTCAGCATGGTGACATTGCGCGAGTTACCAGTTAGCGGTTTAGGAATCAGGGAGGGGTCTGGCTCAGACTCTGGAGCCAGGCAGCTTGATGATCAGATGAGGGATTTCATTTCCGCAGAGATTATGCGCAACATCATTGATAAAACTCCAGTGGAGCTTATGGACAGTCATCTTGAGGCCTTTAGGGCTAGGATAGTTTCAGGACAGATTGGGGCTCGTCTAGAGCCCGATGCTTATGGAAATCAAGGATTCATCAGGGAGGGAGATCTCATTTCTAGTTTTTGCCATCAGGGGACAGGAGTGAGTGGGGCACCCTGTCTCCAAGAGAGACCTCTGCATGATTGGATAGTTAAGGAGGTCTCGTGAGCCATTTGGGAGGATCTGCCCGACATGGTCGGGAGGATCTGCCCGACATGGTCGGGAGGATCACTGATAGGTTAACTGCAAAGCTCCAGGATCAGACAACTGTTGTTCAGACGACAGATAGGGTCGACAAGGTAACGCAGGAGCGAGAGACGGGTAGGGAGTCGGAAGGGAAGAGGAAAACGGATGAGACTCAGGTAGCCACAGGTTCGGGCAAGAGGCCCAAGGGGTCGGATTTGAGAACGAGGGACTATCAGAGCCACAGTCGATGTGGGAAGTGTGGTAGGACGCGCAAGGGTGCGTGCAGACGTAGAAGTGGTGGCGATGCTGGATGTTTCAAGTGCGGCCGGATTGGCCATTTTAGCGGAGATTGTACTATTACCATCGCCCAGGAACTTGACCCGATATGTTTCCTGATGAGTTCAAAACTCTTAGATCGATTAGATCTTTCACAAGTGCGACAAAGTAATCAGATCGATTAGATCTTTCACAAGTGCGACAAAGTAATCAAATAGTTTAAGATCAATACGAGAATGAACACATAATAAAATCAAACTTATGCTTATGATTCAAAACTAAGTTACGCCTCAGCAGATCTCGATGAAGAACTTCTGCTGTAGAGGCGAGCTAGGGTTTACAGAAAAATCAAGTAAAAAATAAAAGCCATTCTCATCTAAGTTTGCATGAATGCAACTTATATACTAAACCCTAATACAAAATTATGCATGGCTGGACAGGCCCAATACCGGCATTCAAACTAGGCTAAGGACCAAGCCCATGACGCAATCCAATAGACTCAACAATCTCCCCCTAGGCGTCAAATGAGGTGAGAGATTATTTCTTCTGAGCATGCCTCACCATCTTTATAACTTTAAATAGACGAGGAATAATGGCAGGAAGAGTCTGTCTAAACTGAATGTACCACCTCAGCATGTCAGTGAATTGTTTCTTATCAGCAGCACTGTTCTGGTCGCACCTCTGAATGATCTCCAAGATATGCTCAAGACACGTCGTCGAGAAGAGGTGTTTGTTAACAAGAGCGAACAAACATTTTTGACCTTCGCCCCTGAGGAACATAACTGTGTGGTACTTTGAATCTATCTTCCCCTTGATCATGGTATTGACATTGCCAGCTCTGCCCATGGTCTTGATCGTTGGTTGCTTGTGTATGGCAGAGGCAATCTCCTGGTCCATCTTCGCCACCTCATGAATGTAGCAAACAAGCATACGCTTGACAAGATTGATTATAGGCTGATACTCCTGAGGATTCAACAAAAGAATGTTGTCGAGGAGTATATCAGCAAGGGTAAAATGGCAGACTGAGCCTTCGGTTCCTCGAGTCACCCTAAATTTGACATTAATAAATTTCCCTGTTGAATAGGGATTCATCACCTTGACTATAGTTATCTTCTTTGAGCTCCAGGTCAGGTATTGGGGTTGAGCAAGCTCCAAGTAAAACTCCAAAAGATCCCAATCTACCTTCGGGTCCGGGGATGGAATGGCAACAGTTGAGTGGAAGCAGTGGAAGATGAATGCCTTTCGAGTGATTGGCATGTCGAACTCTGCATCCTTGGAGTTGTCAAGGCCAAAGGACATTATTGGCTCGAGCCAGAGAAAAGTTGGCTCGTCGTTTGCACACCTCTGAAGTGAGTCTTTTGTCCATACAGGAAACACATACTTTTTCTTCTCTAGGAGCTCTGCCTACTTTCGCTTCTGATCTAGCTCAGCCCGCTGCTTCTTGGTAATTTCTTCCTTTTCTTTTTAGAAGTGTTATCCTTCGGGACAGGCTTCTTGGGAATCTCGACATAGACATCATCTTCATTGTTTGTGTCGTCTTCACCAATCTTCTTTTTCTTTTTATCTTTGTTACTGACTGAAGCTTCATTACCCTTCGGTTCAGCAGCTGGTTTTGAGCTAGAAGGAGGAGGTTGCTTTGACTCATTCTCTCCCCCTTATTTCGGTTGGACCCTAGTCCCCTAGTCACCGGAACACCCTCGATACGGCTGAGAACGTCCAGTGCTGGTCTGAGTTTGTCTGCCAAATGCCTTCTGACTGTGATAGTGATAAGCGGATCATGAGCCTCAATAAGATGAAGAAGGATGGAGTGAACATCTATAGCAGAACTCTAGATAACCTCCCTTTCTACCTTGAGGTTATTAATCTCATCATTAGCAGTACGCAGCTTGTGTGTCTGCAGCTTAAGCTAGGCTGTACGTCTGTCGACCTCATCCATAATCCGATTTTCCATAGCTAAGTTCGCTTCCAGTTGAGTTAAGCGTACGTTGACATTAGCATGGAACGTTTCATTGGCTTCTTCAATAGCATGGCGTGCCACTGAAATGTTTGAGCACTCAGATTGAAGAGTCTTTTGAAGATTCTCTACTGAAGTGTTGACAGTTTTAGCATTCTTGGCAACAGCAGCTTGCAAGGAATCTAGAAACAAGTGAGCTTGTGAAACTAGTTTATCGACTTTTGCAGTCGCATCCTTGCAATCCTTAGTAGAGGCATCAACAACCAGAGAAGCCTGTTGACATTAGGAAGTAAAGGCTTCAATAGCCTTGGCTGCAGCAAATAAAGTGGCACTATGTTCGGCAACGACCGAAGAGAACAAGGCCTTTAATGCAGCGTCTGAATAAGCTCCAGAGGAAGAGAAGGAAAGTAGTTGATCAAGCATGTCGTTTACTGCCTTGAGATGACGTTTTGTGATAGGCTCATCGTCATCATCCTCGCTCTGTACACGATAAGGACTAAAATATGTGGAATCGAATTCCAAGTCCTCACCGCCCAAAATAGGGGTTGTTTCAATAGATTGTGTAAGAGACAAGGGTTTTGAAGAAGGAGGAGGTTCGGTTGTGAAAGTAGGTTCGGTTATAGGTGGATTGGGAATAGTAAAATCTGGTTTAGTGGTGGTAATGGTAGTATCTGTGAAAATGGGAGTGGGAATAGGAATTGTGGTGAAGGGTTCAGAGGTGGTTATTGGAGAGATAGGAGGGATAGAAATTGGAATGGTAACAGGTGGAGGTGAAGGAGGAAAAGAACGAACCAGAATTTCTGGAGTAGGGGAGCGAGGCAGAGTGTCCCCTTGGCTCGAAGCCTCTTCATCAGAGCTTTCGCTCTCAGATGCTGAAGGAAGTGTGTTCTTCTACGTAGGAAGAACATATTCTGAATCCAAATCACTGGAGGATTGAAGAATAAGTCTCCTAGCGCTGCTTCTGCTTTTTAGGTTGAGGTTGGGAAGAAGCAGCTTTATCAGTTTTTTGCTTCTTAGGGGTCTGCCCCTTGGTTGGTTTTGTGACTGGTCCCTCCTTCTGTGTGTTAGGCTTCTTACCCATCTTGGCTGGCTTGTCAGCCTCTTCAATGGAACGAAGCATTGTCGGCATAAGCTCTCATGGACCAACAGATGGACGCTTCTTGTACTGTTGAAGAACAATACTCGACGCTGAAATACGACCGATGAATGAAAACTTTATCGGATCAGTGACGATGATTTTCATCGTGTGAAAAGTGGCAATAGAGGAGAGCAAGGAATCTGCCATTATTGGGACACGATGACGATCCATTGACCATTTGGTGATGAGATACCTGAAAAGCCCACATGAAATTTCAGAATTCCTGGATGAAGAAACTAGGCTTTGAACCAACTGCTGCAAAATAATGGACCCTTAATCGAGGTTAAGCCCATTGTATAATGCATACAGCACCGTCATGAATGACTTGCTTGCACCGTCAGAACCAGCGCTCCTCTCAGACAATCCCGTGAACAATAGCGTGAAAAGGCCATTCCATTAAGGAGGAAGGCAGGACTTCTTGAACTTGGTGACAGTGGTTAGGGTTTCGGTATACCCCATCTGATAGAACGTTGTGAACAGTTGACCAGTGGTAATGGAATCATGGTTTACAGAGATGGATCTTGAGAAATACCAATTAGGGCACATAATCGACTCTTGGAGATACAGATCTTCTCATCGTGAAGTTCAAAGTGAATCCTTTCATTAGCCTTGTCGTAGAATCCAGTAGAGTAGACAAGAGACAAGCACGACATGGGAACTACTTCAACTTTTGTCAGTCCGTCAACGAGTGGTGAGTATTCGAGACACTCAACCACATACAACATATAGGGCTCATATACGAATGGAGTGAGATCAATGATCAGGTTCTGTTGGGCTTTGATAGTGAGTAAGGGTTAACGAACTGAGGTATCGTGAACGGATGAGGATTCTGCCATTGTAGTGGCTTGGAGAAGATGATGACAGTCGCAGAAAATCACGGGGTTGCTTTGAGAGATTTTTGGAAGTGATAAAGGATTAGAGTGTACCGTTCCAATTCCTTTTATATGTATAATGAGGAGAGAGAAACATCCGGCTGAAATCATGGACTATCTCAGAAATAGCGCCTGAGTTGATGGGTGGGCAGTTAGCATGCTGAGGATGACGCAGGAGAGAGAAAAGATGTTTCCCTTTTACACGCCCTTTCATAAAACTCACTTTTTCGAATCGCCAAACCGTTTGGCTAGCTGCTGAGTCAGCGTCCACTTTATTCCAATCGTTTCTCCTTATGACGCTTGAACCTCTGTGCCTTTAGCGCTTTAATGATCAATCTGAATAAGAACTAGAATTTGGAAAATTGAAAATTTTTGTGCATAAGGTGTAAAAGATAAAGAAATAAAACGAGATTTTAGGGATTATATGTGATGTCGTAATCTGACATAAAACAATAGATTCTAGGCAAAAATCGCCTCCTTCAAAGTCAAGAGAGACATTAAAGTGCTTGCTTGGTTTCCCATTGAATAACGATCAATAACGTTTTGAGAAGTTTTGAAAGGCTTCCTTTTAAAGGTAAAAAAGGGTGGCTTTCACTTCAATTCATAAGTTCGATAGTTAACATAAGACCGAAACTGAATGAAGTACTTGTGAGATCATTGTGATCTGTTGAACAAGTAGGTATGATAAACTTTATAGTGACCAGAGAAGAATGAAAATCTCAAAAAAAAAAAAAAAAAAAAAAAAAAAAAAAAAAAGAAAAAACTGGATCTTTTAGGGTTAGAGAAGACTTGGTGAGAGGCAAGCTCATAAAGATCACGCAAAAGAAAAAGAGATTTCATTGGGTAACAAGTAAGAGCTTGAATTGTTTAATTCACCATCAATTCATTAGTGGTGTTGAACTTTGGGTTTCACTTAGTACATAGTGGCATTAAACTAAGAGCATGAACACAGACATGGTATCACCATAAACCTCATTGGTTAAAACTGAAAGTTGTAACGCCGGTAGATTCGGGGTAGTCAATTTAGAGGCAATAGGGGTCGAAAATGACTTTTCGACAAAAGATTATTCAGAATAAATAATCTCAACCAAGTGTTAGTATATGTTACAAGGTTTCCGTACATATAAAGAACGTCGAAATCCGAGTTATAACGAAGAAGTTATGACCCGTCGAAGTTTCGCGACGGAACCGACACGATACCGGGAGGTGTAAATAGTGAATTTATGATAAAGCGAGATTTAGCCTTAGCGATCTAAACAAAAGTCATAGTATATGTTAAACCGATAATGTGCATAAAAAGAACATCCAAGATTTAGCATAGCAGTGCACAACCCGAAATCTGAATTTTAGATCGGTTGATTTTTAGCCAAAATAATCTAAATGATAAATCAAGATATCGTTAATAGGAGTTAAACGATAAAAATACAGTCGAAAACGGAGCTCGTATGCGAAAGATATGGACGAAGCTTAGTCCTTACTCTTCGAGCGTTGCGAATTCGATTCAGTTTTGTAAATCTGAGATAGAGTGAGAATTAGCCGACGGGATCTAAATGAAAGTTGTATTACTCGTAAATACCAACGTGTGGATATAAAGAATGTCGATAATAGAGCTCGTATGCGAAAGTTATGGACGAAGCTTAGTCCATACTTTTCGAGCGCGTCGAATTCGATACAGTTTTGTAAATTCGAGATAGAATGAGAATTAGCCAACGAGGTCTAAATGAGAGTTAAAGATCTCATTAATAGGAACTCAACGGTAAAAAGACAGACAAAAACGGAGCTCGTATGCAAAAGTTACGGACGAAGCTTGGAGACTACTTTACTATACAATTCCTATAAATAAGAGATGAACTCTTCATAATTTCCTCATACCTTCAAACCTTTCTCTCTCTCTCTCTCTCTCTCTCTCTAACTTCTCTCTAACCTCCATAAACCCCTCCCAAGTATAGGGAACCTCCCTATCACGAGAAGAAAGCCCCAGAGCGCCCGACGGCTTCGAGAAGAAAAGCTTTCGGCTCGGAAACGCTGCTCCAGTGAAGCCCGGTTTTTAATAAAAACCCGCTGTAAGTGAGTTACGCCTATACTATATTTAATATATAGCTTTTATTTAATTATAGTAACATTATTAGGACCTTAAAATAATTATTTGGGCTATTATTATGAGTTATATTGAGTGTTATTGAACGCTTATATAATAGTAATAATAACTAGACTATTAATTAGTCGCGATTAACGTTAAAACTAAACTCTAGTGGTATTAATACTAGGTTTTGGTCAAGGAATAATTGTTTTGAGATAACGAAGTGCTGTTCAAGTACCGAGTCACCACCTAATCAAGTGAGTGCATAGTTACTTTCAGCTTACACACAGATATGAAGTATTTTATATAAATTACGTGTCATGTGTGCATATTATCTGAATAGTTGCTATCTATGATGGATGAACGTTTTATACATGTTTTCAATGATTTAAACTGTATATATATTTTATATCTACAAAATGTGTTGGGTAAAACATGGGTAGATGTAATAGTTGTTGTGTGACAAAATAAAATAATGAGAGGCCTCGTTATAGATGTTATTGATGATCCAGTCATCTAGCAGAGTATAGATGACGACCACGGACTATTCTAGACAGTCTAGTGGAACACTAGTAGGCTCGCAACCTGTAGGTGTTTATTTGAACTGTGTGCTCACCAGATGTACTCCATCCCCTACATGGTTGCCTTAAGGCTATTTATTTCTGAGGAATCCCCTTAGCAGTAGTGTCCATCCCGATGGTAGTCCTTAGACTAGGTCCCTTGTGTTAGATGTTTTAGGGACGTAAAGTGACGATAACGGGAACAGGTAATCGGGTTTGTTTGGTTTGATAAAGCTAATAACTTATTTATTGTGGGTTGAAAATCCTATGTGCTCACCAGGCTCCCAAGCCTGACACACTCAGTTTCTTGTATTACAGGTAGTGGTGCATGAGCATAGATGTGATGTCTTGGGATGAGAGATTAATGGATTTTAGGCCTGTAAATACGGAATAATATAGTAATGCCTATGCCGTATTGTTTATGCTTATGATCTGTATCGAACATGACATCCCGAGTCTTTTTAAATGAAATACATTTCTACGGAAATGCTTTTTATAAATCTTTATCATATTTTGTTTTGGGACAAATTCCGCAACACTTTTATTTAAAATATTACTCTGATTCTTAAACAAAGCATAAACAAAATCAGTCTTTTCTGACCGTGCAAATGGGGATGTCACAGTTGGTATCAGAGCATTAGTTTAAATGAACTAGGAATTTTTAGGATTTCTAGACTTAAACTTAGAATGCTAAGCGATGATTATGAGGTGTGAGCACTAGCTTATTTTAGTAATTATGCCTAAAATGCTTTTATGTGCTAAATGCTTTATGCCTGACATGTTATTATTTGTTTGGATCTATTGGCTGTTGCCGACCGGATCTGGAAACTTTATGTGTTTAGGATTCTAAGCTTTTAACTACAATATTAGAACGAGCATATAAATGTTTCGGAGTGATAAGGATGATTTAAACGTCAATACTAAATAAAGATCTAGATTCACCTTATTCGGTGTATAGATCAAGATGGCAAGGACCCGTAGCTGAAATGTGAATGGAAATGGGAACCGAGATCAGCCCCCAGTGATACAGCAAATACAAGTCGTAGTAGAAGTTGCACCTGAGCCAATCACGATGGTCGGAGTGCAAGCATTGATCCAGATGATATTGGATCATCAAATGGAGGAAACAAGGCATTTACTTCAACAAGCTCGAGAGGATATTACGATGCATATTGAACAGCCCGAGCTGAATGATGGGCAGTCTGAGGAAGGGAATGACAGCAGGACTGTTGGTCAAGCTGATCCCCCGGTGATTAGGAGGAACAATCATGATGAAGGAGTCGAGAGGAATGGATGCAAGTACAAAGATTTTCTAACTTGCAAGCCATCGACTTTCACCGGGAAGGAAGATCCAATCGGGGTCATGGATTGGATCTCAGAGATGGAATTGGCCTTCATGATATGTGATTGCAAAGGAATGCTACAAACCACGTTTGCAGTACGTCAATTCAGAGGAGGTGCTATTCACTGGTGGAATACCCTAGGGAATACTTTGAGCCCCAATGAGCCCCTGCAACCGGCATGGGAAGAGTTTCTGGTGCAATTTAAATGAAAGTACTGCTCAACTCAAAACTTACTCGAGCTAGAGAACCAGTTCCTAACCTTGAAGAAAGGAAGCATGTCAATTGATGAATACACCAACAACTTCACCCAGAAGATGGAGTTTTCCTTGCGCCTTGTTCCGGATGAGCTGACAAAAATCGACAAGTACGTAAAGGGACTTCCATGGGAGTACGCGATGCCAGTGCGTCAGGCACCTACTCTGGAGGCAGCTATCTGGGCTGCCAAGTCTGTGGAAGATATGGTTAAGGGAAGAGCTGCCAACAAGATTGAGGTTGGCGAAAAGAGGAAGTTTGAGGGGTCTACGAGGCCCAATAAGAAGATCAATTCTGGTTCAAAGGAGTTTAGCGGAGGAGGAAACAAAGTGAAATGGTGCGAGAAGTGCAAGAAGAATCACTTTGGGAAATGTAGCGAAGAAGTGACTTGCTACAAGTCTGGGAAGACCGGACATTACGCCAACAAGCGCACCGCCAGCAAAAGGGTGTGTTATGAATTCCATGAAGAAGGGCAGGTTGCTAAGGATTGTCCGAAAAAGATAGAGGCGGCAAGACCAAACATTCCGCCAAAACCAAAGGCAAGAGCATTCCATATGATCCTAGACGAAGCAGCTGACGATGCAAGGAATCAGGAGTGAGGATGCATACATGGAGATCAAGTTATGAAGAAGCCATGTAGATAGTATCATATGGTGTAGCCTATTAGAGGCATAATCTAGGGTGAACTTGAATACCCATGTAATCGTTTCAAGGAATAATATAAAACCTTCGTTTTGATTTTTTATGTGTTAAGTTTCTACGTGATTTTCTTGTATGGTGACTTGGAAAACTACGGGACAATAATTGGGACGAGTATGAGTAGGTGTGAAAGGTAGTAGAGGCCTATACTACCGGAAGCACATGACTTACACTTGGATCATGGAAAGTCACAAGGTTACCAAGAAACTAGTAATTGATTTTATTTTATTCAAGTTTTTCGTTACCATTGTTTTGGTAATGACTAAGAAGATTGTTGTTATCCCGACCCTAGTGGTCATATCACATTGAGTCTGACTACGATGAGTACGTTACGTGGTTCAGAGAACCAAATTTGATGTAGCGTCCGACTTAAACCAAACGATTGAAATCAAAGCGATCAATAGAAGTATCACGCTCATTGTTAAAGAAGTTGGTAGCTAGAAATGCTACATGTTAAAATGTGATTATATCACATTAGATGATGAAGGAAGGCATATTCCATTCCAGAATTTGACTCTAAGAGACCTGAGTCTAAGCATTGCTACATACGATGATAGGTCATTAGAATATGACACATCGGTCAATTGTAGTAATAAAATTAACTTATCCTAAGTTTGTTAAGAAGAAGAAGGAGTCTCTGATAAAGAATGAGTTTGTGACACGAAGGTCATGATTGAAAGTCTAACGAGTCGGTGCAAGACCGAGCACCGCCTGCAGTCAAGGAGTCTAAGAGTTAGATACTCGTTCGAAGCAACATAGAAGTTACAGTTATTACCTAGGATGAAGAGATAACGTATGGAGTCATTACACAATCCTGTTTCATTGATGATTCCGGGACGTAATCATCCTAAGGGGGAGATAATTGTAACGCCCGTAGATCCGGGCTAGTCAATTTAGAGGCAATAGGGGTCGAAAACGACTTTTCGACAAAAGATTATTAAGAATAAATAATCTCAACCAAGTTTTAGTATATGTTACAAGGTTTCTGTACATATAAAGAGCGTCGAAATCCGAGTTATAACGAAGAAGTTATGACCCGTCGAAGTTTCACGACGGAATTGACACGATACAGGGAGGCGTAAATAGTGAATTTACGATAGAGCAAGATTTAGCTTTAGCGATCTAAACGAAAGTCATAGTATATGTTAAACTGATAATGTGCATAAAAGGAACATCCAAATCTGACTTCGTATGAGGAAGTTATGATTTTTCTAAGATTTAGCATAGCAGTGCACAACCCGAAATCTGAATTTTATATCGGTAGATTTTTAGCCAAAATAATCTAAACGATAAATGAAGATATCGTTAATAGGAGTTAAACGATAAAAATACAGTTGAAAACGGAGCTCGTATGCGAAAGATATGGACGAAGCTTAGTCCTTACTCTTCGAGCGTTGCGAATTCGATACAGTTTTGTAAATCTGAGATAGAGTGAGAATTAGCCGACGGGATCTAAATGAAAGTTGTATTACTCGTAAATACCAACGTGTGGATATAAAGAACGTCGATAATAGAGCTCGTATGCGAAAGTTATGGACGAAGCTTAGTCCATACTTTTCGAGCGCGGCGAATTCGATACAGTTTTGTAAATCCGAGATAGAATGAGAATTAGCCAACGAGGTCTAAATGAGAGTTAAAGATCTCATTAATAGGAACTCAACGGTAAAAAGACAGACAAAAACGGAGCTCGTATGCAAAAGTTACGGACGAAGCTTAGTCTGTACTTTTCGAGCGCGGCGAATTCGATACAGTTTTGTAAATCCGAGATAGAATGAGAATTAGCCAACGTGGTCTAAATGAGAGTTGAAGATCTCATTAATAGGAAATCAACGGTAAAAAGATAGACAAAAACGGAGCTCGTATGCAAAAGTTATGGACGAAGCTTGGAGACTACTTTACTATACAATTCCTATAAATAAGAGATGAACCCTTGATAAATTCCTGACACCTTCAAACCTTTCTTTCTCTCTCTAACTTTTCTCTAACCTCCCTAAACCGCTCCCAAGTCTAGGGAACCTCCCTATCATGAGAAGAAAGCCCTGGAGCGCCCGACGGCTCCGAGAAGAAAAGCTTTCGGCTCGGAAACGCTGCTACAGCGAAGCCCGGTTTTTAATAAAAACCCGATGTAAGTGAGTTACACCTATACTATATTTAATATAGCTTTTATTTAATTATAGTAACATTATTAGGACCTTAAAATAATTATTTGGGCTATTATTATGAGTTATATTGAGTGTTATTTAACGCTTATATAATAGTAATAATAGCTAGACTATTAATTAGTCGCGATTAACGTTAAAACTAAACTCTAGTTGTATTAATACTAGGTTTTAGTCAAGGAAATATTGTTTTGAGATAACGAAGTACTGTTCAAGTACCGAGTCACCACCTAATCAAGTGAGTGCATAGTTACTTTCAGCTTAGACATAGATATGAAGTATTTTGTATAAATTACGTGCTATGTGTGCATATTATCTGAATACTTGCTATCTATGCTGGATGAACGTTTTATACATGTTTTCAATGATTTAAACTGTATATGTATTTTATATCTATAAAAATGTGTTGGATAAAAAATGGGTAGATGTAATAGGTTCTGTGTGACAAAATAAAATAACGAGAGTCCTCGTTATAGATGTTATTGATGATCCAGTCATCTAGCGGAGTATAGATGACGACCACGGACTTTTCTAGATAGTCCAGTGGAACACTAGCAGGCTCGCAACATGTAGGTGTTTATTTGAACTGTGGGTTTATTTGAACTGTGTGCTCACCAGATGTACTCCATCCCCCACATGGTTACCTTAAGGCCATTTATTGCTGAGGAATTCCCTTAGTAGTAGTGTCCATCCCGATGGTAGTCCTTAAACTAGGTCCCTTGTGTTAGATGTTTTAGGGACGTAAAGTGACGATAACGAGAACGGGTAATCGGGTTTGTTTGGTTTGATAAAGCTAATAACTTATTTATTGTGGGTTGAAAACCCTATGTGCTCACCAGGCTCCCAAGCCTGACCCACTCAGTTTCTTGTATTACAGGTAGTGGCGCATGAGCATAGATGTGATGTCTTGGAATGAGAGATTAATGGATTTTAGGCCTGTAAATACGGAATAATGTAGTAAGGCCTATGTTGTATTGTTTATGCTTATGATTTGTATCGAGCATGACATCCCGAGTCTTTTTAAATGAAATACATTTCTACGGAAATGCTTTTGATAAATCTTCATCATATTTTGTTTTGGGACAAATTCTGCAACACTTTTATTTAAAATATTACTTTGATTTTTAAACAAAGCATAAACAAAATCGGTCTTTTCTGACCGTGAAAATGGGGATGTGACAAAAGTCTCAGGGGTTATATTGATGAAATGAATTATAATGGAGAAAGATGATAGAGATGGTATAAAAAGCGAATGTACCTTTGCTTTAAAGAAAAGAAGGACCAAGCAGAAAACTCAAAACTCAATATGAGCAGAGTAAGGTAGCTCAAGATTAGAGTGAATAATATAGCCTGTGTTGGGAAAACATGATGGGTATAAATCATGTTATTAAGGCTTCACTCAAAATCAGTCGAGGCTTTGGTCAAGGTACAGCAGCATGCTTCTAGGGACCCCTAACTAATAAACCCATTAACCTACCTTAGCTTTGCCATCGAGAATCACACTTCAACAAAAACGCACAAACAAAAAAAACATTAGCGAAAAGAAATATTTTTTGAGTTTTGAGAGAATGAAGTATTTGGAAAAAAAGAAAAATATTTTTGGATTTTAAAAGAATTTTTATGAAAACAAGATAAAAGAAAAAAAAATGTTATTGGAATTTTATAAGTAGAAAGGAAGTAATGAAAAGGTTGTACACAAGAAAACAGTTGAAATGCCTTAAAAAAATGAACGAGTTTAGAAGGACCGAACCCGAAATAGACTGAACGTTGGGTTCATGGTCGAAATTTACCAGAAATAGACCGAACCCGAAATAGACCGAATGTTCGGTTCATTTCTATTATCTCTATTTCTCTTGTTACCTTTATGAGAGCGATGGAAATTTTGGTACAGAATCGGCTTGCATCATTCCTAGGCCTTGTAGAATCTTATTGAAGCTTGATTCGGGTAAGGCCTTTGTGAATATGTCTGCTAGTTGATCAGTCATTCTGACGAAGTGAATTTTTACGTTACCATCTTCGACATGATCCTTGATGAAATGATATCTTAGTGCTATATGCTTAGTCTTGGAGTGTTGCACTGGGTTGTGACAAATCCTAATTGCGCTTTCAGAGTCAAAATATAGTGGGATTTTCTTCATGTTTAACCCATAATCCCGGAGTTGACTTTGTATCCATACGACTTGAGATGTACAGGATGCTGCAGCAATATATTCGGCTTCTGCAGTGGCTAACGAAACACAGGTCTGTTTCTTTGACTGCCAACTGACTAATTTACAATCTAGGAATTGACATCCTCCGGTGGTGCTTTTACGATCCAATCCACAACCACCCAGATCAGCATCTGAAAATGCTTGAACGAAGAATCTGGAGTTGGCTGGATACCATAGGCCGAGAGATGAGGTTTGCTTCAGATATCGAAAGATGTTCTTCACGGCTTGAAGATGAGGTTCTCGTGGGTTGGCTTGAAATCGTGCACAATAACAGACAGAGAACATGATGTTAGGTATACTGGCTGTGAGATACATCAGAGATCCAATCATCTGTCGACAGAGTGTTGTATCAGCTGCTAGTTTCTCCAATGATGGTATGAGTTTAGTTTCAAAAGCTATAGGTACTTTCACTTTAGAATCCCCCATCATTCCAAACTTGGTTAACAGTGTCTTGGTATATGCTTCCTGATTCATCAAGATGCCTGCGGGTCATTGTCTAATGTTCAATCCAAGAAAAAAGTTAATTGGACCCATTGAGCTCATCTCAAATTTAGTTTCCACCAACTTTCTGAATTCAAATGTTAAGCTAGGATTCGTGGAGCCAAAGATTATGTCATCAACATAAATTTGGACTATCATAAGGTGGTTACCTTCTCGCTTACGAAAGAAGGTTGGGTCAACCGAACCTTGTTTGAATTTAGACATTTTTAAGAAGCGTGTGAGAGTTTCATACCATGCTCTGGGAGCTTGTTTGAGGCCATAGACAGATTTGTCAAGGATATAACAATGATCGGGATACTTCTCGTTCACGAATCCTGGCGGTTGCTCAACATATACAGTTTCTTCAAGTTCACCGTTGAGGAAAGCACATTTGACGTCGATTTGATAGACTTCAAAGTTCTTGTGAGCAGTGTACGCAAGAAAAATATGAACAGATTCCAATCTTGCCACGAGAGCGAAGGTTTCCTCATAATCAATTCCTTCTTCCTGACAATATCCTTTGACCACCAGTCTTGCTTTGTTACGAATGACATTCCCTTCTTTGTCCATCTTGTTTCTAAATACCCATTTGAGACCGACAACCGAAGCATCCTTTGGAGTTGGAATAAGACGCCATACCTTGTTTCGTTCAAACTCATTTTACTCATCCTCCATGGCTTGAACCCAGTCTGAATGATCAAGAGCTGAGTTAACAGTCTTTGGTTCAATTTTAGAGACGAATGAATTGAACATGCAGAACTCTACTTTTGAAAAAAGTGCAGCCTGTTTCGCTTTGATTTGAGAGCGAGTTAACACTTTTTCTGAGGATTCCCCAATAATTTGAGTTTGAGGATGATCTTTGGTCCATTTGATAAGTGGAGGAAACTTTGGATCATAAATGGGATCCAGTTCAACATTAATTTCTTCCTCTAGTTCAGACATGGTGTCATCATCACCAACATTGGTGTTCTCCCCATTGACGAATAAGTCCTATTCAGGACCAACATTTGTATCCCCTTCATTAGCTGGAATTTCAGTAGAGCTTGATGTATTTGGCAATGAGTTCTCCCCCTGGAATGAAGAACCTTGATCATGATGAGTAGAGGAACCCTCCCTCTGGACAGTAGGATGGTCACCAGAAGGTTCGGTTGTGTTTGGACCTTTGGTGTCTTTGGATTGATCTTCAGCCATCTTCTTAGCAGCATCGTCTATGGCTTGTTTCAGACTATCAACTTTGTTGTCTTTTGCAGTTGATTCAGAGTCAATTGCCTTTTGACGCTCATCAAATAGGAGCATGAATTGATCGAAAAGATTTGAGATGGAGATAGTAACCTGACCATTCTTTGGAAATATGTCTTGCGATGCATCTTCTATTGATTTCAACTTTTTAACATAACTATCGTCAAAGGTTACATAGTATGTTTCTTCAATTTTCTTCGAGCGTTTATTGAGAACTCTATACGCCTTGGAGTTCAGCGAGTAGCCTAAGAAAATTCCTTCATCTGCCTTGGCATCGAACTTGTTTCGATTCTCTTTGGAGTTGAAAATGAAACATCTTGAAACGAACACATGAAAGAATTTCACGTTTGGAGTTTAGTTTGTTCAGGATCTCGTAAGGAGTAATTGAGAACCGTTTATTCAAGTATGATCGATTCTGAGTATAACATGCAGCCGCAATTGCATCAGCCTAGAAATACAACGACAGGGACGCGGAGCATAACATGGTACGAGCAGCTTCACATAGGGACCGATTTCTCCTTTCAACAATGCCATTTTGCTGCGGAATATAGGGAGCTGAGAAATTGTGAGTCATCCCTTTTTCAGCAAGAAAAGCTTCAAAGTCTTTGTTCTTGAATTCCAGGCCATTGTCGCTCCTTATATTACGAACTACCTTTCTTAGTTGCGTCTTGATTTGTTTAATGAAAAACTTGAGCTTTGGAGTAGCTTCAGACTTTTGCATGAGAAAGAAAATCCATGTAAACCTCGAGAAATCATCCACAATAACCAGAATGTATTTGTTTCCCCCAATACTTTCGATGGACGAAGGACCACATAGATCAATGTGCAGTAATTCCAGTGGTTCTATCACCTTAGTATTGATAATAGAATGATGACTCTGCCGACTCTGCTTTCCCATTTCACATGCTGCACAAAGATGTTCTTTATCGAATTTTAGAACTGGTAGACCTTGAACGTGATCACCTAAGACCAACGTGTTGATGTCCTTGAAGTTCAGATGAGAGAGTCTTCTATGCCATAACCAACTTTCATCGGAGTGAGCCTTTGTGAGTAAGCATACTGCTGGTTTACCTCTTATAGGATTGAGATTCAAAGGTTACATTTCTCCTTTTCGCTTTGATTTCAACAGAATGTTCTTTGAGCTCTTTTCGACAATTTCTGAGCCTTCATCGTCGAATGACACTTTTAATCCGGTACCAACCACTAGCTGTGATACGCTGATGAGGTTGTGTTGGAGCCCTTCAACATATGCAACCTTCCTTATGGAGAACTATCCATTAGTGATAATTCCATAGCCTTTGATAGTTCCAAAAGAGTTGTTGCCATATTTTACAATACCACCATCTTTGAGAGAATGAAACTCTCTGAGTCCCTTCTTCCTTCTTGTCATGTGACGCGAGCAACCACTATCGATGTACCATTCTTCGTCAAACTGCTCGTAACGAATAACCTGCAAAATATTAAGCAGATTTAGGAACCCAAAGTTTCTTGGGTCCTTGTGAGCCTTTTACAGGACAGGGAATAGTAAGAGAAATATCAACCATATATGTACGTTTAATCAAAGTTGTTTCATCTTTTCTTTTAATGGTGAAAACTTTAATTTTTGTTGATTTAGGAGGACTGGGGTTTTTGACTGAGGAACTAGAATTTAGAGAATTGGATTTAGAAGAGAGATGGGATTTCCGGTTTTGTTGATCAGACTTGCAGGCATGAGGACCGAATGCAGGCATGAGGACCGAAATTGCTATTTCGGTTGCCATGGGATGATGGGCCGAAACCGTTCTTTCGGTTGTAGTAGGATAAGGGACCGAAATCGATCTTTCGGTTGTTGAAGGATGAGGGACCAAACCTCTACTTTCGGTTGTTGTAGGACGAGGGACCGAAACCGCTCTTTCGGTTATTAATGGGTGATGGACCGAAACTATCCTTTCGGTTTCTATCTGTTGAAAGACCAAAACCTTCCTTTCGGTTGGTACGGTGATGAAAAACGGAATTGCTCTTCTGGTTCCTTGAGTTTTCTTCTAATTTAGACTTCCTTTCAATTCTTACAAAATCAGGATTCTGAGAGTTCCAAAATCGTTTTCTTTCTGAGAGATTCTTCTTATATCTCAGATTTCTTTGATGCTTTCGATCAGCCACCTGTTTTGGATTTCTATGAATGTTAGCTTTTCTTTTCGAAGCATGAGCACAACATTCACTCTTTGTTGAAGAAGTATCACTTGTGGTTTGCATTGGTTCATCCAAAGGGGTTTTGGTTCTACTTGTGCTCGGCATATCGTACTTTTTAGGCTCATTTAGTGGTTCAGGTATGTATCTACCTTTCACTCTCCATGAGGTTTTCTAAGAAAAACCCTTCGTCTTGTCTACGTTGTCTATTGGGGCCGACCAGAAGAATTCATCACATCCACCAGCATTGACTTCTTCTACCATAACAGTTAACTCTGCAGTTTGTTGTGGAGTGACTCCCGGTACAGTGTAGACTTGATTTGGGGTAGTCTGAACCTTTTGGTATACAACAACTTTAGCTTTGAGAACTTTGGATTTGTCGGTAGAGGAACGAGCAAACTCAACAGAGTTTTCAGAAATTAGGTTCTTATGGGACTTAGGTTAGTTTTTGGCTAATTCAGAACAGTCCACCAAATCTTCTACATAAATTTCACTCATATCATCATCCTCATTAAGTTCAGATGTATTTTCAACATCAATTTTGCGTTTTGAACTTAAATTGGCATTCAATGAGTCAAATTTTTGTATTGTTTTAGCTCTCAATTTCAATCTATCATTTTCATCTAACAAATTTTTGAGCATGTCCTTGTGGTCCTTGGACTTTATGTAGGATTCAATTTTGTCCAGACCTATTTTGTACGCTGGAGGCACTTCGTCAGAACATACAACACTTTCACAGTTGTAGGCTTCAGCATCGATTTCATCCTCCTTTAATTCAAGGAAAGGTAAAATCATAGGATGTATCTTCTTCCCTATTTCACAATCAAATGCAACTGAGTGATGTTAAAATAGAGTCTCTTAGCAATTAAACAAAAAACATTTCTATGTTTAAGAACTTTAAGATTGTCTCTCTGCAAATAAATAGAATCATCTTTAGATCTAATTAACTCCTTTTCCTTCTGCTCGATCCACATTCTTCGTTTCTCACTCTTTGAAGAAATCCTGCTGATTTGATCAATTAGGTTAGAATTTGTTGTTGGGTTTTGAGCATTCTAACACTTCCTAAGTGTACATGCAACCCTAAATACCTTGGATCTATGTTTTCTCTATTATACATGCAAATAAGAACATCCAAGGTATTATCCTAATCTAGCATACAAAAACTATGAATGTAACAAGATAGAATACATACCTCTTGATGTAGCTTGATGTCTTCAAGCTTTAAGAGCTTAGCCCCAATAGTGTGGAAGCCTCAAGTGGAATCACAAATCACCAAGACACCTTGGAATACTTTAGAGAATATGATTACTTGGTTCTCTCTAGTGAAATTGGCTAGCCCTTCTTTAGTGTATCCACACTAGTCCCTATTTCACCAACCAAAGACATCTTTATATAATATGGAGGATTAGGGTTAAACCCTAATACCCATGACCTTTCATTTCCTAGGATCCATGGGTTAAACACTCCATGGACTATCCATGAAAGCTTAGCCCAACCTAAATGAACTTGGCCCATTCCATATATATAAGAGTCCATATTTAATTAGTTCCTTTTGATCACTTAATTAATTATAAATTAATTCTTGATCAATACTAATTAAATAATATGATTCCATATTAATATATTAGAACTTATAATATATTAATATTAATCATAAACATACTATTCTCAAAAGATTATCCATATAAATAGTGTCGGTGAAGTGCAACCCAAATGGACCATGCCGGGTCGGGTCAAGTACATACCAAATATAGTTATGGACTTAGACATTAATCCAACAGTCTCCCACTTGGATAAGTCTAAAACTATTATTGCGTATGACTTCAAACCTAACTGGCAATCGTAGCTCTTAAAGCTGCCGTCGAACTCTGATCTTGTCAACGAACTTGTCCATTAGATAAGGGATCATATATTCCTCCATTCTAGATATCATATGGACTGAGACATGGATTATAATCATTCTCTCTGTCCATTTGTTGTTTCCCGATTTCCGATTTATGACGACTGACTAATTGAACGAATCAAATCAGTCCTGGCCCGGCCGAGCACTTCCATTTGTCATCATCAAATCATCGAGGGGCCCACAGATATCGCTTTTATCCCGAAGGTAAAAGGAATGGATAAACTTCGACTCATATGGCTTGTTCTACTACTTGTTGAATCATACACAAAGGCACGTTTTATAGCACCGAGTTACCAAATGCGTTTTCGTGCAATCAATGTACAACCAACTCATAGTAACAACTCATATCTCTAGGTTTGAAGAATATAAGATATTATCGTCTCATGATCACTCGTGATAAAATCCATGAAGTGATTCCAATGAGCGCGGGTTGAATCCAATACTCAGAACTTATGAGCACTCATGAGTGTTGTAGCCCTTTGTCCAACACCTTAGACCTCTACAAGCCAACCCATGACAGTCTTAATTCATATCTACTTCCAACATATGACCGACTGTGGATGGTTTGAATAACTTAGTCATTCCGGAAGAATAACCTAGTTTATTCGGGAAGTCAAAACATGCAAAGTGAAACACAATAATAATTGAATCCAATATGGTATCAACTCTTTGAACATAAATAAAACACCTTTTATTTATCACCATATGATTACACATTATTCATTGTATACTGTTTCAGCTATCAACTTTATTCTTGAATTTAAAACAATAGTTGTCCCATGCTCCAAGCATGTACACTATGTTTTCTTAAACACTAGTCATGCCACACACCAAGTATGCATACTATGTTTGTCTATGATCCTTACTTTGTGAAATAGATCAATTGAACATAACTTCAATGATTCTCTTTTCACACTCCCAAATCCTTACCGCAAATGCAAGAATTCCAAATTCATGTCATTTACTGAAATCTGTTAGATTCTAAACTTATATGCATTGATCCTCTCGTAATGATTATGCACAAAGTCATAAAGACTTGGCAACAATCATTACAGAGTATTCCAAAGGAGATCAACTCCTTGGAAATATTCTTCTTGCATTAAGTTTCCTTAATCTTACACAGATTGAAAATTCTAACTTTGAAACATTTCCAGATTCCATTTTGACTATCACTTCTGAACAAGAGTTGCCTCCTTACAGATTATGTCAATATGTTCCTTCCAGAATTATCACTATACTTCCAATTGTCCTTGAGTAACCAATCTTTGGTAAACCTTAGATTGTCCTCGACAATTGTTTAATCCTTTTAGTCATATCCAGTTCTAAACCTTTTCCCTTCTTAATGCCCCAGGCATTTGGAAAATTTTAGAACGGATGAATATAGCACATGTAATCGATCCTATATCCGAAGCATATGGGACACGATTCATGATGTCTTACATAAAGACTAAACCAGTCTTTTGCTATAATATTTCCATTTCAATTTGCCAAGTTCTCATAATTCAGATTATGAAAAGGGATGCCGTAATCATAATCGAATTTTAGAACGCAAATAATGGACCCATATACAGAATTTCCTTATGTTGAGCCATTCCAACATGAAATTCATATATATCATTGACTAAATGATTAAAACCTCACGATCTAAGCTTATAGATTTGAGATGAAGCATAATTTCCTCTCCCTTAATTATAGCAAAACAACTTTTTCCCAATTGAAACTTTTGTTTTCTATAATTAACATTGCTAACTTGCAATACTTATCATAATTATCATGCTCCCACTAACATGATGATTATTAGCATAACACTTATGCTCCCACTAGCTTTGACATGTACTCAGAAATCAGCTGGACAGTCTGAAATTTAGATTCATACACCCTTTCCGTAGATAGCTCACCTGTGTGTCTAAGCAATTTCAAGAACCATGAAAAGGGATACCGTAATCATAGTCTCAATTGCTTAGGCATTTGCCATTTCTCACAAGTCCATGTTAGTGTGCCGGTTAACCACACGCGCTCCACTAACGACTTTTGAAAATGCAAATAACACAATTGATATCTTCGTAAAATCTACTTAGTGAAAGCGTTTCCTCACCATCATTTTCATGAATCGGAGAGAAACCTTATGACACTTAGATTTATATGGTGTATGAGTTCCTACCCATATGAATTTGTCAAACCATAATCACAAGACAAAGATAATGACAAATCCAAAACCATATGGATTGAACTCAATCTTAACTTCTTGCCACCTGGCAGCTCAAGGGTCTGCCATTGCTTCCAAGTTGTTATGCAACAAACTGAGAACTCTAAGAACTCATATGCAAAGCCAACTTTAACTGGAATGGGCACAGATATGTCAACACGATAGGTTATAAACCTCAAGTCGTGTGCTAGTGAAGAATTTCAGGTTTTATTCTTGATTATTTCTTGAGACTTTCAAGACCTTTAAGACTCCCACTGTCCTCTTGACATATAAGACTCCCTTTTGTCAAACATCCAAGAGATAGTGCGGATTCTAATCAAGAAAAACACTTTACCCAATTGGCCTAAGTTGGTCTTTGTTTTATCCAAAACATCACAACTTACCAATTTCAAATGTACAAGAGTAGAAAACTTTTACTCTTACATTTGACAAGTGTTTTAAACCTTCTTTAAGACATGTCACTCAAATGACAATCTTGGAGTATGACTCTAAGACTTGTATTGGAACGAAGTATGACTCATCTTCTTGATTTAACCATTTCAACAATTCAAGTTCCTCTTCTTAGTCATAAGAATGCACTAAGATTTCCTTAGAGAACTAATTTTGATATGGTTTCTTAATCATTAAGATGATCACAAAAACTGATACTAAAGTACTCTCCCATCTTTTCAGATTTGAGAAACTTTTATCCTTCTGCCTAATTTGATTCTTCTTATTCGCTCTGCCTTACATTGGAACCTTTTCCAATGTCTCAGAGTTACACTTAAGCATGTAAGTATAATCATATTTACTGAGCTTTAGTAAACTATGACGAATAATCTTATCGATCTTTTGTGGTGGACTTAATCAGTGCACGAGACTGTGTACTCGATCCTTTAGTCCTTCACTTGACTCACACATCCATGTGAACCAGTAATTAGTCTTAATTTTTCCAAAACTTGAAAGTTCTCATTCATCATGCTATATAACTTGCATGATTCCAAGTCCCGGTCCAAATGAAACTTGGGTGATGAGAATCTTTCCTTATTTGGTAAATATAGACATTACCACAAATGAAAGAATCAACTTCATATTTCCACTCTTGCTCTTAATGGAATCATATAATCAACAATTTTTCCTCAAAAGCCATTGTAAGGATATTTTAAAATAAATAAAATCAAAAAAAAATTTCTTTTATTTTAAAACTTTGCGGAAAAACTTATCCTTACAATCCATATGAAAACTTGTTGTTATCTATTCCTAAGCAATATCTCATAACTCCTAAGAAGTTGCTCAAGAATCCGATCTTCAAACTATGCGATAGAAATCCATCTACGCCATCAGATTCAGCATATTCTTTCTTTAAGTTTCTTCACTTTTCTTTGATTCTTAAAACATCACCATGTGACCCAGTCACATCATGTATCAGGAATCTCAGAATAGAAACTTAGCAGAGTTAGATAGTGGACTTTACCTGAAGTAGAGTCAAACTTATTGACTTTAACCTCCTTAGGTAAATTTGGCAGCTTCGCAACCAATGCCCCTTTCTTTGGCAATATAAACATATGGACCCTTTGATAAAGGTGCACAGGACTATCACAGACTTAGTTTTTCTCTTTACCATTTGGTCAACCGAGTTGACTATGGCCGATCCCTTTCCATTGGGAAGAGAATGCTTTTGTGGATATCCTGTGTCACTATTGTCAATGTCCATCAAGTTTTAAGGAAGTTGATCTTAACAAATAGATAAGATCATTAAGGGTCTTGTCATAGTCTGTTTCATAGGTGTCCCAAAGGAACTCACTATGTGACTCAGAAAGTGATTGAACCACCAACTTTCTCAAGACTTTGACACCCAACTCTCCCGGCTTGTCAATATGTGACTACATCTCCAAGATGTGATCACACCTAGACCTTGCCTTGCCAATAGGGCTTGAGTGACCTTAAACTTTTCAAGAACTTGTGGGTTGGGGAGAATAATTGGAGGAGGTGAAAGAAGTATGATTTCCAAAGGACATCATCTTCATTTAGGAAACCTTGTTTCACTAGATTTGGGAAGATCATAGGTGTCTATTACAGACATCTTTTGGGAGATATTCAAGATAGTTGATTTAAAGTCCTTAATATGACACCCAATATGAAATATTAAGGCTAGGACCCAACAAACTATTTTATAACTTAGAAGAGGGATGCCGTAATCCAAGCTATAAAATATTTGAAGGTAGGTGAATGACGATTCACCAATTTCCACCAAGATAAACGAAATGTATTATTAGGTTTTAATTGGTTTTGAAACTCCTAGATCTATTGAGATTCATTGAACTGTTCAATGGCATGTTTCAATCTCGAGTGTGCCCTTCAGGTTTTGTGACTGGGATGCCGAGGATCACAAAACAAGGTGTGAAGTAACCATGCAAATTACTTGGTACCCTTAAGTGTTTACCCCTCAATCGATGTGCCGGTTAACCACACACGCTCCACCGATACTATGATAAACATTAAGTTACCCTTTACCTACCTTGTTAAGTCCAAGTTAGTGTGCCGGTTAACCACACACGCTCCACTAACGACTTAGACAAAGTGTAAAGTGTAATTTCATGGGTTAGCACCTTATTCACATTTTTCCTAAGTAACTAAGATTGGGTATTATTAAGAGTTTAGTTACTTAGTATTATCATTAATACTTTTAATGAATGAGAATTATAGTCTTGTCAAACCCGTTCGGCTAACGACCCTCCACCGGTCAAGCAAGCGGTGGGTGAGAGTGGACACCCATTAAGTTGCCATTTTATAGGCAACAACCTTATACCCACCTTATAGACCGGCTTCGTGAATGAGGCGTACTAGCGGTAAGACTGACTTTACTCTTATACATATATATATATATATATATATATATTATTAACTTATAATATTATAAAGTATAAGGGTTGAATTTTAACTTTTAAAATTCTAAGGGCTAACTTGGAATTAAAGTATTCATAAGAGAAAACTTTACAAATTCCAAAACTTGAGGGCAAGTTTTGAAACTATTCAAAACTAATTAATTCCATTATGTGTTTAAAGTAGTTTTAATCCAAAAACTCTTCAAGTTCCATAACTTGAGGACAAGTTATGGAAGACTTTAAACTAATAAAAGAATTAACTTTTCTTTATTTTATAACTTATGGAATTAATTAAGGTTACACCTTTTTTTATTTTATTTTATTTTATTAAATGAAGAGACTCTTGGTCCTCCATAACTTGAGGACAAGTTATGGAGTCATAAAACCATTTAATTAGAACTAGACTCTTCATTTTTGTAACCTTTGCCAATGTTTATGAGTTTTATGATTCTTAAATGTGACTTTTCATATAACTTGAGGACAAGTTACAAAAACACATTTTAGAATCAATTCTTAGATTAATTTGGATTAAAACCAACTATCACATAATTTTATTCATTAATCTAAATTCACTCATAAAACAAGGTAACATTAAAAACTTTTGGTGATCCATAACTTATTCTTAAGTTATGGAATTCTTTAAAACATTAACACCAAATTTTGTAACTCCATAAAAACTTTGAATCATTTTTTTTTTAAAACCTTTTCATATCCATAACTTATGGAGGTTTCAAAAAAAATAAAACTCTTTAGATCAAACTTTTAAAACTAATAAAATAATCATATTATTTTATCTTTTATTAAATTTGACCTAATTCAACTCATAAAGCAAATTATTCAAATTTTACAAATAATTAGTTTTTCACAAGAACAAGTAATTATCTTAAAATTTGACGAACTTCATGTTTTTTTCTTTTTTTTTCAACTTTGAAAATAAAATATTTGCATCAATATAACAGAAAACAACCCGTGGCTCTGATACCACTGTTGGGTTTTGAGCATTCTAACACTTCCTAAGTGTACATGCAACCCTAAATACCTTGGATCTATGTTTTCTCTATTATACATGCAAATAAGAACATCCAAGGTATTATCCTAATCTAGCATACAAAAACTATGAATGTAACAAGATAGAATACATACCTCTTGATGTAGCTTGATGTCTTCAAGCTTTAAGAGCTTAGCCCCAATAGTGTGGAAGCCTCAAGTGGAATCACAAATCACCAAGACACCTTGGAATACTTTAGAGAATATGATTACTTGGTTCTCTCTAGTGAAATTGGCTAGCCCTTCTTTAGTGTATCCACACTAGTCCCTATTTCACCAACCAAAGACATCTTTATATAATATGGAGGATTAGGGTTAAACCCTAATACCCATGACCTTTCATTTCCTAGGATCCATGGGTTAAACACTCCATGGACTATCCATGAAAGCTTAGCCCAACCTAAATGAACTTGGCCCATTCCATATATATAAGAGTCCATATTTAATTAGTTCCTTTTGATCACTTAATTAATTATAAATTAATTCTTGATCAATACTAATTAAATAATATGATTCCATATTAATATATTAGAACTTATAATATATTAATATTAATCATAAACATACTATTCTCAAAAGATTATCCATATAAATAGTGTCGGTGAAGTGCAACCCAAATGGACCATGCCGGGTCGGGTCAAGTACATACCAAATATAGTTATGGACTTAGACATTAATCCAACATTTGTGACACGGGTTTGGGTGAGACTGCTACTTATGCTTGAGAATTTTGACTTTAAATTATTTAATTCCTTTTCATAATTATTAGCAGGTATTTTAAGAGAAGCAAGAATATTTTGTACCTTTTTGATCAACTCATCACATTCGTTGATCTGAGCACTAACAGGCTTGGCAACAAAACATCTATCCTCTCACTCTCTTTCTTCTTCAACTCCCCCATCAATTGTGTATCCTCTCATTTAGGACACACCCTTGGTCACTGCAAAGCATCTCCCCATTGCATGTTCTGCTTTTGCCAGCATAGCTTTTTCATGAGTAGGCTTCCTTACTTCATCATCCTCAGAGTCTGTGGACCAAACCTCCACACCACCAAACTCATCACTTTTATTCGTACCCTGCACAATCAAAGCATTCATGGTAGAGTTATTAGCAGAAGACTTTCTTTTCTTTATTTCCTCCAATCTTCTCAGGAGGCTCGCTTCCTCATCTTCTTCGTTTGTCTTTTTCTTCTTTCTTTCTCAGCATGCAGTCTTTAGCAAAATGATTTTTTTGCCTCCACAGTAATGACAGTCGAATCCTGAGTCTCCTCCAACTTTAGCTTCCTTCTTTGACTCTTCAGACTTTGACCCCATCTTCGGTTCCTCCTTGATCCTTTCGGCACTATAACTTCCCTGCAAGTTTCGGTTCATGTTAGCTGGGAATTTCTTCTTAATGAATTTTCTGGGATTTGACACCATCATAGCGTATTCTTCGCCGGTTAGATCAACATCTACAAGATCTAATTCCTCTTCTTCTTCAACCGAACTCTTTCCTTTGGAGAGAAGAGCTAAAGAACCCAGACCCGAGACCACATTCGTTTCCTTTGATAAAGCATTCTCATGGGATTTTAAAATACCCACCAGTTTTGCCAGAGTGTAAGACTTGAACTGTTCATGAGCTTTGACTGTTGACACAACAGCCATCCATTCAGGTCTGAGGCCATTCATGAAAGTGACCTTTTGTTCAATTACCTTTCTTTCAATTCCATGCCTTATCATCTTACTCAAAAGATGATTGAAGCGATCGAAAGTATGAACAAGTTTTTCTTTAGGCTTCTGCTTAAAGTCACCAAACTCAGATAGTAAGAGAGTTTGGATAGAGTGTTCCAGATCTTCATCTGTGGAATATAATTCCTTCAATCTATCCCAGATCTCCTTCGCTGTAGCACAAGAACTCACTAAACGAAATGTATCCGATTGCAGTGCAAACCTTATCATCCTCAGAGCTTTGATGTTGCATTGAAACTTCACTTTTTCATCCTGATGAATGTCTTTGACGTCATTGACAAGCTGATTGTATTCTTTCTGTGTTTTAACAATATTTGATGTGCTTGAGTGAGCGAATGGGCCTGAAGTGATTGCTTCCCAGATTAGATACCCATTGTCCTCTAATCCAATCACGTAGTCTTCAAAGTGATGCGTCCAAACTTCATAGTCTTGTGTATACAAGATTGATATTCTTGTTGTAGACCCTATGTTGTTGGAGATATTGATCAGATTGGTTTGTGAATCGTCCATGGACATTGTAAATACTTTTGATCGATAACCTGTAAAAGATCGGACTTGGAATATTTCGTTAGGGTTAGATTGACAATTAATGAGATACGTCAATAAAGAGTGGCGGCTCAATAAATATCTATCAATGCGGAATTAAAACCCTATGAACTTCTGCGACAAAAGAGGTGTGTATGGATTATATAGTCTCCTGCTCTGATACCAATTGAACACAGAACATAATCAAACTTGTGCTTATGATTCAAAACTGAGTCACGCCTCAGCAGAGCTCGATGAAGAACTTCCGCTGTAGAGGCGAGCTAGGATTTACAGAAAAATCGAGTAAAAAATAAAAGCCCTTCTCATCTAAGTCTGCATGCATGCATCTTATATACTAAACCCTAATACAAAATTATGCATGGTTGGACAGGCCCAATACCGGCATTCAAACTAGGCTAAGGACCGAGCCCATGATGCAATCCAATAGACTCAACATTTCCATTGCAGTCGGAAGGGCCACAAGAAGGCCCACTGTTCGAGTTTGTATACAACAGAGCAGGTGATAGCTCCTGCTCCTATGACTTCGAGTACCACCAGCAATTGCCAGGGCCAGGCAAGGGTGCCCACGGTTCGGAGCAGAGTATTCCGGATGATTTCAACAAGGATTCGGGCAGCACTGGATGTTGGGGGTACATATCTTTTACCTTCCTGTTAATTATTATTCATGATATTATTGTTATGTTGTTGCATTGATAACAATAAACATATGTGTTGGGGTATTATATTACCTGCCTATGGTTAAGTTATATGTTATTTGCATACCTTGGGATTAGATGGTGAATTGGAGGTCGTTCCCTCTAGATCAGGTTACTTCAGATGGCGGTGACTGTAACATGTATGTGTAAGATTCAGTAGTGCCTTACTACTTGCGGAAGGTGTTAGTCGAGTAATGATCAGTTATATTCTCAGTAGTGACAATCCAAAGCTTTTAGTGGAGTAGCTAGCGGTCGGTAAGGAAGAGGGTTAGAGATGTTCACCCTAAATGTAAGTTCTCGGGATGCAGTCACTAAGTAGATACAGTGAAGGATTGAAGAGTGCTTGGTTAGTTAAGCAGGAATGGTTTGGACCTGGTAAGGATTAGTTGGAGCGCCAACAGAGGTAAACGTAGGCGGGCAGCGGATTGCCCCTTTTCATGGAAGGAAGGTTGGGGAATCCTTCCGACTAGTGAGCAGTGAGGAGTTAGCCGGATCCAAGTGGGGGAGAACCCTCCGGGTATACAAGGATAAGAGCACGTGGACCCAGAATGAGTACGCGGCCTCTAAGAAAAAAAGATAGTAGCACAGCGATAGATGTATTAAGGAGTTCAGGATTGGGAGTTTGAGGAACTTCCCAACAGTTACTTCATGAAATCGAGACGGTTAATAGTTGGTTGGGAATCTAGGATTGGAGGATCGCATGTAGGACTCTAGTGAGTCAGAATGAGGATCTTGAGAACGATTAGCAAGAGATGCTTCCATGTTAGTAGCCAGTGGCAGAGACAGCGTGTAGGGTTGTGTAGATTTAGGAGTTGGGAGTTTGGAAACTTCCTAACAATAGTTTCATGTATCCGGATTAGTAGACGGTTGGTTTGGGAACCAAGCCAAAGACTTCCTGCACAAAACGCAAAGTATATCAAGGATATAAGATGTTGAGGTTGATCTAGTATTTGATGACTAAGGGATGGTTTTGAGAAATCAGAATGAGGGATCGCTAGCAGGACTAGGGATAGTCAGCATGTCCTTGGAATAGTAGGTTAGTAAAGCAGTCAGATAGTAGTAGTGTTGTAATTCTATGGGGGTAGCCATAGCATTCACTAGCAGTCAGATAGTAGTAGTAGTGTTGTAAGTCTACGAGGGTAGCCGTAGCATTCACTAGCAATCAGATAGTAGTGGAGTGTTGTAAGTCTACGGTGGTAGCCGTAGCATTCACTAGCAGTCGGATAGTATTAGAGACTTGTAAGTCCGCGGGTGTAGCCGTGGCCTTTATCATATTGGTAGGCAGCATGAGCGCGTTGTTGGACGCGGGGAAAGCAGTAGTATCCACCAGTTCGGGTGTAGCAGTGAGGATATGGGAATCCACGGGTTAGATTTCGGATTTCCCAAATGGTTCAGTTATGGTTAAGTCGGCGATTTTGCAATAGATCGTCACCTCAGTTATGAGATCAGGGAAGCAGTGGACCGCTTGGGTTCGCGTATGTTAGGGGCTACTGCTAGTCTGGGAGCCCTCACTTTTAGTCTTGGATCAGATGATGTCAGGGTTCGACGTATGGACCCGATCGGTTGGATCGGGAAGGTTGTTAGGGCCGCAGTGACAGAAGAACTAGTGGAAACTAGTTCCAGAGAATAATTTCGTTTAGAAGTCGTGCGAGTGAGTAAGTATGGATCCTTGGACTCCACAGTTGATTTGGAACTCGGTGTTGTAGATAACCGACGAATGATTAGAGACCAGGAAGGTCTCGAGATATTTAGGAAGCAGCCATATGGCAGTTCAGTGTTTCAAGCAGTTCAGTGTTTCAGTCAGTTCAATGTTTCAGGCAGTTCATTGTTTCAGGCAGTTTAGGGTTTCAGTCGATTTAGTGTTTCAGGTAGTTCAGTGTTTCAGGCAGTTCAGTGTTTTAGTCAGTTCAGTGTTTCAGGCAGTTTAGTGTTGCAGACAATTCAGTGTTTCGGATAGTTGCAGCGTGATGGTCAGTATTAGTATGCGTGTTGGAATGCAAGTGCTGGCGGTATAGTTGATTGATTTGGAAATGGCAAGTCCCTCTCAGCAGGATCAGTTGAGCCTTCTGGCAACTATAAGTGATCTGTAAGGATAGCTAGGCAGGTAGCTTTTCTTTCAGGATGGAAGGCTCGAGTTAGTAGGAGTTGAGTAATCAGATGGGAGATAAGCAGGCTGGTTCCAGCAACATCGTTTCAATATGAGCAGCAGAGTGGATTGAACAGTTCTAGATAATTGAAGTATCTTCAGAAGTCCCTGGAAGAAACTAGTAGGTTGCGATGGGGTGTAGTGACCGGTGGGAGTCCGGTAACTCAGATATCGGCAGATTAGTTGGACCAGGGTGGTCTCAGTGCATCCGATAGGCGGATGAGGGGCAACAGAATTTTCAGTCGGAGGAAGTAACGTTAAGGAAATTATGGAAAAGGGAAGAATTCAATATGTACCAATAGTAGTGACCAGCACTGTGAGTGGCTGGAGTGATGGACAAAAGGGTTAGAGTCACCAGGCAGGGTGTTGAGGCGGATTGCAGGTTAGTTGACCATAGAGAACTTCGAGGATGAAGTTTAGTTTAAGTGGGGGAGAGTTGTAACACCCAAAATCAGAAAGGTCAAGAAAGGAAAGGAAAAACCCTAAGTTAAAGAGGGTTGACTCGTCGAGTCCAGGGAGGACCTCGGTGAATCGGAGCGGGATCCGGGTGTAAAGTAAGTGACCGACTCGGCGAGTCGGAAAATGGACTCGGCGAGTTTGGTCTGGGTTGGGAATACATAATTTTGGGACTTGTTACCCTATTTAAGCATCTTATTCTCTTCCCTAGGGCTCATTTGCGGCCCCTATAGTCCAGAACCCGAAACCATAAGCCTCCATTGTTGCTCATTCAAGCTTTCTTGCCATTTAGGTGATTTAAAGGAAGAAGGAAGAAGGCAACCATTGGGGATTCAAGGATCGACAGTAGATCTAGAGTTTTTGGGATTTTCCAGAGCATTTGAAGGTAATGAGTCGCCACCTTCACTCTTTTGCATATAGATCAACCTTTATCATGAGATTTGGGGCTTTAAGGGCAAGTTTAAGAACCATTTTGAGTTAGAAGCCCAGATCTGAAGTTGCTACTTCATATCTAAGTGTATCTTGGCCTAC